>NW_017728943.1:5122627-5154547 GCF_001723895.1 Crocodylus porosus | reverse complement strand
GCTGGAACAGGGGCATTTTACCATTATAGTCAGTGTGATCTAGAAGTGTGATAAATGCTTAATGTGGAACATAATCCCCTACCAGTCATTCTAACTTAGGGATATCAAACATAGCCTGTGGGTTAGATCCAGGCCGCAGAGCCAGATCATCCAGCCTACAGGCTTGATGAGGGTAGGGAATTACCTGTGGCTTTCATAGCAACAGCCAAAAGCCTGGGATGTTGGACCTCTTTCTGCTGGGGCCCAGACAGGAACAGGGCACGGGGTAGGATCTGTGGACCTGATCTGGCTCATGGGGTTGGCCCTACACCAGTCATCCAGCCCATGGACTGGTCTGCATCACTCATCTGACCTGTGGGGCCAGACAACTTTGACATCTCTACTCTAACTAATGCTGTCCCTGACAAATGCATACAGCATTTTATGTCACCTTATACCAGCCAGAACATAAGAAAAATGCCTGGGATTCCAGGTGTCACCCTCTGTTCAATCTGTATTGTCTGTTACTACCAGGCTGTACAGGCTATGTGGATTTTGTAGGCCTGAAAGAGCATCTTTCGTGCGGTGGGCACATGGTTTTCATCTCATGTTCACTTATTTGTCATGACCCACAGCTATCAAATCAAGAATGACCTGTGCCTACCTAGGAATACTGATGCTTTTATGCATGTAGGAGCCTCAGACAAAGCACTGAAGCTCATACAGGATATGCCGTAACATAAATACTACTTGGTGCAGGTTTTGCACTTTTTGGTGTTTTACTTAGGGGCTAAGTACAGATAGTCAAAAAACCTGAGGCTGAATCAATTCAGTCTTTGCAGGTTAGTCTAAGCTGCAAAAATTAAAGTGAGAAACAGCTGGACAGACATTCACTTTTGATTCAGGAAATGCAGTCATGTACCTGCAGTGTCTCAGGCCAGAAGCTGGGGAGTGCTAGAGCATGGCTCTCTAGCACGTAGCCAGCATGTGTTTGCTTCTTCTTCCTGCTGCCCCCAAGGTCTCTGGGATTTCCAGTCCAGACTCACAGTAGCAGAACTCTGCAGGGTTGCTCATCACTTCCTCTTCCTGCTTCCAGGTGCCTCCGGGATTTGTAGTCTACAGTTGCAGCCAGCAGTAAGTTTTTAGCAGGGCAGGACAGGGTAGGGCAGCTCTTCCCCACCTCCCTCTGGCCCCAGACCCCAGTTGGGGTTTGCCTGGGGGGAGGGAGGGGCAGTCCCTGCCTCCCCCCAACCCTTCTATGCTGGAGCAGACAGCACAGCCCAGGACAGGGCTGGAAAGCATGATGGGATGCCAGGGGACTGTGATTCAACTTGAACCAGAAAGGGGTCTGGGATGGAAGTTTCATAAACTGGTTTGACCCAAGTAAGTTAATTCTGATACTACATTCAACCAGCTCTATCTTAAACCAGTTTCAGCCATTTTGAAACTGGTTTATGTGTACTGAACTTCTGTTCTGTTACAGATTTAAACCATTTTCTGATGACTTAAACCATTTATATATGACTCCCTGCCCAGCATAGGAGACTCCTGTCTAGTAAGACTAGGACTTAGCTCCATCTGGTTCTGTGATCTAACTCACAATAACAGGGGCAGGGCATCAGCGTAGCCAAACTGTCACCAGCTGGCCCTAGTTACCTTAGGTAGTCTAGTTGCCAGTGACCTGCCTACCCCCACCGAGCTCCAGTTGCCCACTGAGTGTGGCTGCCTGCTCTTAAGCAACAGCTTTTTCAGTGCCCAGCAGGCTGCTCAGAAAGACAGACATCTTTCTATCTAGTTCTGGATTTCTAATGCCCTATTCCTAGTTTCTTGGGCCCTATTTCCTGACTTCATCTTGGTTCCAGACTCCTGTCCTCTGACAACAAGCTCCTGGTTGTCCTAGGTAATTACCCATGTCCTGGTCATGCGCAGTTATTGCTTCCTGTTACAGACCTCATGGCTAGTGGCACTGGTCTAGATCTCTGTCCCCTGTTCCTAACATACACACACCTATTGGCCTGTGGCTGTACCCAGAGTGACTACCTATGTCCGAGTCCCTTATAGACCTCAGCTTCTTGACTTGCCTGTTCCTGATCCCCTGACTCCAGATTAGTCTGGACCCTTGCTTCTCCAACTTTGCCTGTTCCTGATCCCCTATGCTGTGACCTGAACACCTACATCCCGGATGTGCTCCTGACACAGTGTTCCATCTCACAACCCTCTCCTTCCCCATGACACTCCCATGAATCTATAGGAAGTTTCTCACTTTGTTGTCACATTCCATTTCAGATGACTCCCAAATCTTCTCTGTCCAAGTGCGCCAAGTGGAGGACTACCCAGTGGACATCTACTACCTGATGGATTTGTCTAACTCCATGAAGGATGATCTCAAGAACATCCAAAACCTGGGCACCAACCTAGCTAAGGAGATGAGCAAGCTCACCAGCAACCTGCGGATTGGCTTTGGGGCCTTTGTGGACAAGCCCATGTCACCATACATGTACATCTCACCACAGGAAGCCATTGACAATCCTTGCTATGAGTAAGTCCTACTAAGAGCCTGAAATCAATAACAGTTTCTCCATCCATTTCAAGGGGATCAGTGAAGCCATAGATATTGAAAGATAATTGACACTATGACATAAGAATGTCAATGGGAAACCTAGCACCTGGCATGAATCAACAGAGCTTTGCCAATTCATGCCAGTCAAGGACCTGTCCTGATATATTCAACAAAGAAAGGGAGAGTTTTATCCCTGGGTTTTCTGCTGCTTAACTATGGAGCCTTCAGCAAGACAGTTAGGGCTATACTCTTGTTCACCTTTACATACCTATGCTGCACTTATGTAGTCGCATAATTGGCACGTAGAACAGTTTGGGCTCTGTTTCCACTCCTGGAGATCATCTAGGTGTAGGCTATCTGCTGAGAGTAAGACGGAGAGTAAGGGTAGCCTGGGTAACCAGATTGCATCCCTCTGAGCATGCTCAGAAGCAAAGCACAGGATAAGTGCAGCGATGGAGTACAAATGCAATCCAAGCTGTGTGTAAGGGCTAAAAAGTGCAGTTGTGCGGTGATATAAATGCAATCTGGACACATGAAGATAAGGCAGGATGCTGCACCCTTGATGTTTCTGCTCCTATCACCATTTGTAAAATAATGACAATAATAAAACACTTGTTTCATTTTTTCACTGACATAAACAGTAAGCTCTGTTTCTCCCGTTTTACAGAACAGTGGTCCACAGAAGTGCAGTGGCTTTTTTATATTACTGCATCAAGCAGGAGTGTCAAACTTACCCAGGGCCCTATACCAGATCCAGATTGTGTGGCTCCTCACTGGCCAGATCCAGACCATGAAGGGCCTTGTGGGCCAGTCCTAGATCCAATGGTGGTAGAGTGGGCAACCGTGGCAGCCCAGACATTAATGCAGACATTGCTGGCCCCCCTGTCACCAATATGTGTCCCAAAGGGGGCTTCATAACTGGAAATTCAGCAGCAGGCCTGCCCCCAAATTCATGACACATCTAGGAGCCCTGCAGGCCAGATCTGGCCCACATACAGGATCTGTGACTCTCCCCTCTACACCTAATGGTAGCAGCCCATGTGGGGTTCTCTGGTGTTAGGCAACCACGGTGCAGATGCCCAAAGCTAAATGATGAACCATGGACAAAGCTGAACAGCAATTCAAGGAGTCCTGACTCCCAAGCCAATAATCTATCTATTGACCCACACTGCCTACCTCCTGGGATTAACAAAGTGTGGGTGTATGCTCTATTGCACGGTATGCCATATTGGGGCTCAGAATATCTGGGTTCCTTTCCCATCTCTGTCCCTGCCCTCCTAGGTCACCTTAGGAAGTCAGTTTTCCATGTTTCACTTTCCCTGCTGTAAAATGGGGATAATGGTGCTGACTTCCTGGGTAAAATCCTGTGAAACCTACTGATAAACAACAGTGCATCCAAGCCCTTGTACTATTATTATCAATCAAGGAGCCTATTGAAACAAAGTTTGGAGTAACATTTCTTGATGGTGTTAAATTATTTCTCCTTGGCACAGCTGATTCTAACTCCCACAGGAGGCCAGGCTATGGGCTAAGCTTTAGTAAGGCAACAGGAGCAGATTCAAAGCAGTTGGACCTCTAAGTGAGAGTGCCTACCAGGTAGAACTTACACATGAATGAGGCATAACGCAACAGAATGAAAGGGTGGGAAATCAAAATGAGGAAACGGCAGTGCTTCTGCACATTGGGATATGATCAGACCTGGGAACTCACAGCCATGTAAAAAGTAGTGAGATGTGGAAAGGGGTTAGACATGTACGTTGATAAGACTATCCAAAATAATTGCAATTAACACCAGCCCACATTTCATCGCGGCTGCAAAACCTTGTATTTCAGGGCCTAGACCAATCTCTAACTGTCTAAGACATGGAAGAAACTGTCCCATGCCTGTCAGCTGCAGGGTTCCAAACTCATCATCATGTACAGCTAGTCACTGTACTGGTTTCTGTATTATTCAATAGCCGCTGCTCTTGATGTTTCATAAGTCATGTATAATTTGGCACTTCTCAAGTTCCTTACAGGAAAAAAAACAAATGGCGAGTGGCTGCCTGCTTTGCTTTTATGACGGATTTAAAAACAAGCTGAAGTCTTCTCATTGCAAAATCTTCAATGATATTTTAAATTATTGCTGCTAGTGGCTGTTTAGAGCATGAATGAGTGCACAATTGTGTCTGTGCTTTTCTTTTCTTTGCAAGGATCCTCGTACTACTGAGTAGAGCGCTAATACTAAGCTCCTGGTTGATGTGCGCCAGATTTTCCAAGAAGCTCAAGAACATTTTTCTCAAGCATTCCACACCCAGAAATGGTGCCAAAATTGTCCAAACACCTCATCTATTTTTCTCTTCTCCCTTATTCAGATTTTTCACCCCTCACCCATCTACATGGTACCTGAGCACTACCCCAAGGTGCAAAAAGCAAGTGATTAGTGTCTGTCATGAGTGGCTGATTCTTTCTCCTTTCCTCTATCCAGAAGATGAGTCATGTAGGGATTCTTCTTGTTAATTTAAATAAAATAAATAAATTGTAGGGCCACTATTTGTGGTTAGCAAAATCAGGGTGCACCCAGACCCCCTGCTAAGAGCACAAGGTGGTGAAGTGTACGTGGTTCCTAGATCTTCCAGGACTTTTCTCCACACCTGGCAGCTGGCCCCACTGCTGAATCATTCTGCCTCCCTGAGGTAGTTGTGATCACCACAGCCCAGCCATTCTTAATATTGAACCAGGAACAGGGTCTGGCTAAATGGGATGATGGTCCCAGTGTGGACAAGGAGTCATGATATGGAAAAAGGTTGAAATTTATTTTACTAATAAATATGCTGCCATGCCCCCTGAGGCTCAGGCTGCCCTGCCACAATGTTCTCTGCTGCTACAAAACTAAACCATTCCTCCATCTAACTCTGTCCCCACAGGTTTTCATATGCCTGCCTTCCTATGTTTGGCTACAAGCATGTGCTGGCACTCACAGACCAAGTGCAACGCTTCAACGAGGAGGTGAAGAAGCAGAGCGTCTCACGAAACCGTGATGCGCCGGAAGGGGGGTTCGATGCCATTATCCAAGCGATCGTCTGTGATGTAAGAGCCTTCATCAGGATAGAGGGAGGATGCTATGAGGGGAGGTGGGGAGCCTATTTGGCCCAGGTCTTTACAGACAGCATCTCTCAGTATAATGAGCACAGCACCATGTGCAACTAGAGCAGAGGTGAAAGATGGAGAGATGTGAATGTCGAACTGGTGCACACCAGCCATCAACCAACCCCAGGCTTCTGTGGGAACCAGTGCCAGGTTCTTTATGGTAACTCTGGAGAAGCTAAGCTAATAACAGAGCAAAGGTGATAGTAGTAATAAACTGTCCCCCAGCAGCACCACATTGAGGGCACTGAAAATCCTCTCTTGTGTCTTTCCACAGGAGAAGATTGGTTGGAGGAATGATGCTTCCCACCTACTGGTCTTCACAACAGATGCCAAGACCCACATTGCATTGGATGGGCGGCTGGCAGGCATCGTGCAACCTAATGATGGGCAGTGCCACATCAGCCAAGATAACCTCTACTCAGCATCCACCACAATGGTAAACATGATGACCTACGTGCTGGGAGGGATGGAGGAATGGCCCTTCCGTAGAATGCAGGAAACCTTTTTGGGGTCCCCAAGGTAAGGTACAGATGTAGAAACAGCAGCTGGTGAGACCTGAGGAGCATTAGCAGTAGGTAAACCAAACCACACAATTCTGTACAGGTGTGGCTCATATAGGTGTGTGTACCCATGAATGGATGCACAGGCATGTGCGTGCGTGCAGGGATGTATATATACATCCGTGTGTACATGTGCAAGTAAAGCTTTGCCAAATGCAGGGCTTTCACAGACATGTCAATGGGAGCTGGACTGAGAGATCGGGCTGTGAAATCCAGGTTTGCCAAGACAGGCAGTTAAGAGGGAGCACAGACTGCTGCAAGTGCACATAACTCCTGCTGGCACCCAAGCCTCCTACTAGCCAGCCTACATTCATGGAAAGAGAACCTGGAGGGTGCTGGGGTGGGGGGAGGGTGGTATGGGAGGAGATTGGGGTGCTGGATAGCAGGATGCAGGCTTCCATGGAAGCCTGAGTTCCAAGTGCCCCCATTCTGTCTCTGCAGGACTACCCCTCCCTGGGCCTGATGACTGAGAAGCTCTCACAGAAGAACATCAATTTGATCTTTGCCGTGACAGAGAATGTGGCAGGCCTCTACCAGGTAACAGCCTCCAGCCAGTGTCACACAGTGGGAAGAGCTGCAGAGGAAGCGCAGCTTTTTGGAGAGGCCATTGAAGCCCATGGGAGCATTCTTCACTTCAGCTCTGCCTCTCCCCAGGCTCACAAGTGGTCTGGGTGTGGGAGAGGCCACCAGAACCAGGGTTCAAGCTCAGTAATGGCTAGAGCTGCAAACTTGCCCTGCCTAAATAGCCCTTACCAACAGTCCTAGCTGCAGAGGGAGGAAGAGCTCCGAAATCTGCTAAACCCAAAGGACCTCCCATAACCCCCACTGAGCCTCTGAGAGCACTCTGCTCTCCAACTGTAGCATTTCAGTGTTGCTGTCCCCATTTGGTGGCTGGGAACTGAACAAGAGTCATGCAGCAGCAGGCTGGGAGCAGAGCCCAGCTCCCCTTGCTCCAATATGTTCACCAATGCAACCACATTGCTACCATTTGCAAGTACCCTGCAAGGAGGCTTTAGACTGGTGATTCTCTACATGAGCATCACAGCTCCCTAGGATGCCTTGACATCATTTTAGGGGTGCCACAGGGTGCCATACAATGTTAGAACTGTCTGGTATGTAAACATACTTCACAAGATAAACCCAGACATTTCAAAGAGGAATGCACAGTGTTAAAATCATTCTCCCCTGTTGTGGTCTTTCTGAGTTCTTTGCAACAGAAGAGTTGTTTTGTTTTCTCCCATAGTCAAAAAAGGAGTGAAAGCTAAGACTTGGCATTTTCTGAATGGTGTCTCGAGTCTAAGGAGGGATGTCTTGAGCCTAAAGAGGTTGAGACCCACTGCTTTAGATGGATCTTCAAGGTGTTTAGCTGGGACACAGCTTTGGGAGAGGTGGCTAATGCAGGGTTGATGCCCAGCCAGAATCCACATTCTCCATGGGATGAGTAATTAAGAGCTCTGCCCCACAGGCCTCAGCTTTGTGCTCTCACCTTCCCCAGCAGACTAGGATGCTGTGTGTTTTCTTACCAGAACTATAGCGAGCTGATTCCAGGCACAACTGTGGGGACCCTGTCTGGAGACTCCAGCAACGTCTTGCAACTCATTGTGGAGTCCTATGGGGTGAGTGTGTAATGGTGCATTGGCACCACGTCACTCTGCAGCTTCAGCAGCCATGGCACTACAGTAGCAGCCACTAGACTGTGTTAGGTTCACCTGAGGCACTTTGTGGGGCTGGTACTTGTGGCTTCCTAGGGAATTCATACTTTCCTCAGAAGAAATGTACCCCATGCAGATGAGCAGATGGGGTTGGGGACTGCCGTTCCTAATGACCCTAGCCATCATTGCCCAGGGATCACTGAGCTCCAAAGTCATGTGAATGCTCTGTCTGCTTTAACCTTCTTGCATTGCTCCCTGAGCAATCCAGATACACTTCCAGCCTCCCAGGACCCAGCTGGGAGCACCTGCCACCTCATGTGCATATAGAGAGGCACAGAGAAAGCAAGGCCATCCCATATACCAGCAACCCTACCCTTAAACAGATGGCTGGCCCCCTATCTAATGTGTCTGCAGCCCAGGAAAGGCTGCTGGACAACTGATCCTTTTCCCAAACACATGACACAGGTCACCTCCCATAAGGGCACTCAGCTTGCCTCACTTGCTCACTGCATCTGATCCAGCACAGGTTGGGAGCAGCTGCAGTGTTGCTCAGTTTGTTTTACATACATCTTGCTGCACCTGATCTGAGAGCATTGCATTGTAGTCCTGGGAAATGCAGGGCATAGTGTTGGGTGGCAGGGAGTGCAGGGATCCTGTTGCCAATATGGTGGCATTTTGAAAGCCTTCCTGGAATTCAATCTCCACCTTGCTCTTTCTTCCCTTTACTCTTCCAGAAAATCCGTTCCAAGATAGAGCTGGAAGTGCGGGACCTGCCTGAGGAGCTGTCCCTCTCCTTCAATGCCACCTGCTTGAACAATGAAGTAATCCCTGGGCTCAAGTCATGTGTTGGACTCAAGATAGGTGACACGGTAAGTCACGCTGGGGGCAGCCCTGGGATAGGGGAGTCCAGACACATGTTCTGCTGATCCCAGGCACCTGCTCTATACACATTCCCAAATCCCAGCCCCACCTGTACTGCCCAGTTGTCCTGAATCACAACTGGAACCAGCACTTGGAGGAGACGTTCACACTCGGGTGGGTTCCTGCCTTGGCCAAGAAGAGACAGGATTTGGCTAGAATAGATACAATGGAGGATTCTGTACTAAGGCTGATGGATGCAGATAGACACAGTAGTTCTCCATGCCCCCACAGCAAGCAGCTCCATCTCCCTGTGCTCAGTCTCCCTAAATCCTGGCAAGTGTGAAAAGACCTGGCTGGCAGCAATGACCTTGGGCCAGGCCACCCAATGGGTGCTGTCCCACATCTTGACCCCTCCCCCTCTGGCTTCCCTACCCAGGTGAGCTTCAGCATTGAGGCCAAAGTACGGGGCTGCCCACAACAGCGGCAGAAATCCTTCACCATCAAGCCCGTGGGCTTCAAGGACAGCCTGACCGTAGAGGTGGATTTTGTCTGTGACTGCAGCTGCCAAAAGACTGCTCAACCCAACAGCTCCATCTGCAACCAGGGCAATGGCACCTTTGAGTGTGGTGTGTGTAGCTGCTACCAGGGCCGGCTGGGCTCCCACTGTGAGTGCTCTGAGGAGGAGTACAACCCCTCACAGCAGGACAACTGCAGCCCCCAGGAGGGGCAGCCCCTCTGCAGCCAAAGGGGGGAGTGTATCTGTGGCCAGTGCGTTTGCCACAGCAACGACTTTGGCAAGGTGACGGGCAAGTACTGCGAGTGTGATGATTTCTCCTGCGTCCGCTTCAAGGGCGAAATGTGCTCAGGTGAGTGACGTTACTTTAACACCTTCCCCCTGGCTCCTAGAAGCTCAGTAGGATTGGGCACATGTAGTACTCAGAAGGGAGACCTCCTACAGGGCCCAAAAAGGGTTACTAGTTCATTAGGTTCTCCACATTCATATTAGGAGCAAGCCTATGGCAGGGCTGCAGGAGGTGTCACTTCCCCTTCTGAACAAGAAGTTTAATGCAAGATGCAAGATGCCTGGCAACCCTTATAAAAAAAAGAGTTAATGCTGGCTGTGTAATAGCTCATATAATCCCATTCTGCATGCTACAGATTCTTTCTCATTCTCAGCTGTACGCAGGATTCCTGTTGCTATATGGTGCTAAACAACTATCTGGTTCCACCCCAGAAGTGGCTGCATTTTAGTGGGCTACGCTGAGCAAATAGCATAAGAAAAGCCTGGATTGCATCTGGCACTGTCCAGCTGGCTGTGCCTACTCACATGCAAACCCTCTTTGAGCTGTTTGTGTTAACACTGCATCTATTTATTTCCCTCACTACTCATCACATGAGCAGCTAAGGGAAGCTGTGCAGGGTTCATAGAGCGAACAGGGGATCCTGACTGGGAACAGCATGTCCTAACAGGACAACAGCAAACTCCTGTCCAGCTCTCCTCCCCATTGGCTCCCTGGAAGCAGCACTGCAGGTACACAGCTTGCTCCAGAAGGAGCCCCCTCCACTCTCCACTAGGGGAGACCAATGGCTTGTTCAAACCTATGCCCTCAGAGCAGGGGATCCAGGTGGCAGCTGGTTCTGTTCGGCTGTCAGCGCTCCATCCTCACACTGATGGGTCTTGTGAAATGGCATGTGTATGAGCACCTGGGAAGCACCACAATCCCCCAGAAGAGACCTGAGCCCTCCTGCCCTATGCCATGCACTCAAGGACAGGCCATGGAGGGATCCTTGACTGACCCAAACTCTCAGCCTTTAGAAGTTTCCCCCCTCACTGCCTTGGGTGCTAGTGGGCTCCCCAGGCTTGGAGCTTGAAACACACTGGTGGAGGAAAGGGCAGAGAGGGACCTGATTCCCTGCTGCACTAAGTTCCCCCTTACACCATTTCATTGTAGAAGCAGCTATATACACGGGCAGCTTCCCTGGTTAGCACAGAGCTGGCAGAAGCCAACCCTGCTACCCTTGTCCAGCACAAGGGCCATATTGAAGGTAGAAGGTATAAAGGGAAGGATGGACTGCAGATAGGGAGGGCCTGTGGTGGAGCCTTCTGCTCTGGGGCTTTTCTCAGCTGCTTAGATCCATGGGGTGTCTGAGAAGTAGAGCATAAATTAAAGCAGGCCCAAGACTGTTCTAACATAAACCAGGGCCAGCATGCCAAGAGATGAAAGGTGGCTTAAATTGCCTGGGTCTGGCAAATTGTGATAATACTTTCAAAGGGTGCTTTGTCAGTGAAATCTGGGGGAGGGGGTGGAGTGTATCACGGGGTTGGGATTTTAGAAGAGATTATATGTTTACTATATCCTCATCCCAGGCCTTAAAGGGCCCAGGGGGCTCTCTATTGGAAAAGCAAATCATGAAGTAACTCTTTCCCTTTTTAACAATGATGTCACACACCCCCATTCCCCTCTCCACCCCATCTAGATTAGGATCCTGCCCTCTGGGGTAGTACTTAGCCTTGGGTCACTGTTGTGCCATCTACGAACCCCGACTCTCTCTCAGTGTGCCCCCACCAACTACTTCTTGTCCCTATGTGAACCTGATGAATGAAGATAACAGGTTTGCAGCTCTTTGGCCTTTGTTCCTGTGATAAGAAGGTTGGTAGAAAGGTGCCTTTGTCACCCACATTTTGGCACTGGTGCTGAGGTGTGTCCTACATGATGGTTATGCCAGCTGCACCTACCCACCTACCCACAATATAATGCACTTGGGCCATGTATCTGGCACTCCCCCTGTAGTGAGAGCAGAAAGGCAAAACTATAGGTTATGGGTATCTCCTAAAGGCCTTTGTCACCAGCTGTGGCACTTCTGTGCTTCCAGGGACTGTCATATAATGACAAGCATGGCCCAGCATCCATCCATCCCCCAGGCCACCAAGTCAGCTGGAGTTCAGCCTGTGCCTGGAAGCCAAGGTCTCATTCAGGGACAAGTCCTGCTGCCAGGGCTTGAATGCACAAGAAATGTAAAGCAGAGCAAGTCAGTGCATAAAGAGCGCTCTAGATGCTGCTCTGGCTTCCTGTGTGGACCCCATGAGCATGCAGATCACAACATTTTGAAGCCCTTGATTACACTTGTGTACATTTCAGTGGAGACATGCCAGCTGGGTGGCTCTTGGCCTCTACCTTGGAGTGCTGTAGACAGACTTGCACTGCCCCTGGAACCGCCAGGACATAGGGACATAGCCCAAGATAAGTCAGGGCCAATAAATATGCAGTGACCAATAAATATGGTGGGGAAGCAGCCCCTGGGCTGTTACACCAGGAGGATTTTCCAGCCCCAACAGCAGCCCAAAAACAGGAGGGTGCAAACATACTCAATGCCTCCCATCTCCTCCCCTAGCCTTACGAAGCACCTTCTCAGCTGCATGGAATAAGAGGACAGACTCCTAGACAGCAGGCTGGCCATGGTATAACTGAAAGCAGAGCACTACGTTCTGCTAGGTGTTCAACACAGCCAATAGCCAGCTCCAAGGTTTGCAGTCTGTTCTGGGGCTCCTCTTTTTGACCAACATTTTTACAATCTCCTTCCTGCCCTTCCGCCCCACCCAAAACACAAACGCGCGCGCGCACACACACACACACAGAGTTTGGAAATTCCCCCACCAAACTGAATCATAGAGGGACTCTACCGCATGCATGGCTCACTCCAGAACCTCCAGCACTTCCAGAGCCTCAGGCCACAGCATTGTGCAAACTCCCTCTCACCCTGCTCTGGTGCCTTTGTAGTCACACATCCTGTGATGCACCCCTTACATTAGCATTATCAAGGTGGGGAAGGAAGGTCCTTGCTTTTTTTTTTTCTGATGATCCATCCAGACCATTGATCTCAAGGGAATAGTCCAAGGCATCTGTATGACTCATGGGGTAAGAACCACTGAGCACCCATCCATTGTACTGTACGATCTATTCAGCTGCAACCAATCATTCTCGAAACTGTGAAAAGCAATGCATTAACTATGGGAGAGGAGCATTTCTGTCCAATTCAGTCAGCTAGAAGAGGGTGAGTCTGACTATTGGGGAAGGGATGACTCCTTACCACCTTTGAAACACAAATTCTCAAAACAGAGGTGGCTTCCTTGTCACCAGCAAAGGTCCTTTCAAGGATGGCATGTTTCTGGGAGTCACAGATCAGGTGGTTACAAAGCTCCAGCCAGTCCAGGTCCTGGGGGGGGCGGGGGAGGGCAGTTACCCTTCCATCTCTGCCCTGCTTAGGCTCTCTGGATGCATGTTGGTCACTTTAAAAATGAGTGAAAGGAAACTTGTATTAAATTCCCTCCATGTGCCTCAGGCTGACTCTCAAGTGCCTGCTGGACCAAGTCTGAATCACAGCAACACCAGGCCTCTCTGATCTCCCTCCACCTCTGTCCCTCACTGGCTTCTCCTTTACTGATCAGTGATCATACTGACTCCCCAACTTACTCCACCAAACAATGAACAATTTGCTGGATCAGACCTGGGCCCTACCTCCTCCACCTGCCCCAAATTCCAGGTCAGCAGAGGGCCTCGGCCATGCCGTTACCCTGTGCTGTGCCAGTACCATCCTTCACGCAATTCTGCTTTGCACCTTCTTGACCCCTATACCAAAGCCCTTATCTCCCAGGTAACATGGCCAGTGCATCTCCTCGCCCACTTTTCATCATTTATCTGGGTGATATCCCCTTCTCCAACCCCAACCAGTTCCTTAACCAGATTTTCCATGCAGTACCACAAACACTTTGTTTCCAGCTGCCTTTCCCATGACTCATTCCTAGCTTCCCATTAGTTAAGTTACACATTTATTTCCTCCACCAACATTGATGCACCCTGGGGCTAGTGGAAGAGGTGAATGTACAGCACTGGATAACTTTCATAATGAATCCTGAATCAAGGGGCTCCAGTTATATTGTTCACAGATACTGAAAACAGAGTGCTAGGGCTCCTATGGTATAAAGGCAGCACTGGGGCCCAGTTGGCTAGGGCTGGTTTCATTATTTTCTGGAACCTTTTGGACCAGAATCAAAACTGAGACTTTGGTCACCTTGGAGCCTTGGTCTTCATTTTGCAGCTTGAGCCTCCTCTCAATGTCCAGAGTTTGGGGCTGAGTGTTCACAGAAGCCATCCAAAGGATACCAGGAATTTGTGGTTTATGGTCCAAGGTAGGGAACCAGAGATGAGCTGCTGGTTTTCAGACCTAGGTTTATTCAAGATGAAAAACAAAAGCAAAACCCATATAACTCAAAGTAACCAAAGAATGAAAGTTGCAAGCTGTCTGCTTCATGCAAGCCCTGGAAATCCTCTGAACAGAAGAGTTTCCCATCAGTGTGCTGTTCACTTTGAAGGTGAAACTCAATGCATGAACTGTTTGTTGTGTTTAAGGAAGGGAAAACTGCACATTTAGGGCTGAGGCCCAGGGCTGGAATAACAGGGTCTATTCAAGGCAAGTCAATGCAGAGCTGGGAAAGGGAATGGCAGAGCTAGAGAGGAGGAAAGACCTGAGGTGAAAAAGCAGAAATATGTGGGCAGACAGAGCTGAGGCTGAGGGGAAAAAAAATTAGTTTGGCAACTGCTCCCCCACCCGCATATCAGCTCCTTCCTTTCAGGACCATTGTGCCCACTTTGGAATCACTGGACGTGGCTACACAAGACACTTAATGCACATTGGACTAATCTGACTGCATATTAGCACAGTTCGCAAAAAACGTGCTAATGTGCAGTAGCTTTAATCCAATACACATTAAGCATTGCACAAAAAGTGCTCTTCTGCGCTAATGCAGGTACTAAATGTAATGCATCATAATTTGGCACGTAAATGAACAAGTAGATGCACCCACAGTGTCCCAAAAGGCAGAGGCCAGTCCAGGTGAAAGTCCTGCTATTGGGAAAAGGAATCAAAACTCATGGAAGTGGTGATATCTTTTATTAGACTAACTAGATATTTGCAAACAAATTATTTTATTTATTTGCAAGCTTTTAGGCACACACACCCTTCATCAGGCATAAGAAAGCAGAGATTGTACACATTCCCCTAAGTAGACATGAAAATGTTCATGTCTACCTAGGAGAACTTGTAGTCTCTGCTCTCTCCTATGCCTGATGAAGGGTGTGTGCACCCAAAAGACTGCAAATAAATAAAATACTTTGTTTGCAAATATCTAGTTGGTCTAATAAAAATATCACCTCTTCCACAAGTTTTGATTCCTTTTGCTTCTAGAACAATATGGCTACAATGTGGATACTGCTATTGGGAAGTAATTTTCCTGCCTTGCCTGTTTCCTGATGCCCTTGTTTTTTTCACAGGTCATGGGCAGTGCAGCTGTGGGGATTGCCTGTGTGACTCTGACTGGACAGGGGACTACTGCAACTGCACCACACGCACTGACACATGCATGTCCAGCAATGGGCTGGTGTGCAGTGGGCATGGCCACTGTGTGTGCGGGAAGTGTGACTGCACACAGCCTGGCTCCTACGGGGACACCTGTGAGAAATGCCCCACCTGTCCTGATGCCTGTACCATCAAGAAGTGAGTGAGTGAGTGAGTGAGTAAGTGAGTGAGTGAGTGAGTGAGTGAGTGAGTGAGAGAAAGGTTGGGGGCATGGGCCTAGCAGGGGAAAACCATGCTGACAGAGCCAGGTTGTAATCAAAGAAGGCTAGACCTGGCCCCACGAGGATGGTTGGAGCAGGCCAGGCCACGTTAGATGGGTTTGCTAGTGAACCGACCAATACTGGACAGAGCTTGCCAGGCTACAAATTGGGCCAGCTTCCTTAGAAGGCATTGGGCTTGCACAGATCTTAGCACCTGAGGCTGGCTTTAAATCAGTGCAGGTGACAATTCAGGGATCTCTGGGAATTCAGGGATCAGTAGGTGAGCACTGGGCTTTGCAGCTCTGTGTGACCTCAGGTAGCAGTGCACAGGGGAAACACGAGTTTGCAATATCCCCGTTGTAAGAGGCAGCTGACCTTTTGGCACACATTCAGGAAAAGGGGTTTGCACAGGGAAGAGCAACACTCAACTGAGAGGTCCAGAATCCAGGTCTTCCACCTACTTACTGGGGCCAGGATCTCCAAGGGAGGCCCCCTCTCACAGGTGTGAGAGTTGCAATTAGACCCTATGTCCTGACCCTACACCCAAAAACCTCATGGGGGCACCCCTCTCCACACCCCTCCCCTCTGGAGGGCTGCCGCAGCGCAGCCTGGAAAAACCCCGAGCCTTCAGTCATAACGGACTCAAGCCTAAAGGCTTTGCTGAGGGCCCTGGAGTTGCATGTAGGATCCCCCAATGTTGCTGTCCCTCATTGTATCTTCTTGTCCCTCAGGGAGTGTGTGGAGTGTAAGAAATTTGAGAGAGGAACCCTGATGGAGGAGCAAACCTGCAGCCGCAACTGCCGTGACGAGATCGTGCCAGTGGAGGAACTTAGTAAGTGAAGCTGAGGGCTGTAGGTGGTCAGACCACCAGTTGGATTGCCAGGTTGCTGTTCTGGCCTGGACAGTCCCCACTGGCTGTCCCATTGCACAAGGGGCTGGGGGAGGAAAAACAAATTGCTTCAGGGTGATGATACAGTCCCTTGGAGCCAGCCAGCCTGGGTATTTGCATTGGAGTCCTGTGGCTCAGGCACAGAAACCATGAAACCAGAGCCTGACATCAAGTCTTCAGCTCCCAGTCCCATTTGTAGAGCCCACACAGGCTGTGATTTCCTGTGGTGTTTCAGAAACATGACTTGTGGGCTCTAAAAAGTGCCAGCTGGTTCCTAAGGCCACATTCAGGGAAGACGAAGGACAGCCTGTTGGGAGAAGTAGCTGAGATTAGTTCACGTTTAGGTGGCACACATTAACCTCCAACCATTCTTCTAATATAGCTGGGTGTTGAGATGGCTCAATACCCACCATGTGCCAGCACCCCAGGCAGCTTTGAACATTCAAACTGTAGTACCTAGTAGCCACCCAACCCATGTCCCAATTTAGGGTCCATTGTACACTGCTTTTTGGCTGCATAAGGCCAGATTTGGGCTTAGGCTGTGGCCCAGGTAAGACAGGACCTTCTGCCCAGTTCTGACCCAACCTACAGTGGCCACCTGGGCTGGGTTGAAGGTTCTTCCTTCTCCTTCCCTGGCAGATGACAAAGGCAAAGATGCAGTGAACTGCACCTACAAGGATGAGAACGACTGTGTGGTAAGGTTCCAGTACTATGAGGACTCCAGCGGGAAATCCATTCTCTATGTCATTAAGGAGCCAGGTGAGTTGCTGAGCTAAGGGAGGCCCTAACTCCATCCTGTCTGTGTCCCTGGAAGAGGTGGCAGAAGACACACTTCCCACTACAGTCTGTTCAGTCACCCCTTAAGGTCTCTCTCTGCTGTCATCTGGGTGGTATTTCTGCCATGCAGGAGGGCTGCCCTGGGCTCTGTTCTGCCCCTTCTACACAGGCCCTAGAGTGCTACACAGCTGACTAGAAAAGGAATAAAGTTCATCAGAGTGAATTTCACCCCAGGCCAATTCCATGCAGGCAGGGAGGGTTTACTGCATGTTCCAAGGCCAAAATGTGAGCCCCTGAGGTGTAAGTTTCCTACTACTCTTTCTTCCTTATATCAAACAGCCATCTGCTTCATCCAGCTCAGCTGCTGGGAAGCCATCAAGGTGTCAGTGCCAAGTTGCAGGCCAATACATCCATTATCCCTGATGGCTCTGCTGCCTAGTCCAGATTCCAGTGGTCTCCCAGAAGCCCCCTCTCTCTATTCATTTTTGTTTAATTTTTGCTCCAAGTCTACTTTTTCTCCCTGGTCTACCTCTGAGTCAGTTTTCCCAGCTTCCCTTCATCCTCACTGTACTGCCTGGGCAGGAGGCATGAGACTTGAGCTCCGAGTTCACAGGCAGAAGGCAGTACCCAGCTGATCCCTTGGGGCATGGGACAACAGCGTGTATCTGGGTTAATTTAGAAACCTCTGTGTCCCTGGTGATACCAATTTAGACTGGCAATGAGCCAGGCTAGTGAACAAAGCAGAAGTGAAGGAGGCTGCGATCCCTGTGTTCTTTATATTGCTTTCATGCCTTATGTGAGGCTGAGCTGCTGGGGAATTCTGGCCTCAGCGAATGGAAGTGATAGCACCCACATATGTGCAGGGGAAGGGCCAGAACAGGCAGTTTCCAAAGCTGACTACGAGTGTGGTCACACTTAGGATGCTGCAGGCCGTTGCTGGGAAATCTCATCAGTTACTGCCAGTTCTTCAGCACTATCCTACACCCTCATCTGCCCCAGGGGTGGCAAGAAGACTTCCTTCATCCTAGAGAATCATGCCTTTGAATGTCAACTCATCCTAAGCTGCTTTCAGAGACTTTTGTGCCCAGAGAACTAGATGCCCTAGAAGGATTCTGACCACTGCCCTTGCAGTACTGAGTTAGGAAGGGTTCTGGGACGCAGGACCTGAGGCTGCCACAGATCCTTAGTTAAGTTTACTCTGTTACACCACTGCATCTCTCCAGGATTTGTTTGTTTAGTTACACAGCTACTGGTCTGGGGTTCAAGGCCATTTTTCACTTCTCTCCTCTCTCCTGGGCCACTGTAGCTCAGATGGAGGGCTGGTAAGTGAGGATAGTGTTCATGTGACAGTAAGAACTCCTTTCACAGTCGAAGACAGTGTCTTCCTGTGTCAATCTCTCTCTGCTGCTGCACAGCTTAGCAGTTTCCTTGGAGCTGGTGTACACATCAAAGACTAGATGCCTTCCACCTGCATGATTCCTCGCCTCTCCTTGGGCTGCATTTTCCAAAGAGCACTTTAGAGGCCCAGCCCTCACATGCTGGAGGGAAAGAACACCGTGTTAGTGTCTAGGCTTTCTAGCTTTGCAATGAGCCCTCAGCATGCCAGCGTAAATAGGTAGCATCTCAGGGCAGCTATGTACCAGCCGTGGACCCAGACCAAAGGAGAGATGACACTACTCCCTCTGCAGACCAGCAAGCAGGAAGAACTGTTCCCCTAAACCAGGGGTGGGCAAAATACAGCTGTTGGGCTGGATCTGGCCCAGCAAGGGATTTTGGGCAGCTGCTGCTGCCAGCCTCCATTGCCACTCCTGCTTGCTGGACCAGGCTCTGCTGCCTGGGCACCCTTGCCTGTCCTCCATATACCCACTGCCCAGGCCACCCAACAGAGTGGGTAGACAGGGATGGTCTCCCTGGACACCAGCAGGGTGTGTGGCAGGGTTGTATGGCTGAGCAGGCAGGATGGGGCCGCAGGTGGGCAGGGAGCAAGGGCCAGGGTCAGGATCGGGATCACAGGACGGGGACAGCAGAAAGCTGCAATCCAGAGCAGAGCCACTGCCTGCATGTCCCTGTGATGGGTGTTAGTTCTGTGGGCAGGGGCATGCAGGGAGCAGATTGCAGCTCTGTCCCAGCCCCATGATCTGGATCTCAGCCCTAGTCCCAGTCCCACCCCCTCGTCCTGCTCCCAGACACCACTCCCCATAGCCCCATCCCACCTGCCCAGCCTAACACAGGACAGAGCCATTTAGGGAGTTTTGGTAAGCTATTGTGGGCCGAGAGCCAGAGGGAGTGCTGACCCAGCCCGCGCCAGCTCACCAAAACTCCTCCAGCCCAAATAATTGCCCTAAACATTTCCTGGGGTGTCCAACTCATGAGCAGTGCAGGCAAAGCCCTGGAGAAGGCAGAGGAGGGAAAGTGGCTACCAGCTGTAATTGCAGCCCCGCTGCCATCTGCTGGGCTGGGCTCCCCAAAACTCCCAGGTGGCAGGAAAACATCAGCTCAGGTTTGTTTTTTGCTTTGGTTGCACAGCCTGTGTAAGGCAGGGGCAGACAAGGAAGAAGGGCGGGCCGGCAGGCAGCGGGGAGGGAGGGAGGGAGGAAGGGGTTGATGGAGTGCAGGGATTGTTGCTCCTCTGTGAGACACAAACACGTACAAGGAAGTGTTAACTCAGCCCTCCCTTGCCTTATCAGACAGAGCCATATAAGCAAGTGGTTGACATAGCCTGTCAGCTCAGCGCGTGGGAGGTTCAGACAGGAGTCAGCCAAGGGCTGTTGGAGGGATCAAAAACTTAGCAAAGCCACAAGAATCATCCCCAATGGGTGGGTTCAGGAGATGCCTGGGAAAGCCAGCCTAAACTACACCCTGTCCAAGAGACCAGGGCTCCTATCTCCCACCTCCTGCCCACCCAGCCTATGTCCTCCCATGCTTGAGTAGAAACGGAGGCAAAAGCCAGGTCAAAGAGAAAGAACTGCCTGGCCCTCAAACAGGAAGCAGCACTCTGATCATATCTCACTATCTTTAACATGATTATCACCTGGTGAGTCACGGCTGTGCTGTCTCCCCATGTTGTAGATGGAAGACTGAAACACAGAGAGGAGGATTTGCCCAAGGTCATGGAGTAAATCTGTATCTCCAGGTTCATCTCCAGGATGAGTCTTGTCAGAGCTCTTAGGCACCTTGGGACAGTGGTCTTAGCGGCCAAGCCAAGCACAACTGCTATGAATTGGCCACCAGGAAAGCCCAGGCCTGGAACAGACTGGCATGTCAAACTTCCATAGGAGCCATCTACTCAGGATACACAGGAGCTGTCGTCCCAGCCCATTCTGCCTATGATGAGCCATGGCCTCATACACTTGATTGACCCTGCTTTATTTTTATTTCTTTCCCTTACTTTTGAGCACTGGCCCACTGTGTCTCTGGAGATGGGGCCTCTCTCTGCCTAGAAGAGGCAAGGCAGGTCAGCCCTTTCCAGCCAGGGACTGTAGGACATAGCATTAACCCAGCCAGAGACCCTCCCTTCCCTCCTCCTCCAGATGTGTGAGTGAGACTCCCAGAAGCTGTGGTCACAGCTGTCTTACACTTCCCTTCTCCCCCCACCCCTTCTCTCCTCCCATGCCTGCTTTTCTCTGAATATACACTGGGCACTCTATAGCCAGGGACTTGGTGAGTCTCCCAGGGAAGGGGCATGCTCAGCCTGTGGCATTGTACATGATACGCTGCTAACAACAGGATTGAGCCTGCACCCTGGGAAAGAAAGAGAACCAAGACCAAGCCCTCCCTCCAGATGGGAACACCGTGTCTGCACTGCATAGGAACACTAATTTTAACAGGAAGATACTAGACAGCCAAATCCTTCCTGCAGCCAAAGGAGTCACACCCAAAGCTAACTTGCCCCTGGAGCTTTGATTGTTAAATCGTGGCTGTATGGAATGTCCTGCCTTTGGGTCCCATTCGCAAACACTGCATCTGGGATGCCCAAAGGATCTGCAGGGTGCCCAGGCCTCAAAGTGGTTCAATTTCAATCAGATGTTTTGAAAATCTGCCCTTTGAACACACAATGGGGCTACTCACACATTTAAGTGTATACAGGGTCAGGCCCTAGACATAGGTGAGTTATGTTGCCCTCTAGCAGCACAGGAATAAGAGACCCCCTACTGCTGTTGGCCAAAGGAGCTTCAGTGAAGCTGCTATTCCAGCAGGTGCTTTGTATACCCTGACCATGCATTGAGTTGCTGGATGTTGTAGGTGGATCATAAGGAGAGACCTAATGCCCTCCTTTCTTTGCCAGACTGCCCTAAGGGGCCTGATATCCTTGTGGTCCTGCTCTCCGTGGCAGGAGCTATCCTACTTATTGGCTTGGCAGCCCTGCTCATCTGGAAGCTGCTCATCACCATCCATGACCGGCGGGAGTTCGCCAAGTTTGAGGAAGAGAAGGCAAAGGCAAAGTGGGACACGGTAAGGGCCGAAGGGCTGGGTCAGCACCCTGCTTTGCTGTCCTCTGGGGTGGGGTGTTGGGGTGCCAGCTCTTAGACCATGTTCTGTCTCAGAAGTGCAGAGGCGAGGCCCTGTCTGAGGGAAGATAAATGTGTTCAGGCAGGATCCTGGGTAGTACAGTGACTCATGGAGAAATCAAGAGACACTGCAGCAGGAAAACAAAAGAGGGGAAGGCCAGAGGGAGTTGGGAAGTATTGGGGGTGGAAAGGAGACCAAAAGGTCCATCAGGGGGCACATGCTTCTTACTCACTCCCTGCTCCTGTTTTTCCACCCTGGCAGCCCTGCCAAAGTGTCCCATCTGCCACAGGCCAGCTGGAAAGGCTGATGCACACAATGCACGGGACAGTTCAGCAATGCAGTATGTTCCCCTCATGCTAGGCCAGCAATCCTAAGAGGTTTCAACAGCCAGATGGGGGCTTTGCCTGTGCCTTGCACCTAGGCTCCTTCTGGGCTACGATTCTTATACTTTGCTCTTCTCTTTCTCTTAAATGCGTTATTGTTTGTAATGGTGCCATTGTCAGCCCAGGCTCAAGGCAGCCACAGCAAAAGCTTCTGATATACAGCCCTCTCCTGTTACTACCTGGGGCTTCCCCACCATCTTGCAGGCATGCCCCTACCCCTTGTGCTCCCTACCCACAGCTTGGCTGACCTCCCTCAGTCCCAACCTGTAGTCTGTGGTCCCTCCAAAGCAGGAACAATTATGTTTGAACACCATGATGAAGCACACAAATGCCCATTGAGGACTAGATCACTAGTGTCCTTCTTCACTTGAGATCTTGGGCAATAGAAGGGCCAATTCTGTCAGCGCTTTCCTAAGCTGCAGACCTAGGTGTCTTGATATGGAGGATGCTGTTGCCATGGTACACCTGAGACATGGTTGGTAGGCAGTGACTGCTCATCAGCATCTCTATTTTCAATAGCCCAGACCATTTTTTAAGTATCATGGATTTAAGCTACTGATGAGTGTGTGGGTTGGATTTTCACCATAGCTCAATGCCTGTTCAGGTACAATGGGTACAGATTTTTACACATATGGTACACACACCTGACCATAAGCCCCTCAGCTGAGTCCTCCTGGGGACTGAGGCTGGTGCTTGCTGGAAAGTCTGGTCCCCTAAATTATCTAATTGCACAGTGTGAGTTAGTGGCCAGAGTATGGAAAGGGGAAGGAGGCAGCCCAGACTCTACTCCTGCATCTATCTGTATTGAGCCCCTATGTGAAGTTGAGCCAGTCTTCCCCTGCCTCAGTTTCCTCATCTGTAAAGTGAACAATGTGATCTGCCAACAATAAACCCTAGATAACAATATTCTGCTTCTGTTACAGGCCAACAACCCCTTGTACAAAGAAGCCACATCTACCTTCACTAACATCACGTACCGTGGCAATATGTAAGGAGATTTGCCTTCCCACCCACCCCACCCCCCCGTGCTGGCCATGGATCAGCTGAGGAAAGTGAGAGTCTCCTGAGATATGTTTACAGAAGACCTTGCCTGTGCTTATGTGTTTTCATGTGTTAATTTAATGACAACCCCTCAGGCTGCCTCCAAGGACCAGCCATCCATGTCAGTCCACTGTAACACAGAGATATTCCTCTTGAACTAAGCCACTGTTCTGTTATTACCTCGGCATGCCCAGTACATGGAACTCGGCTGTCCTTCCATTCATTGAACCAGGAGGAGTAGGGCACGCTTTGAGTGGGCACACCACGCTGTGCAGGCCAGGCTGCATGTTCTCTTCTCCACTGGAAGCCTGCCACAGCTGAGTCACACCACAGGATGCTGTGAGGGAGGAGGAGAACCTTGCTTTGCCTCATCTCCATGCCTTTCTGTAGTCCTGGAAGTAGAGACACCACTGGAATCACTCACATGTGGGAAGACCTTGCATGGCCCTCACCTAAGGAGTTCCTGCCACTCCTCTAGACTACAGTGTGCCGTGAATTTGCCTTGCCCCTTCTGGTTGCAGAGCTGTTTCCCTTGGGACACTGATTCCCTGACAGCCTGCTACCAGGAGATAGTCCCTGTTGGGAGAAAGGACTTGATCTTCCTACCCCGGTCACTGGTTGCATATCCCAGTCCAGTGCTTCTGGTGGCCATGTAGCTCTGGCCCTTATGGTCCTTAGGAAAGCAAGAAAACCAAGCTGTGCCTGACCTAGCTGTACACTCCTTCATCACCTGCTGCACCCAGTGTGGTCACACCAAGAAGCAGGGGATGGTCAGCCATCCCATCCCTCACTACACCTCTTGCACATACACCTCACCCCTCTGCCTGTGGGCTGTGCTGAAGCCCCAGTGTTCACATCCACGCCACCCTTCGTCTCCCCATTGTCCCCTCCCGTGCAGGTACACAGAAGGACAACTGACTCCACAATGAGAAGACAGAAACTCTCCTAAAAGACTGGCTCTGAGGAACAGTGTGAGATACCACTTTTCCCCACACCAAGCAGACACCAGCTGAATCCACCAGGATATATGCCCTGCAGAGCATGGCCAACAGACCTTCTGGGTCACCCAGGGCAAGTGGGGGCTCCTCCCTGGGTTTTGTCTTCCATTTTTGAAAGAGGAGAAAAAAAAAGTTGATTGCCCTTTGCAACATGGAGATGGAAAATGCTAGCCAGCATTCAGTAACAGAAACTGGTTGGGTATGAGCAAGTCATGCTGGATGTCTAGGCCGGGGTCCAATTCACATAACTGCAGCAAGTCTGAGATGCTTGAAAACTTGTCCCTTGGAAAATGTTGATCCTGTCCCTGGGCTTTCTGCTTTGAACAGCAGCTGCAGACTTGGGGAAGCCTTTTTTCCAGGAGGCTGATACAGGATCCAAGAAGTTGGGATTCCTGGGTTCTGCAGCCTGATCTTGCCTATGGAGCACTGTGCCTCAGTTTCTCTCTCTGCAGAAATGGGACTTTGGACACCTCAATCAAAGCCCAGCGTTAGTGGAAGGAGATCAAGTTGCCTGTGCTGTAGACAGATGATTGTCACTTCTGCCAGGAAGGCCATGATGTTGGCATGCAAAGACAGTAAGCACCTCAAAATCCCCATCTTGTGCTACGAGCCAAGCACCTTCTGTCTTCTAGGTGGAAAGCTGCAAAGCAGAGTTCTCTTCCCTGCCTAGACCTAGCAGTGCTCCTGGCCAAGTTCAAGGCACTCAGTTATTGACAGCTCTCCTGAAAAGCCACCCATGGCTTATCCATAAACACTGTCCCTATGGGGACAATGGCCCAAGCCCTGACCTCTTCTGGTAGTACGCAGTATGGCCATTGAACCCTCGCTTGTCACAACAGCATGGAAAGAAATATCATAGTTTGCGCTGGCCAGGAAGGTGGGATGGATTACCTGGGAAGGTGACTCCCTTCCCTCCTACCAGCCTCCAACAGGGCTGTCCCAGCACCAAGACTGTTGTGAGGCACCCTAAAGGATGGAGGTCCATGATAAGGAGCTGGGGCCCCAAACTTAGAACTGTCTACTCCTCCAACTATATAGTCAACAGCAATTCAGAATAGGGGCAGCAGCAGACCCAGACAGAAAAGATGCATGTCTGGCCTTCCCCAGATAGAACAAAACAGACCTGGAGTGGGGCCTGACTCCCATGGGTGTGAGGACCTGTTGAACCGGCATGGTGAGATATCCCCTTCCCCCTGCCATCTGCATTCGGTCCTTCATGCTACGGCTTCCCCTGCCTGCATGGCCTGGTTCATGCTAGCCCCACTCAGCACTTACTATCACCCACACCAACCACACTGTCACTGCTGTACACTTCGATGTGCATTGTGAATATACAGCAATGAATATCCGAGTGCTGGTCACTCCCACCCTGTTCTCAGGAGGGTTACTACTTGGGGCATGAAAGGAAAGTAGGATTCCCAAAAAAGAGAGGTAAGGAGACATGTCCTGAAACCACCCAGCTGCCCCTTCCAGATCCCGGGTTAGGGCAGAAGGGAGGGGAGTTTGAGTTCATTCCCACCCAACTGGAAGGCCCAGAACTGATCAGAGAGGAGCCCAGGGTGGAGTGTATGATTGTGCTGCTCATGCTCCAATGAACACTTTAAATGGCACCAAATAAAGAGCCTCCTGCCACCAAAGGTCTCATTGCATGTCTGGTGTTTATGTGAGGAGAGAGCCCTTACCTGACCTCATTTCACTCGCTGATCTGGCATCACAGCTGACTGGGTGTCCAGCTCTTGGGGTATGCGTATAGAAAGCCCCACACATTTGGAGTGTAAGTCCAGGCTTTGGCACTGAGCTATTCACCTGCAGCCCTGAGATCTCCTGTGCACCGCCCATGTAGTTCCCAGTTTTATGGGGTGTGAAATATAGCTGGAATCACTGGCTCCAAGGAGCCTTCTGGGTGCTGTCCAGTTCTTCCTCGCCCAGTGGGGAACCTGTGCCTCAGGATAAGAAAGTGAAAAAGCAGAGGGCTATGTAGACTGTGGGAGTGGATCCTTAAGACAGACCTGCTCCTAGGCCTATCCCAACTTTGGAAAAGGAGTGAACGGGCCATCCAGTAAGATACTTACATATAGACCTGTATGTCAGCTCCCGAGTATCAAGAGCACCTGGGTGCAAGCCAACCCAGGGCCCTCACGGGCTTACTAGACAGCTTCCCACAATGCATGCCTGGTTGGTAAAATCCCAGTCTGGCTTCAGGGTTCCTCCACCACGTACGTAGGAGAAATTAAAGTCTTTGGTGCAATGATGGGATAAAGGCCCAAAAAATGGGATGGACCCTGCTCCCCTCTCCTGTCCTGCAATGAATCCAATCACTTCCCCAGGGTCCAAAGCTTCAAATACTGGGGAAGGTCTAGGTAGAAGAGACAGTTTACATTCTTGCCTTATTCCAGCTTGGAGCCTCAGGTCTGATTAGCTCAGGGGCTGTTGCTGGTTAGAGCAACGGGGACACCTAGCGGCCATTTCACTCTTTGGTTCTAAGGGACTTTTGAAAAATCTACCCAATCTCTCTTCAGGCCTATAAAATGAGTATGATACCACTGCCCTACTTCCCAGCAGTGCCTTACAGATCACGAGGAGCACAGCAAAGGTAACAGTGCCCTGCTAAACTGCCTCTGATTTCCACTTCTAACATTCAACACGTAAGAGCTGCTCCCCTTAAAATGATGTGACTGACTTTAAAAGGAGCGGATATTTTTAAATTACATGGGTCACCTCTTCAAGCTTGTCTCTTGACGTCTTTGTCAAATTGCAGGTCTGAGTCCTGCCTTTCCAAACAATGTTACACAGGATCAGGCCTCAGAGCTGTTGTATGTAAAACCCTGAGGGTAGGTGTTACTGTTTCCTGGTCAACGGTAAGGACCACACATGTATAGAATGTGCCATCCACTTTCCAAAAAAGCAAGCAAGCACACAATGCACACAGACAACTTTTGGAAATCTCATGCATCGCTGGCTTAACAAAAGCTATTGAGGCAGTAAATCTATTGGTTCTTATCCACTCTGCCCCATTTTGTTGCTGTTACCTACATATAAATGGAGTGTGTGAACACAACATTTACGCTTCTGCATGTTGGCACATACATAGGAACACATTTCCCCCAGCTCCACTTACAGCAATGACTTCTCAGACTATTGCACGGCCATATGTTGTGCAAGTTAGTTTGACATTTTGGAGGTTGAGAGAAACGCAATGTCTCCATTATTTGCCAAACACATTAGATCTCTGTCAGCAAACACACGCCTGGGAAGCCTCAGGGCTAGCAGCTTCCTTGCCTTTGGGTTAGCAGTTGGTTCATAGATTCATAGATGCTACAGTCAGAAGGGACCTCAATGGATCATCGAGTCTGACCCTCTCCCACGGCAGGAAAAAGTGCTGGGGTCCTGTGACCCCAGGTAGGTGTTTGTCCAGTCTCTTCTTGAAGATCCCCCCAAGGTAGGGGAGAGCACCACCTCCCTTGGAAGCCCGTTCCAGAACTTCTTATGGTGAAGAAGTTCTTTCTGATGTCCAACCCAAATCTGCTCTCTATCAGCTTGTGGCCATTCTGGTTATTTCAAGGGGCGCCCTGGTAAACAGAGCATCTCCTGTTCCCTGATGCCTCCCACCACCCCAGTGAATCTGTATACTGCCTCTGTAACTGTAAGTATACAATTGTATACTGTATACTTACAGCAGTGAAGCCCAACCTTGTTGCCAGGTATGCCACAAGGTAAGCTCTGACCCCTTCCCCTGCTGTATCTGCCACTATTCTCCCTGCTCTTTGCTGTGCTGCACCACCGTGGCTGTCCACCCCTGTCTTCGAGTGCTAGTGAAACAGAAATCTGTAGCCTTTGTCCAAAGCAGCACTGCAGTTGGACACAGCTAACACCTCCCACCCACCTGCCCAGTGCTGCATCAGTCACTGAGCTCACACAGTTAACCGCTACAGTAATAACCTTCCCCACCCCCCGACCCTTAACACGAGGGGCTTCATCCCCCAGGCGTGAAGCCTTCAAGAATCCTTCCCTGCAAGAAAAACTGCCTGCACAGCTGCAAAAACTGCTGCAATGCCTGCCTGGTAGCTGTCACCCTGATTTAGGAGCCAGGCTCCACTACCCTACCCTGCCCTGCTCTCTTCACACACTCAGTCACAGAAGATTTAGCTAAAAGCTGCAGTCCATCCCTTGTGCTTGTCTCCCTTTTCTTGGAGCTCAGAATGAAATGCTGCAAAGCAACATGTGCAGAAGGGTCAGCACCCCTCTTCATTCCTCTACACACGCCTGGTGATAGTTAGAATGACACTCTGGGTTCAGGATAAGACTCATACAAAGTGATGGGCAAACCAGCCCTCCAACCTTCGTGCAAATGAATTGTTGATATGTCTTTGTAACAACACGTTGTCTTTTGTAAGAACTGTGACCCTATAAAACAAAATTACAAAAAACTCTTCTCATTTTTTATTTTAAAAAATAAGGTCCTTTTCATGAGGCTGAAGTCATTTCTTTAGTCCTGGTTTTTCTCAATTCCCAGTTCCTTATTCCCAGTATGGGAACCAAGAATAAGGAACTGGGAATAAGGACTAATTTCAGCCTCATGTCATTCCAAAACCCCGCCAATCTACCAAAGAAGCCTAGGCAGGACAGCACCCAACCCAAAGCTCAGCTTTTGCATTCCAGCATGCCTACTGACAGGCACCGGGGCTTGCGTGCTATGTACATTGCCATGAATAAGGAGTTGAGTTTGGGCTAGGGTTTTGGGGCATAATCCTTTTTAGGTCACCCCAGAAACATATCCTTGCCACTGGGGGACTCCTCTGGACAAGTGTGGACAGGTTCCTGCCTGACCCAAAGCTTGGTTTCCGCATGCCAGCCTACCAACTGCCAGCCCTCAGATTTGTGTGCAATATAATTAACCCCAAATAAGGAGCTGAGTTTGGGCTGGGATTACTGGGAAAAATCCATTTTGGTTCACCCCAAACCAGAAATCCCTGGCAGCAGAGGGCTCCCTCGAAGATGCCTGGACAAGCCCCTGCCTGACCGAAAGCATGTGTCTTGAGTGCCAGCCAACCAACTGACAGCCCCCCAGGCCTGTGATGTATGTACATTGCCCCAAATAAAAAGCTGATTTGGGGCCAGGATTATTGGACAAAATCTTATTCTGGTTTCCCCAAAAGATTCCTCTCCACCACTGGGGTACTCTCCTGAGGAAGTCTGGTCTGGGCACTGCCTGACCTGAAGCTCAGTTTTCATGTGCCTGACTACCAAATGACACCCCTCCACCCAGGCTTGTGTTAGGTACATAGCCCCAAATCTGGAGCTAAATTTGGGCTGGGATTATCTGGCACAATCCTCCAAAACAAGCGTTTCCATCACCAGTGGATTGTCCTGAAGAAGGCCGGGCTGTGTGTTGTCCAACCTGAAGCTTGGTTTTCATGTGTTAGCCTGCCAACTGACACCCCTAGACCTGTGTGTTATTTACAGTGCTACAAATAAGGAGATGCTCTTAGGATGGTATTAGGAGCCATAATCCACTTTGGATCACTCCAAAACACACATCACCACCACCAAGGGACTCTTCTGAAGAAGCCTAGGCAAGTCCCTGCTTGTCCCAAAGCTCAGTTTTTGAGTGCCAGCCTACAAATTGATACCCACCTTGTAAGGCCTGTACATTGCTGTTCTGTCAGATATTGGATAGCAGTAAGAATGGGTGCATACAGAATATAGGGGTTTTATACCAACTTTTCAAATTTACCTCGAGCCCCCACCTGTTGGTCATACAAGACAAAAGAATTATGCTGAGACATCAGCTCATTGAACGTAGTCTTCACTTGAAGATAAAGTGAAGCTGGAGCTGTACCATAGCAAGGTGGGGGTGAGCAGGGTGACTGCCCCAGGTGCTGAAGCAAAGAGGCACCAACAGGCACTGCCCAGCAAGGGTGGGGCATGGGATGGAGCTGCAAGAGGCTCATTTGTGGGGGCACAGGGACAGGGAAAGTGCAGCTCCCACTGCTGCATGCACTCCCAGGGAAGCATGGGGGAGCATATGCCCCCCCAGATCTGTGCGCGGGGTGAAGGCAGGCTGCCACTGGGGGCTTTGCCCTGGATGCCAAATTTCAATGCTACAGCACTGAGCTGGAGTGATCTCTCCAGGGCATAAAAGCCTGGGCAGTGTATATGTAGACACTGAGCTGCCCGCACACCAGTGTTCCTCCCTCAGTTTTGCTGGTTCAATCCAAAGGAAAGGCAGGTGCCAGTATTCATAGATTTCATAGATTTCATAGACATTTGGGCTGGAACGGACCCCGGAGGATCATCAAGTCCAGCCCCCTGCCCCAGGGGCAGGAAGTCAGCAGGGATTCATAGATTGTAGAGTCAGAAGGGACCACAAAGGATCATCGTGTCTGACCCCCTGCCCCTGGCAGGAAAGAGGACTGAGGTCAGATGACCCCAACCAGGTGACTGTCAAGCCTCCTCTTGAAGACCTCCAAGTTAGGTGATAGCACCACCTCTCTTGGAAGCCCATTCCAGATTCTGGCCACCCTTAGTGTAAAAAATTTCTTCCTAGTGTCTAACTTAAATCTACTCTCCCCTAGTTTACACCCATTATTGCTAGTTACTCCCTGGGGTGCTCTGGTAAATAGCGCATCTCCAATTCTCTGTTGTCCTCCCTCAATACACTTATAGGCGGCTACAAGGTCTCTGCTCAGCTGTCACTTGTGAAGGCTGAAGAGATCCACATCTCTCAACCTCCCTTCGTAGGGTCTTTGACAGAGGTCTTTCATGCAAGTAGCCCTCCTCTGAGCCCTCTCCAGATTCTCTGTATTCCTCTTGAAGTGCAATGCCCAAAACTGGACACAGTACCCCAACTGCAGCCTGACCAATGCTGCATAGAAGGGGAACATCACCTCCCTTGATCTGTTGGTCATGCATCTGCTAATACCCGACAAGGTGCAATTGGCTTTCATAGGATCCCAGCAAGATAAGCATCCAAATGTGTTTTGAAGGCATTCAAAGTGCGTGCTTGAACTGCCTCAGGTGGCAGTCTGTTCCAAACCTTGGGGGCCCGGACAGTGAAGTTCTTTCTTATGTCCAGCCTGAACTGGTCACAGTGGAGTTTGTGACTGTTCGATTTTGGCATCCCTTGGGGGGCTCTGGTGAACAGTCATTCCCCCAGATCCTGATGAGCACCTCTGATAAACGTATAAGTGGCCATCAGATCACCACTGAGCCTGCGCTTTTCCAGGCTGAATAGCCCCATGGCTCTCAGCCTCACATCATAAGGTCTGTTTTCCTGCCCTCTGATCATGACCGTGGCTCTCCTCTGCACCCTCTCAAGCTTCTCCACATCCTTTTTGAATTGCGGAGCCCAAAACTGGACACAGTACTCCAGCTGCGTCCTCACCAAGGCCAAGTACAGTGGGAAAATGACGTCCCAGGATTTGCTTGAGAAGCATCTATGGATGCGAGCCAGCGTTTTGGTCGTTTTACTAGCCACAGCAACACATTGAAGGCTCACGTTCATCTTGTAGTCAACCATGACCCCCAAGTCCCTTTCACCTGTAGTGCTAACCAGCATAGCACTACCAAGCCTATAAGCGTGGTGCAGGTTTTTCCTTCCAAGGTGGAGAACCTTGCATTTTTTAGTGTTGAGCACCATCAGGTTCTCGTCCACCCATTTCATGAGTCTGTCCAGATCTGCCTGGATTACCCTCCTGTCCTCAGGTGTGGATGCTTTACTCCAGAGTTTGGTGTCATCAGCGAACTTGGCCAGTCCGCTTCTGACGCCAATGTCCACAGCATTGATGTAGATGTTAAACAACATAGGCCCTAGGACAGAGCCTTATGGGACCCCACTGGTCACAGTGCACCAAGACGATTGACTCCCATCGACCACCACCCTCTGGGTCCTACCACAGAGCCAGTTCCCCAGCCAGTGGATCATGGTGACATCAAGGCCACAGTTAGCCAGTTTAGCCAAGAGGTGAT
>NW_017728943.1:5110855-5122527 GCF_001723895.1 Crocodylus porosus | reverse complement strand
GCTGCCGGCTCCTTAAGTCCCAGAACTGGTCAACGGCTCATGAATGGGAAATACAAAGCAATACTGTAACATGGTGAATCGTTGTCAGTTGTTGGATTTCCGAGGCCTTTGTCTTCACTGGGGTACGCCCAGGCAGGGAGGCTGAGAACCGGTCTGTGGGGTGATCGGGCCCACAGAGTTTTCCAGTTGTCGTCTCTGCTGCTTCCTGCTTTTTTGCCTCTTTTATAGATGTTCGTTGGACTGCCCCTATGACACTACCTATAATATAGGCTAAATATACAGAGATAGGATAATTTTCTTTTACATAATAATTGCTAGGCAGATTTTCTTCATAGGTTTCATTTCTGCAGAAACGACGCTTCTAGATAAGAAATGAAATCTACAGAATGCGCATGTGTAGCTTAATGCCAGCAGAGAAAAGTACAAAGCGTTCATTTTGATTAACAGTCAAGACTTCAAGGTTACATAAATGTGAGAGTGCCGCGCGGCAGTTATACAGAAAAGGAAAAATAATATAAAATATATGCTAAATAATATAAAATAGCTACAAGAGCAAAAGAAATCATCCACTTGTCCATCTATTGTGGCTCTACTCCTAAAACTGATTGCTGACCAGGGTTAAAGAGCCCAGTTTACCCTATCATGTAGTGGACTTCAGTTCAACAACTTTTTCATGATATTTTCTCTTCCAGGTGTAAGACTAGTACCCCAGTCTAAAGTGATCTTCTGCACAAATCCATTGGCAGTCTAGAGGTTGCCAGGTTTTTTAACCACTATCCAGCACTTGGCAAAAATAGCTATAGATAATGCCATCTACTGGAAGTTGTAATAGCAGGTGAACCTGGCCTGACCTGACCTGCATTAGCCTCAGAACAGTGTTCTTAATTCCCTGAAAGCGAGGTTGTGGTATATATTTAACTATCTGTGTGTGCCCTTTCTGATGTCCTTATGTTTTCTGAGACAGCTGTACAGCAGCAACATGCATTTGTACTAGAGGTGCACTGATATATTGGTCCATATCAGAGCGACACCAGAAAAAAGGAAAATCGACATTATTGTATATCGACTTTTTTTGCCTGGTGTAGCAGCATGCATGCAGCCAGGAATGCAGCCTGGCAGCTTGGAAAGTAGCATCCAGCTGCTAAATCTGTATAGGGGAAGGAACAAGGGGAAGAGAAGGGACATGATGGGGCAGATCGAGACCCCCACAGTGCGGGAGAAAGTGGGGCAGGGGCAGGTGTTGCACAGCTGGGGTAGGGCAGGGCATAGGACAGAGCCATGGGCATCTCATCCGGGAGATGCAGGGAGGTGTGGGGTGTGGCTCCCTGCCATTGTGCACACCCCCAGAGGAGGTATAGGAGGCATGTACCCCCCAGATTTGTGCATGGGGTAAGGGTGAGCTGCCTGCTGTGGGCTTGGGGCCAGGGGCTGCACTAGCCTCTTCCCGACCAGGGGCTGGGCCAGAGCTGTGCTCAAGGTGAGTGGCAGCGGCACTGGGAGTGGGGGCTATGGGGTGGCTACAGGGAGTTTTGGGTTGTCTATAGCCCACCCCATAGCTCCCCCACCCAGCGCTTCACCCAGGCTGGGCAGCGCCTACCCTTGCCCCACCCCAGACCCATTCCCTCCTTCACCATGGGGGCCTTGATTTGCCCCCACCCCCATTCCCCTTTCCCCCTGCAAACTTATTGGCTGGACACTGCTCTCCAAGCTGTCAGGCTCATATAGGCTATCAGATTAGTATCAGGCAATGTGGCTGGTTAATAATCAGCCATCAGCATCAGCCAAAAAATCTTTATCGGTGTACCCCTCCTTTGTACCCTTTCCTACCTAACAGCTTTGGGTGCTTCTTTAGTTGCTAGTGTATCTCCAAATTCTATTTCTGGACTCTAAAATTCCACCGCAATAACACCAGATCTCAGTCTCACCAAGTATGCTACTCCAACTACTTTATACCTGCAATGAGAACAACTTTGGTTTAGCAAACTCTGATAAATTTACAAATATGTCTGATGATCTCTGTTGAATTAATCAGGACTGGTGACATGTTTTAACTAGCAACATTCTGTCTACTTAAATACAAAATGCCTAAATACAGAATACAAGAAAGAGATTTGTGGGGGCAAAGGAATGGGGTACGACCATCTCTGACAAGCCAGTGATTAGCATTTGAGAAGGCATGTTTCGGTTATTTGATATAGAGCTAGATATGCATATAGTTTTATTTCAACTTGTCATCCCAGCTACAATATAACTCTTATGCTACCAACTTACTTAATGTCATTGAAACAGGGAACCCTAGCCCTGTTACTAAAAGACAGGTTGGCCCCTTTAAGGCCAGAACTTTCTGGGCACAGCATGCCGGTAAGGTGAGGGTTAAAAGCTAAGCCTGGCCAGCTTGTCAGGTGACCAGAAGAGGGCAGGCCAGGACTATAAAAACCCTGAGGTCAGTGGCAGTAGGGCCCAGCAGTTAAAGGGGAAGGAGTATGTCCTAGAGCTCTGTGGAGAGGCTTGGTGAGCGGTCCAAAGGCTGGAGGAGGGGAACTATGGAGGCCCCCTGAGAGATGGCAGCAACCCCAAAAGAAGGACTATAGCCAATGGTGGGGAGCTGAAGCATGAACCCCTGTGTAAATGTAAGCTAGTGTGCTGCCTTCTTTAATCATATTTTTTCTTGGTGGAGGTTATTGCCCATGGACAGGAGCATTCATACTTTTTTTGGTATTGAATAACACTGGTGGTTTGGGTGAGACTATTTGGGGAAGGAGAAGGCCTCATTGGGCCCCATTGCGGTGTGGGGACCCTGGCACCAGAGAGGGTGTGGCATTTGGGGTGCACAGACCCTGGCACGTTCCTAGAAGGCCAGGGTGGTCTAGTTAAGATGCAGCTTTGGTGTTTCTTGGATTGGGACAGTGTGGGTTTGGGGCCATTCCCTAGCCTTGAACTTGCAACCTCCTGGCTGTGTGGCCAGGCTTCTAGGCCAGGCTCCAGATTGGAGCAGAAAGGAGGGCCACAAGTCTCAAGACAAGGGAAAAAGGCTAGTGCCTCGGAGTCAAACCCTGTTTGGTGGGTTTGGACAGGGAGGCCTAGCTAGAGAGAGACAGGGGTCAAGGTCCATGGAGGCAGAAGGCCCCATCATACAAAAGACAATAGGCAGTCTCCCGCTTACAAGAACATCAGTGTAATAATTTCCATCAAGATGTGGCAGGTGAGTAGACAGCAGGGCACAGGAACCTTAAAGAGGACTTCAAGGGCACTGCATGTAAAGGTGCGGATAACAGGGAAGATGGTGCTGGGGAGGGTGACCTGTTACTGTCATGTATGGAAATCTTTGGTGGAAAAACCTGAGGATCAAATGGGACCTGAAAATGTTTCTTTGGGAGCGTTCCCCAGTGGTGGATAGGTGCAGTTTAGGGTGACCCAAAAACGATGCTGTCTGGAAATCACAGCCCAACCTCGACCCCTTATTTAGTGCTGTTTACATAGCACACAAACCTGAGGGGCTGTCAGTTAGCTGTCTGGCATGAGAAAACCAAGCGTCAGGTTGTGCAGCATCCTGACCATACTGATTACCAAGTTTCAGGTCAGGCAGTGGCCTCTCACACTTCAGGAGAGTCTTTGGGTGATGGTGGTGTGTGTTCTGGGTCAACCTAAAAAGGACTCGACTTGATAATCCCATCTTAAACTCCGCTCCCTATTCAGCACAATGTACCTACCACACAGGCCTGTGGGGTCATGAATTGGCAGGCTAGCATGTGAAAACTGAGTTTTGAATTGGGCAGAGGCCTACCCAAACTTGATCAAAAGAGTCCCCTGGGAGTGTAGAAGTGTATTTTGGGGTGACCAAAAAGGAGTTTGTCCCAAAATCCCAGCCCAAATTAAGCCTCTTATTCGGGGCCATGTATATAGCACATAAGCCTGGGGGGCCATCAGTTGGGAGACTGGCACTTGAAAATCAAGTTCTGGATCAATCAGTGACCAGACCATACTTCATAGATTGTTAGTGGCTGAAAGGCACCTTGTAGATAATTGGGTCCAGTAACCCTGCACTAGGCAGGAAAAGACAACTGGGGTCAGGTGACCCCAGTAAGGTGACTGTCCAGTCCCCTTCTGAAGATTTCCAGGGTAGGCGACTGCACCACCACGGGAGGGAGTCTATTCCATAGTCTAGACATCCTGACTGTGAAGCAGTTTTTCCCAGTATTGAGCGTGAAGCGGCCTTCCAGGAGTTTGTATCCATTGGTCCTGGTCTTCCCCAGGGGTGCCCTCAAGTTTTTCCTCATCCTTGTTTAAGTGTGGCACCCAGAACTGGATGCAATACTCCAACTGTGGTCTCACCAGTGCAGAGTACAGTGGGAGTATCACTTCCTTAGTTTTGCATGAGATGCAACGGTTAATGCGTCCCAGGGTGCTGTTTGCCCTGCTGGCCACAGCATTGCACTGCTAGCTCATGTTCATGCAATGGTTGATCACTACCCCTAGGTCCCTTCCGGCTACGGTGCAAGTCAAACTGTCACCACCGAGCCTGTATGTATGTTGAGGATTATTTGCTCCCAGATGGAGCACCTTACACTTCTGAGTGTTGAAATTCATCTGGTTCCGGTCTGCCCAACGCGCTGTTTTGGGGTGGATCGGGAGGTTTCACATCTGTCAGTTTAGCAAGTGTAACCCAAGGTGTCCCCAAAGTGAGTGTCCCCCTTCACCAATAGAAGGGGAAAGCCAGCAGGGGCACATATGCTGGGGTGGAAACTGCAGTCTACTTGCAGTTCACTCCCACCTATTGTATCTCAATAGAGGAGGAACAGAAAGTGATGTCTTAACCAGGTACAAATTTAAAATACATATATATATAAAAAGATAGTGAACTAAAGTGAGTATTTATAGGCTACAAGTACCTATAACTATCTATATACCCAAATGCAACAGGTAAGCATAATGGCCCCAAATGGTCTGAACAGGTAAGTACAACAATAAATGGCACTCTAAAATACAAGGCATACAGTTGACAGTTAATAAACCCTCCAAAAATGCACAGCATGTATCAAACAGTCAATAAGAACTCCAAAATATGAGAGACAAGAATTTTCTAGTGGTTCCCCTCCTCTAGGGGGTCTCTTCCTCCTGCTTCTTCATTGAGGCTACCTTTCCCTGAGTAGGACTCCCTGGTGGGAGACCTGTTGCCCCACTGATTCCTGTGTCCCAAGGAGTCAGCTGGGGCAGTATGCATAAGTTCCCTGGCCTGGCTAATTTTTCTCCAAGGGAGGGCTCAGTTCCAGGCCTCCGGGGAGTGGCATGACTCACTTATGCATCCCATTGGCTCAATCCTTTTCATGCATGCCCAGGGCCATGCCACTCCAAATACTGCTCCACATGCTCGGGAACTGTTCCATTCCCAGGGCCCCTGAGGACCCACTTCAGGGGGTGGGTCCCAGACCACATGGCCCTTCCTTCTCCAGGGCCTTATGCCCTGCAATGACTCACCCCTGCAGTAGTGCTGGCTCCCATGCCTGGCCTCATGCCATAGTTGGAGACTCAAGCCATCTTGCTGTGGCTCCCAGGGTCCTGGTTGCTCACAGACCCTCCATGCATGGATACCTGTACCACAGCCTGGCCTCGAGCTGGTGTTGGAGACCTGAGCCACCACGCTGTGGCTCCCAGGGTCCCAGTCCCTGTGCAGTGACACTTGCACTGCCCACTGCTTCCATCCAGCAGCAGAATTTTGGGAGGCTTTTCTGCACAGCCAGATATGCCCACTGGACAGCTCTCCTAGCTCTTCTTGGCCCTGGGACCTCTTCCTCCTTTGTCCCTTACCAACTGCGCCAGCACGTAGCTGCTTGTATCCCTTTCTGGGGCTCTGCCCCCTGATTTGAAAATGAACCAATTGGGGGCCACAACTGCAGTTCCCAACTTAAGTCTGCTCCTGCCCACTCCCCCCCGCCCTTCACATAGAGGAGAAGCGGACTCTCCACCTGGCTCCTCCCCTACCTGTCTCTGATTTGGTGCATTGGGTTTAGGAAACTGCAAGAGAGTTGGGCAAAGCCTAGCAAGCCTGCCACACAAGGAAAGCCTTTAATTTCTCCAGCTCACTGAAGCAGGTACATATCAATACTGCCTAGTAATTCTGGCCAGTGGGGGGAATAACAAAATCCACACTTAACAGGCAGGAAGCAGAATAGGTATGCTGGGACATGGAGATCAATGCTCCTACCTCCATCAAAAGCACCAGGTAGCCTTTAATGAGTTTAAGCAGTCAGAGCTCCAGATTATATTTTACTTGAAAGGCATAGCCTGCAGCCACACAGCAGCTGCTAGCATCCTGCTGGAGTGTTGGCTCAGTGCTGGTTCAGGGAGGGGGCAATTTATGCGCACCTCTACCAGCACTGACCTGAGCCAACTGCTCCACGGAAAGCAATCGGAGCCCCTGGCTACTGTGCAACCCTGGAGATGTCTCCCTTGGATTTCTTAATGCGCAGGGCATAATCTAGTGGAATTAGAGCAGCATCACCTAATGGTTTCCCCTTTCCTCTGTGCAAACTCCAAAATCAGAACAAAATGGCATTCTCGCCATAAATGCATTTATAGGCATTGCAGTTGTAACAGTCTGGAGCACCAATGAAGTCTACAAGCTCCGGCTGAAGGAGTGAAATTGCTGTGTCATGAAAAGCCTCAGGGCACATAGGATCTTTCCTGTGCCGCCCAGTTGTGGAATCTACCTCCCACAGCCCCAGGCCGGGACATTAACACTTGGCAGCTCCTCTAGAAATAGGAGCACCCAGGGGCACTGGGGTAGTGAACACCATGCACCTAAAATTACCTGAAGGGAGGGGAAGCCCCCTAGAGGCAGACCAAAGTACTCGGGTGTTAGTACTGGGCCTTCCAAACCATAGACTCAGAGAGCGCTTGTACATGTGATGGTTTAATCCCCAAAGGTTTTATTCTATGCCACCTAAATTGCAATAGTGAGGTGTAGAACAAAACCCCGAGGACTAAACTGTTTCAATTTTTCTATCACGTTACAGTGAGGGGCCTGATCCACTTTCTTTTTTGGGGGGCCAGATGCTACCCGTAGCTAGGGAGTGAGCTGCTAGTGGGCTGAGCAGCCCCAGAGCTGTGGGGGGGCCTGGTGGCCGCACCCCGCAGGCTTCCAGTGCTCTGAGCCTGCCTAGTCTTCCAGCACCCTGTGCACCGTCCCTGCCACCTTCTCCAGCCACCAGCACACCCAGCTGCCTTCCTGCACCACTCCAGAGGCAAGCCAGTCCATTCCTGGGTGGTATCAGGTGGCAGGGATTGTGCATGGGGTGCTGGAAGCTTGATGATCTCGGGAATGAGTTGGATCCAGCTGGGTGGTGTCTCCAAGCTGAAGCAGCACCTGGCACACTAGCAGCCCACCCGGGTGGCCCTGGGGGACACCGCTGCTGCAGAGGAAAGGACCAGACCCTGTCCCCATGCCCACCCCCCCACCCCCCTGGCAGCTCAGCCCCCAGTCACAGGCAGGCTCCGCTAAAAAAATAAATAAATAAATAAAGGATCAGGCCCCTCACTGCTTCTACAGTATCCAGCTTGATCCAACTCTTCCCCAACCCTGAGCTGGGTCAGCACCTGGTCTGCTAGCAGCCCACCCAGGCAGCCCCGGGGGGCACCACCACTGCAGAGGGAAGGACTGGGGTCCCCATAGGTCAGGTGCTGCTCGGCCCACTAGCAGCTCGCCCCCCAGCCGCAGGAGAGGTGGGCAGCCTCCACCAAAAAAAAAAAAAAGATCAAGCCCCTCACTACTTCTGCCTTCAGTGGCATGGCCTGCCTCTCCCATGGCCAAAGGGTAAGCATCCAGATGTAATTTAGTTTGTAATGATGCAAAGGTATTTTAAAACCCCCAGACATCTTGCATGTTTACACTGACACCATTAAACTACACAAAGTGACATTTTCATCGCATGTACATGTTAATGACATCACATGTACAAATACCCAAAGAGACCCAGGAAATGCAGGCAGGCAGAAGTGGAAAGGAGGTGCTTGTATGTTTGTTTGTTTTTTTTAACATCAGACAAGCCAAAGGAAGAGGTAACTGACTGCAAAGGTGAGAGAAGGACTCTAACTTGGCAAGCTGTGTGGAGGCTACAGTATTTGGGACCCCCATAAAGCTCTGACCTGTGCCTGAAGAGGGCACAAGAGCAGGGCAGATGGAAAACATGACCAGGCTTTTTATACACTGGGTCTAGGCCAAGCCATTGAATGGGGCTGCAAGGGTCCATTTCCAAGGTGGGGTAGTGCTGGGGGCCAGAGGGAAGCTGATGCTGCAGGCCTGGTGGTACCAAGAGATGTGTAAGAGTATATGGGCCCAGTAGGGTAGACCCAAATCCAGCAACCTATAGTTTTATTGTTAGTAGGGTCGGAAGGGACCTGAGCTGATCATCAAGTCCAACCCCCTGCCGTGGCAGGAAAAAGTACTGGGGTCAAATGACCCCAGCAAGGTGATTGTCTAGCCTCCTCTTAAAGACCCCCAGGGTAAGAACCAGCACCACTTTGCTTGGAAGCTGGTTCCAGACCCTAGCTGCCCTGACCATGAAGTAGCGCCTCCTGATGTCTAATCTGAATCTACCCTCTGCCAGCTTGTGACCATTATTTCTAGTCACTCCTGGTAGTGGTCAGGGGAACAGGGACTCCCCCAGTGCCTGCTGATCCCTCCTGACTAGTTCTGTAACAGGCCACTAGATTCCCCCCTCAGCCTTGTCTTGTGGAGGCTGAACAGGTTCAGGTCCTGTAGCCTCTCCTCGTAGGGTCTGCCCTGCTGCCCCCTGATCATGCGAGTGGCCCTCCTCTGGACCCTCTCCATGTTGTCCACATCCCTCCTGAAGTGCGGCACCCAGAACTGGACGCAGGACTCCAGCCTGCCGCATAGAAGGGGAGGATCACCTCCTTGGACCTGCTCGAGATGCATCTGTGGATTCATGACTGCATCCCCACACTGCCAGCCCCTGTTCATCTTGGCATCGATGATGACTCCAAGATCCTTTTCTGCCTCTGCACTGACGAGAAGGGAGTTCCCCAGCTTGTAGGTATGGTGCTGGTTCTTCTTCCTCATGTGCATCACCTTGCACTTGTCAGTGTTGAAACCCATCCTGTTCTCATCCACCCACCCCTGTCTAGGTCTGACTGTAGCCTATTACTTCCTTCTAATATGCCCACTTCCCCCCACATCTTGGTGTCATCAGCAAATTTGAACAGGGTGCTTTTAACCCCCTCATCCAAGTCACTGATGAAGATGTTGAACAGTGCGGGCCAGAGGACCGAGCCCTGGAAGACCCCATGTCACAGGGCGGGGGCCCAGGAGCGGCCGTGATGTCTCCTGGTGCCCCCTACTGTGTCAAGTGGGTGTCTACGCACCCTCATCTCGCCCGCCACGTCTTGCTGGAAAATATTATAAAACGGAGGCTGACTTTTACCCTCTTGCACGGTACCCTTTTGCGTACTCCCGCCCATACCCCGTCTCCTGATGATTCAGTGCACCCCCACCACAAGAGTTACCTGGCTCCTACCACCCCTAATACCACACCCCAAGCCTCTCAGTTGTCCCGGACGTTGTTGTGTCTATGATCTTTCCTTAGCGGCCCCCCCTCGGGCCTCTGCCCGTACACTTGCCCCCCCTCGGGCCTCTGCCCGTACGCTCGCCCTCTTCTGGGGCTCTATGGCAGGGCAGCCTCCAGAGGTGCCGTGACCTCCCCCAGTGCCCTACCTACCGGTGCCAACTCGGGTCTTGAATGCACCCTCTGTCTCGCCCACCACGTCTTGTTGGTAAATATTTAATGGGAGGCTGCCTTCCTGCCCTCCTTGGCACAGTGCCTGCCTTGTTGTACCGGGGCTCTGGCCAATTGCCTGCCTGCACCCTCACAGGTGCTCCCTCACTTCTCTCACGGCCTTGTTGCCACACCGGGGCCTTGCTCCAATATGCGCGCCCCCTCCCAGGGCCTTGCTCCAATATGCGCGCTCCCCCACCTGCCCTGGGGCCCTTGCTTGCGCCTCTCATGCTCCCCCGCCTGCCCTGGGGCCCTCTACACCCAACTCGGGCTTCCCCAAGTTGGGGCTCAGGTGGCCTCAGCCTTACCTGGCCCCCAGACCCCTTTCCTGGGTCTCACACCCCATTGGGGCTTCTGCCTACATCAAGCTCTTCCTGAAGCTGCCCACACTAGGCTGGGGTCAGGACACCCCCAAAACACAGCCCCCCTATGGTGCTAAGAACTTCCCCCTTCTACCGGGGAGCTCCCTTGAGGCCTCCTCCACCCCTACAGCCTTGCCCGGTCCTCCAGTTGTAACAATAACCAAAACCAAAACCTCTTCCTCCTGGGTAACAACATAAACTTCAAGCCAACCTAGCTATCCCTCACGTACCCTTATCAGGGTTTCTTCCACCCAGCATTATCAGGCAGACACTGTCCAGCCATCAGGCTTCTCCGCTGTGTTCTGTTCTGTTCTGCTTGCTCCAACCAAGCTCCCTCTTCCCCTTAGGCTGCCAGCAGGGGAACTGACTCTGAGGCCGAGGCCTTCTCTGTTTATAAAGGCCAGGCCCTGCCCCCTGGTGGTCAGCTGACCCAATCAGTTGCCATAGCAACTCCCACCTGCTGCCCTGGTGAGTGGCAGCTAAGCCCATTTACTACTATTCAGTAGCAGGCACCCTAGTGCCCTGCTACAGGCTCCTTGTTCCCATGTGCCCTCCCTGGGGCTTCTACTCAGTCTCTCGCCCTCTCCGGGCTTCTTCTCGTGCCTGCATTGGGACCTATGCGTGCCTTCCCTGGGGCTTATCCCAATACAGTGCTGTGCACCCTCCCTGGGGCTTATCCTGATCCAAATGCTAATCGCCCTCCCTGGGGCTCTACTCGCGCCCACGCCCACACTGGGGCCTTGCTTGTGCAATTCCCACCCACACTGGGGCCTGTGTGCCTCGCGCTGCCCACGCTCGGGCTCAGGTGGCCGTAGCCGTGCCTGGCCCCCAGATCTGCCTTCCCAGGTCACTCACCCACACTGGGCTCCTCGCCCCACTCGACACTGCCTGACTGGGGCTGGAGTCTATGCAAACCCCAAAACGCAGCACCCTCTCTGGTGGCAGGAACCCCCACGCTACTGGGGAGCTCCCCTAAGGCCTCCTCCAACCCCTCCAGCCTATCCCGGTCCTCCGGTGTAACAATAAACAAAACCCATAAGCCAATCGGCTGCAACACAAACTTAGGCCTTCTGGCCAAACTCTAACCCTAAACCCTCAGGCTCATCAACATTACCATCCCGGCCAGGGGTTCCTCTGCCTGGTATTCTCCACTTAAGCTACTCAGGTCATCAGGCTTCTCATGCTCTGCTTACTCCCACAGAGCTCCATCTTCTACAACTGCCAGAGGAGAACTGCCTGTTTGGCCTCAAGCTAGGCTGTTTATATAGGCCAGGCCCTGCCCCCTCCTGGTCAGCTGACCTCAGTGGCTGCCCTGGCAACCCACAGCTGTCCTTTAGGACCAGGCACTTCAGTGCCTGCGACACCCCACTGCCCACATCCCTCCAGGTCAAAAATGACCCATCCACCACCACTCTCTGGGTGCGGCCCTCCAGCCAGTTGGCAACCCATTTGACTGTGTGGATGTCGACACCACAGTCCCCCAGTTTCTTAATGAGAATGGGGTGAGAGACAGTGTCGAAGG
>NW_017728943.1:5083398-5110145 GCF_001723895.1 Crocodylus porosus | reverse complement strand
TGAAGTCTGCCCTCCTGAAATCTAGGGCTGCTGCCTTGCTGTAGGCCTTTGCCACCTTGCGCTGGATGGTGAATTCCAGCAGGTGATGATCATTGTCGCCCGGGTCAAGCACCCGCAGCCCCCTCACCAGGTCATCGCCCGTGGCCAGCAGCAGATCCAAGGCATCTCCCCTAGTGGGGCTGTGCAGGTTCCTCTTCCTGGATGTTCCCCAGAACTCTGTGACAGTGTTCACCTAGTCCAACCACTACATAACCCATGCTAGAGAATTTCATGTTGCTACTCCTATATCGATAGCTGGTCCCACAGTGCAATGGGACCAGTGCATCCTGTACTCTGAATCCAGCAAACTGAGTTCAAACCCTAGTGTGATCTTGGTGAACAGTTTCCTTGTATTGAACCCAACAAGTCTTTATGTGAGGAGTGGTAGTGTTTGCCCGTTCATCAGCATTGAGCAGACTGGTGCTTCATGACCCCTGCCCCAGGGAGCTTTGTGAGCAAGGGGCCTTACCCTGCATAAAACAGCACATCAGCAGGCTATCAATGAGGCTTGGGATGCCCTGAGCAGTTTGGAAGCAGGTCTTGGTGTGTGGGAAGTGGGTACTAAGACTTCCTGTGAGCAGGATCTTTTAATGGAAATGGACAAAATGGTGCTCTGGGTCATGGACAGGCCTCCTTGGGAGTATGTTTTGAGAATAAGGTTGGTGGGAGGAGAGAATGTACCCCCACAGGACCAGGTGCTGCCAACCATTTAATGCAAAGGAAAGCTGTACCTTTCAATTCCCAATGAGAACCTGCAGGCTCCTTTCCTTGTCCTGATAATACAGGGTCCCTACTTCACTGCAGTTGGGGTGGCATCAGTCTGCTGAAGACGGGTTCCCATGCAAACCTCCCTCAACACAGCATGAGTGATGGGGAAGTGCTTGCCACCATTGGCTTGCTACCATGGGCTATCAAGGCCAGATCCTGGCTTTGCCATAGATGCTGTATATCAGCCTGGTCAGACCAAGCAAACTAGAAGTTGGCTTAACAAGCATCCAAGAGATTCCCCTGTGCAGCTTATTAGGCATAGCATCATCTTCCTTCAAAGCCCCTACATATTAGAGCATTTTGGAGCAGAATCTGGGGTAAAAGGGAAAAGCCACAACTGCCAGTACATCTCTGTCCATTAGAAAGGACTATGTGGTCCTAGAATAGAGCAGCTCTGAGACTGCTCTGTCTGCTTCCCAGAATCAGCCCATTGACCAAAGCAAAAGCAACCCTCCTTCAGAGCTGTGTCAAAAACAGCATAACCAGTCACTTATCTCTGCCCTGTCAACTTCTCTTCTCTGTGTCACCTGTCATACTATGACATCAGATTGGAACAGTGACATCAGGGAGCTAGGAGTGAGCCCAGGGCTGCATGTTCATCTCTGACAGCTAGTGAGGGGCATAGTTCAGGGCTAGTACTAGACCCTTTTGGACTGTGCCACTGCACAAAGCCCCAAATTCCCAGATGCCCCTGTATGGAACCAGAACAAATGTAGTTCCCATGACCTTGTGGAGGGTGAGTAGGCTTCATATCTTCAGCTGTGCTCTTATCACCTCACTCGGCTTCTTTCTTCCTTCCTCCATCTCTTCTTCATCCAACCCATCACTGGCTCCTTTACTCAGGAGTGTGTGCACCAGGCCAAGCAGCTCCTGAAAAACTGATTTTGTTTTCTCTTCTACACCTGGGGTAAAGCCAGCCCTAAATATGTACCATGGATTCAGTGCTAAATATCGGAGTTCAAGTCAGGCTTGAGGCAATACAGCAGAAGTATGTGGGCTTGGAACTAGAAGAACAGAGAGAACAGGCTTTGAACTGGTATCAAGGAGCCCAAAAACTGGATTGTCAAGAGTGAAGGGCTTTCTTGAGGACAGGGTGCAGATCTATGCCCATTTACCTGTCCAGACTCCCATAGATCCCTCCCAGTTCAAGTGCTGACTGCACTCACAGGTTGTTCTATAAATCTGTGTGTTTGTAAGAGATGGCAAGCTGAGGCATTCTGTAACTACCCTGCCCTCCCACCCCTGAGAACAGGGCAAGTGCCCTCCCAGAGCAAGTAGGAAAGGGCATCATTGAGGAGCATTTGGTAGGAAACTGTAGGACTATCTAAGGGGATATGGAGCCTTTTAGTCCATTTGCTCAAACACAGATGCTGCTGGGAGTGCTCTGAGTTACTCTGTGGGAGTTTCCTCCTCAGTTACCCCAGTGCCCCAGCTTGGTATGATTCTGAAGGTGCCATAAAATGTAAGTAAAATGGAAATCTGTGGTCCTCGCAGCTTGGTGTCAGAAGGAACATAAGGCTCTGCAGTATGAGTGAGTGACAGATCATTGGATGGGGACTTGGCAGAGCTGGATTTCTTCCACATAGCATTCCCAGCTCCCAGTGACCCCATGACAGGTGGGAATGAGGCCCTCAAATTATCTGGGTGCTTTGGAAATATTCCTATTCTTGCAATATTTTGAGAGGCCATTTCCAAAGAGCCCCAAGATACCAGCTCTTCAAACACCCCTGCCCCTGCATGTACACAGGTCTGCCTCATGCAGAACAGATTTTTCCTGAGGCAGCAGAGCTTATGGATGGTTATTACCATGAAAAATAACTCCTGAAGTGGCAGAACACTTCTCAGAACATCCTTCCTTAACACACATGGGAATTAACCTCTGCGCACAGCTCCTGAGCTTCAGAGAGCTGCACAGATTTGGCCAAAATGCTCCAGCATATAATGAAACCTGGCTCTTGTAGCATTTTATCTGTAGGTTTGCAAGCAGATGTGTAAAGCAGATCAGGACTGCTATCTCTGTTTCACAGGTAGGGAAACTGAGGCATTTCACTGTGAAGTGAAGTGATTGGCCTCAGGTCATCTACCAGGGCAGTAGTAGAGCAGGGAATGGACACCCAGTTGCCTAAACTTTGGCCCAGAGTGCTAGTCTCTGAGCCAGCTCTGTGCCTATGCAGCCTCACTGATGTTGAAAAGCACTTATGCATCTTTGATTTACAGGATCAAGGCCTAAACATATAAAAAGAATGGGAAACTCCTTGAAATACAGTTGTGAAGATTCGTTTTTATGACTTGCCTGTCTGGCCACAAGATGGAGCCATTACATCTCCCCTGAGAACTGGCCTACTGCTGAGTGAGCCTTGGGGGTCTGCAGCAGGGCTGAGGCATGGCGCTTGTCAGTGACCAGCCTGGTCAGTGTGGCACAGGCAGATGGAGCTGACTTATTTTCCAAGCAGTCTCTTCATTCTGTTCCAGCAGTTCCTGGTGCCTGTGTAGCAGCGCCATCCAAGGCAGAGTGCAAGGACCTGGGAGTTATTACAGCTTGGTGAAGCTGAGTTACTGGTTTCCATGCAAATCCTTAAGAGCAGCATGCTGGGGTTTTTGCTGATGAGCGAGGATACTCTGCTGATCTAAATGACTGTAGCTTGTGTGATTTTCACAAATCTGGTATCTTCTGTGTGGGAGGCATGTGCAGACTAGGCTCTATCAAAGTCAGAGTGAAATGACCCTTGGAGCTCTTACAGAAAGATCTAAACCAAGGCCCACAGCCCCCAACTTCAGAAATGCAAATAGGGCTTTATGACCACGTACCTCAGTCAAAACTCTGCCACCCCTGCAGAAGAGCTCAATGCTTAAGAACACTGTTCTGCAAACAGACCCCCTACCATAGCAGGTTCTCAGCTAGAGATGCAATTGCAGGAGCAGGGACTGCGTCACCAGTGTTTTCTGCCCATCACAATTTTCTACACAGCAAGTAACACCAGCCAGTAAATGCCATCAGGGCAGGGTGACGGCAAAGCCCACATCTCCCACTGAATAGGGAAAGTGGTTTCTAAAGTACTGCCAACTAGCTCAGCTGGCACATGCACAGAGATGTGCAGCATACCTAATGTGCTATATTCCGTCCCATTTTTGGAGTGAAACCTCCAGTTTGTAAGCACCTGTAGCCCTTCCTATGCCAGCCACTTTTTACCATTGCACAACTTGACCCTGTCTGAAATTCCAAATCCCTGTTCTACATACTTCCTTGTTTTTCAGTTTGCTGCCCTTGGGCCCTGAGTGCAGCCAACCTTCTCCAGCAATGAAGACAGTGTAATGGGCTCCATATCTTCCTGTCCTTACCAGATCCCTACTGCAGTAAAACCCTTCCTCCACTTCCCTTCAGTCCATCTGGAGCGAGTTCCAGACTGGAATAGAGGTGAGTGAGTCCACTAAGGCAGAGATGGCAGGAGAGCTGGGTAGAAACAAAGGCAAAGGCTCCAGTAGGGCCTGGGATAATTAGCAGACCATGATAAGGCAGGAGGTAGAGCATACATGAGTATAGGATACCAGGAGAAGCCTTCAGCCTGTCAGGCCCCACACAATAAAGTGGAGACCAGACTTGTCAGTAAGAAACAGAAAAGAGGATTATTCATCAAAGTAGCGGTGACAGGCAGAGCCTGGAGTACCCCCTGGCTGAACCTGTGCTATTCAGTGATGCGAGGGACTCTGCCTTAGGCCCACCTGTCCATGTGACTGAAAGTTGTCTGTCCTTGTAATAAGGCCCTGCGCAGACTCACCATTGTAAACCCACATGTGAGAAGCTGGTATGTTCAAGAGAAGTAAATGACCTGCTAGAGTTCTGCTGACTGGCAGTGAGCAGAGTCCTTGGTCCCTGGGTTAATGAGCTAAGATCTCTGCTGGCTTACTAAAAGCAAAATTACTATTCATGGGCCTGTGTGGGCCTGCACGCTCCCCCTGCTCTCTGCAGGATGAGATATGAACAGGTCACATGTGTGCCATAGACTCCCTCCTGCTAACAACCAGTGGAAGTTTTTTTGCCCATCCATGAACTGTCTAGCACAGGCCCCCATATCCTCCTGAATGTCCTGGTCCCAAACTCCATCTGACCTCCCTGCCAGCAGGGCATCAGACCCCGGTTGAGAGCAGACTGCTTCCCTGGTACAACGTCCTATCAGGGCTCAAAGAGGTGGCACCTCTCCCGGACTGTACTGAACCATCAAGGAGCCTAGAGCTCGGCAGCATCCTGAAGAGGCTGCAATGCAGGCATCTGTGTTCATGGTGTGTTTGGTTTTTACCCCTTACAGCTGATCAAAAGAGTCCTAAGAGTTGTCTCAGAAGAATATGGAGTCCTGGGAACTGCCAGACCAGAAGACCCCACAGAAGCCATGCTTCTCCCCAGTTATAGAAGCCTGGAAGCAGCCCTCAAGCCATAGATCGAAAGAGAGGAAGAAACATCCGCCAGCCTCCCCAGCTGCTAAGGCACGTGGGCAGCCCAGAGCCTCTAGCACAACACCAGAGTAAGTGCAAGCAGCATGTCCTGAGGCACCTGGAGCAGCATCTGCCTCATGCCTCGGCCCAGTCCTTCCTGGACACCAATGTTGAGGCCTTAGTGGTAGAAGTAGGAGGGGCAGCAGGTGACCCAGCAGAAGCTTTTTGTTCAAGCCAAGTGTATGGCTCCAGGAGCCCCTATTGGAAAGCCCTCACCTGAGAAACCACGAGCATCTTTACAAATGCTCTGGGGTTGGGGGAGCCACTCTAATTAAAGCACCCACAGTGTCACATGCTTCAAAATGGATTAATCAAATCTGCTCAGATGCGTACTAAGTAACACATGTTGGATCAGTTGTTCGGCACATGTACAGGTGCCCCATAGTGCCAGTACCACCAGTATCTGGTAAAGGATATGCAGTCTTATGGATCTGTTTCTATGCAAACCAGGGTAAGCAACAGGGTCCTGTTAGTGGGCTACATCCTGCATTCAGATCTGCCCTTGAAGTTGGTATGGCTTTCACACCCATAGGTAATAGAAGTCTTGGAAGAAGGACAATGGGGCTCATCTGCTGCCACTATGGGCCTCATGTAAAGCCTATTTTTTGGCAATCAGTGGCCTCCCCCATGCATAGAAAATCACGTCCCTCTTTGACAGTGTACGCAGCAGAGAACCTGCTGATCCACCTCTGAGTCAGTGCTACTGTAGGTTGTGTCAGCAATGGAGACGGCCAGAACTGATGGCTCCACAATGCTCTGGGATGTCCTTTCAGCAAAGCACCAGGCACCTGTCCTGAGCAAGGCAATCTGGGAGACAAAACATTAACTGCACTATGTGTTCACCCCATTACTCAAAATGGAGATCACTGATGTGGGCATACCCCCTACACACGCTTTGTGTCTGAGCTGGAAGCAGGCCAACCACAGGCTGTCTTGGAGCTTCACTACAAACCACAGATACTGTGGTCAACTAGCCAGAACCAAGTGTGGGGCCCCAACACCAAATACCCAAGCCCCTTCTGCTAAAGCTAAAGGGGCAGGTCCTCCCCACTGAAGTCAGAGCACTGGCATTCATGATCCCTCAGGCCTGACTGAGCCTTGGGTCACCACCAATCTGAACTACTTGCACCACACTGCAACATGGTCCCAACGTGCAGCAGAGTGCTTTGGACTCAGGGATGTGGAAGGAGGGGGAGGGAACGTAGAGCTTGGTTTGGTGACCAGTTAATTCACTGAGCTCAGCTGTGCAAGCTTATGTCTTCAAAGAACTCCATTGGCTTCAGGGTAGTTTCTCTAGCTTGAGCCTGGGGTGCAGGAGGGGTCAAGTTTCTGCCATGCAGGATTTCGACAGAAGGCCACCAACTTGGCCTGCAAGGAACTGCTTAACAGGCCAGGGAGATGTGACAACTCAGAAAAGGTCACAATGGAGTCAGGAAGAATCTCCCCCATAGCCTAAGGCTCCTCAGATTGGGAGTCTGGCTTAGGCTCAGGCCTAGGTCCTCATCACAGCACCATGACTCTAAGCCAAACTCGCCTAAGGTCTGGGGACATTTGGTACCAGTGCCTCTGCCTGGAGCTATCTGTAGTGCAAGGCAGCCAGGCTCTCAAACAAGGAGACCCCGAGGCAAAAAATCAAGCCCAGCCCCTAATACGTGGATGTTTTCCTGTGATTCAGGCATGATGCCACAAGAAGTTTCTTGCTGACGGAACAGGCATCACCTATAAGGTGCATAAAACGCAGGCAAGTGCCAAAGACAGACAAAGCAACTGAGGTAAGAACAGGCAAAATTAGTGCACACCCATGTGTGTGAACATAAGCACAGGCATGTAAGTCCACTGCTGGCTGCATGCACCCAGCAACCTGCTTGTGCATGTATGCATACCCGTCTGTCCAATCACATCTGCTCAGACATGCACAAGTGCACACATCACACACATATACATATACATTATGAATTTGCCTTCCCAAATAATACAAAGCACAGTTTCCCTCAGACCCTCTAGGGGCTCTATCACTGTTTGTTTCTGCCATCCTTTCTATGATGATTTCTTCCCCATCTCCTCTTTTCCCTGGCTTTCACACCAATCTCGGGCTGGGATAGCCCTAATAGTGAAGGCATGAGATTGGATCAAAGCAGGACAAGGCCTAGTTTGAAGGCAGCTGTGTCAGTCTAAAAGGGCCTTTCCCTGGTGCTGCTCCCCCTCCCTCTACAGGAATAGCTATACAGGTAAAAGTGTATTTATACCATTAGAATGGAGCCTGGGCTGAGCTAAGGGCTGCCACTTAAACTGAGCTGGTATAGCTAAAGCTGCCAGATGGTGAAGACCTTGGTTCAAGCTCTATCTGGAAACATGCTGGGAATGTCTCAGCCTGGTCTGCATTAAAAAGCTCTATGAGTTAAGACTGGCCATACGCTGCCCTTCTCCTTACCCCCAGCCCATTCTGACCCCTATCAATAAAACCGTGAGCTTGTGCCCATCAAACTATGCCTCACCTCCTCAAGGCATCAGGATGCCATTGCAGGTGCTGTGCAGCTCCAGGTAGGATTTTGCTGAGGCACTGCTCACAAGCTCCCGAACCAGTGGAAGTGTGGCTCGGTGGACAAAGCCAGATGCTTGGCTGAGAGGTGGATCCATGTGCCCAGTCCTTGCTACTAAACCCACACAACTTCTTTCTGAGTAGCATGTGTGTGCAGGGCCCAGTGTAATGCTTCTCCACATGGCAATGCCTGGCACTGCATGCACGTGTTCCCTGTCTTGGTACACACAGCCACAACCCCCGCAATGCCCCTGTCCATGCTGTGGTCACAGTTCTGCAGTCTGCTGTTCAGGCCACTGGAATAACAGCCAGCCACACTCCTGGTGGGAAACGGAGGAGGGGGAGGGTACTGTTGATAGAGGTCTGGCTACTCTGCAGTGCAGCTCCTCCTCTTCAAACTGACAGGCATTGGGGTACCTTTAACATGTTCTTGCCCTCGGCATCTAGATCACCCCTTCCTTTGAGAAGATGCTGAAACGGACAGCACTGAGCAAAAAGAAGAAAAGCACAAGCAAAGGGTTCAGCAGGACCCGCCAAAAGAAGAAAAAGGGTGCTTCCATCTCCCCCCGGCAGAGCTTCCCCAAGGCACACAGGTATAGGGAAGTGTCAGACTTCTACCCCTGCACTCAGAAGGGAGTCACACTGGCTCCATGAGCTTAGAGAGGAATCTACACTAGCATAAACCTCTTCCATTGACCATGTCCTCTTCACCTCTGTGTTGAATAGCTTAGCTGAAGAGGGCAGGTCTGGGCTAATGCTTCCAATGCAAGGTCCACATCTCACTGGGTGCACTTTGGTGTGGATGGTCCAGGGAAGTACTGGGGAGAGCCTCCTGCAATGCTTTGTGCCTGTGCTTTGTGTTGGGCAATGCGTTGGGTTGTCTGGCAGCAGAAAGGCTTAACCCATTGCCTCAGATGCTGTGGTATTGGGGAGAGGGGTGTCAGCAGAAGGCGAAAGATCTTATGACCATGTGATGGCCTCTTCACAGCATGGGCTTGATTCCACTCTAGTGCAAGCCAATGGGAGAACTGTCCAATGGTGCAGAAACAAGCCATGCAACAGTGAGTTCAATTGCTAGGGGACAGAGATCCACACAGTGCTTCCCCATGGTTGGCCCTGCTTGGCCCTTCCTTAGGCAACTCAGCAGACGCTCAGGAGGAAATGATTTTGAGGGTTGGAATTCCAGGGAGTTACATCAGGAACAAGGTGGACGTGCAGCTGGCAGAAAGTCTGCCCAGCCTCTGGTCACTTTGTGCTTGTCTCTGTGGAGGTCAAACCCTGGGACTTTAGACCTGAGGTCAGTTTCTTGGGATCATTTGACCCCACCTGAAGAGAGGGATGGAAATTTTGCACTGAGACTCCTTGTTTGTCCAATTCTTTGACAGGAAGAGTAAAGTCCTGTACAATCTCTACATGAATCTCTATGATGAGGTTGGGGAAATGGAGGCCTGGACTACGCAGAAAGCTGAAGGTAACCCAGACCCATTCACTGGATCTGTTTATATCACAGACACAGATTTGCATTCCAGAGCTGAGATCATATCAGAGAGACTAGTAACAGGAGGGTTAGAGAGTAACTGTTCCTTCCAGGAATAACTTGACTGGGTGGTGACAGAAGTGATATTTGTCATGTGATCAGCCCCTTGAATGTACTCTACAGCTGTACCCTGGCTTCAGTCCACACACCCCCTCCAGCCCAGGGTAGGCAAACCCCAGAAAAGAGCTCCCTCCCATCATGCAGACAGCACTGGAGCTGGGTGGAAAGAGGGGGCTAGGGCAGAGAGGCTGCACACATGTTGCCTCTCTCTGCTGCATCAGCTCCAAAGCAGAGCTTGATCCTCCCCCCCCCCCGCCAAACATCTGTTGGATCGGGGGTGGGGAGGGGTCACTGTAACTCATGGCGCTTTCTGTAAAGTGCTATGAGTTACAGCAGGGAGTTGCACATGTCAGCACCCACTGTTGCCCTTAGTTTAAGTGCTGCCATGCACATATGCTTTTTGCTCAGGCATGATACACATCCAGGCATGTAGATGACATCCAGTATTAGCATAACTTGTCATCTGCCAACCCAGCTACTACATGCAATACATGTCATTTCTCTATGGCTTCTCTTGCTTGGGCTAAGCTAACTAAAGAGAAACAGTCTCAAGTGGAGACATTTCAAGCTACCTCCACAGTAAAGAGATAGCAGTGTGCACCAGGATTATTTGCTTGTCACTGGACCTCTCCAACAAACAGAAATCATTCTCACATCTCCCAAATGACTTTTCCAATCTGTCCCTCGTATTGCCACCACACTTGCACACTCCCATCTCCTGATATTGCCCTTCAGGTGCAGAACTCTGACACAGCCATAAACCAGGGACAAGCCCCTAAGATCATGGCATTATCCATGTTGTCACTGGAAGGTGACATCAGGAATCTGATTCTGGCCTGCACTGCCTCTTGTGAAACACAGGCTACACAGTGTGCTCTCTGTTGCCATCTCTCTGGCTACACAGGGAGTTTCAAGGAGTGCCAGCTGCCTCTGGACAATCATAGCTGATCTGCTCCAGCTGTAGGGTTGCAGGTTGTAGGCTTTTATATCACTTCAAAGCTAAGTCCCATAAATAGCCTAACCAACTGCATATCCAATCTTACACCCCAGCAGAGGGTGCCAGCATTCAGGTTGTGTAGAATCCAGAATAGTAAAGTTGTAAAGGACCTCATGAGGTCATTTAGTCCAATCCCCTGCTCAAGGCACAATCATCCTTGACTAAACCATTCCAAGCAAATGTCTGTTTTGAAAACTTCCAGGGATGGAGATTTCACCACTTCTCTGGGCAACCTGTTGCAAACCTGAACTACCCTCATAGTCAGAAAGTTCTTTCTAATCTCCAACCTAAATTTCCTTTGCTGCAATTTGAGGACATTTCTCCTAGTCCTGTTCCCTGTGACCTCAAAGAATATTCTGTCTCCATCCTCTTTATAACTGCCATTCAGGTATTTGAAAACATTTACCAAATCCACCCTCTCGCCTTAGTTTTTTTTTTTCTGTATCAGATTTGGTAGTCTTTTGCATCTAGTATATTAGGCACAAGGCAAGAGATTGTTGGGGCCTGGGCTGTGACCTCCTTGGTAAAATGCAGATTCCCCAGAGTGTGCCACATGGCGGTCCAGATCCTGTCTCTGACATGGCTAGAGTTCCTGGGAGCAGAGGCTGAAGATGGTGTGTGGGGGCATGCCAGCATCCTGACCAAGTACCATAAGGGTGCCTAGCTGTGGGCACACAATCTAACCCACTGTCCCTTGCCTTGTTCATGCTAGGGTTGCCAAAAGCCTGCTTCATCTTCAGTGCCATCCGAAATGGGGAGATTAATGTCAATGACCTGCTCCTAACTCTACACACACTGGGGGTACTTGTGACCAGTGAGGAGATGCGGGAGGCCCTCAAAGATGCTGACATTGACAGTGAGTTGCACATCTCAGGCGATCAGCCTTTGCCTCATCAGCTTTCTCCTTTCCTTCTCTGTCTGAGCTGCTCTTCTCTTTGCAGTAAATGGAAACCTGAACTTCAGTAATTTCCTGGATGTGTTGAATGAGACCTCATCTTTCACCCCAACTGAGAGTAAGTAAGAGAATCGGAGGGAGCTAGAGAGAAGGCTTATGGGCAGGGATACAGGGAGAGCATTCTCTGCAACTGTCTCTCTGTCTTGTCTGTTCGTCTAAATACCCATCTACCTATCTAATCTATCCCAATACTCTTGCTTGATTTCGTTCCCCACCTCCCAACAAACCCATTGTATTTCCAAGGGTAATCTGAATGCTGCATTCTGTCCTAACTAGGCTCAATATACAGTTGGTAACAGCTGGGTTCTGTCATGGTCCCCTTAGAGGAGGTAACCAAGAATTTTCTTCTCAGGATCCCACCAACCAAATTATACCTAGACATCTGGGACCAGCTTCTATTCCATCTCCTGAGCATAAAAGTAGACTCATAGGCACCTTCATGGACTTAGGTGTAAAAGATGGAGGCCCTTTGTGCCTGGATAAATGCAACACTCACCATCTATGATAGTGTGAAAAGGTAGAGCTCTGCAGATGAGACATTGATCCACTTCCCATAGCTGCAGCAAATTGAGAGTCAAGGTCTTCAGTCATGAAAATAAAACTCTAAAGAATATGCCACTGCTTGGACAAGTGTGGCAGAAACTAGGGTGTTCTTTTTTTAAAAATAGTCTTCATTTGGATCTTTCTCCTGTTCTAAAGTAGAACAAAAATGAAAGATCAAAATTTCTTGGGAATTTCATATTTCAAAATGAAAAAAAGACTTGCTTTAGGATTAAGAAATATTTCTTTCCAATCAAATCAAAATGTTGTGTACTGATTGCAATTTCTAGTATTCTATTGTTATTTATTTTGTAGCATTTGAAACTGGAATGAAAAGTCCTTTGAGGTGGAAAATGAAAATGTTCTGTCCCCAAAAGAATCTAAACATTAGCTTCACCTTCCTGATTTCTCTTGAAATGTGTTTCCCAGAGGCAGATATTTCCCACAAAACATTTCACTTTCAGCAAGTTGACCATTATAAGACTCTGGCCAGGACAAGCCTGGGCACACCCTGGCAACCTCCTTATGGAAAGGAACCACTGTGGGTGGGCTGTGACCATTGCTTCTTTTAACAGAGTGAAGTAACCTGCTGTCCTTGCCACACAGCCTTCCAGGTCGTTCACCGAGCCTTCAGCAAGATGAGGAATGGAATGATTGCTGTTGCTGACCTGCACCCCACTCTGATCGGCCTGGTGGTTGACTTAACCTTTGAGAAGCTGCAGGAGGCAATAGCTCAAGTCTACATTAACAGTGAGTGTCTTGTCTTCTGACACCTGGATACAGACTCTGCGTGGAGGGGGACTCTTTATAATGAAACTCTGGTCTCTAGGGCCCAGTCCTCCCAGCCCCATGCAGGTAGCAAAGCAAGGGCTCTCAGCTTAGTGCTTCACCAAGGCACTGCTTCCTTGATCTCCAGGGCCAGTGCCTGAGAGTTGGAACAGGGTGTGAGTGCTGCACCTGGAATTGCCCTCTGTTCCTGTTTGAAGGAGCAGCTGTGTGTGCTAACAGCATGCCACCTCCATGTACTCTGAAGATCACCTTCTGCAGGAACAAGTTCTTGCTGGTCTATTGCAGCTACCAGGACCCTGAAGTGAAGGTTGGTGCAGCTGGTGCTAGACCTAACAGCTTTTCAGCTACAGTTACTAGGTAGTGATAAAACCACCTGCTCACTCTTGCACAGAAGCCAGGAAGTTAAGGGGAGATCTGTGATTCTTCTGTGCATCTCTATATATAGTAGTTAGGAGACTGCAAAGAGAGGGCAGAGTTACAGAACTGAATATAGCCCTCTCTTGCACCAATGCAAATGAGCAGTGATTCCACTGGAGTCTACAGAGCTGCACCAGTTTCAAATCAGTGTTCATGAAAGGAAAAGCGGATGTGTAGAGGAACAACTGAAGGAAGGTGGTGGGGGTTCTTCTCCTTTCCAATAGCCAGTAGAGAGGACATGGGCTGGAAGCAAACTCTAGAGGGCTAGGCACCTGATAGGAATCGGACACAGACAGAAGTGACAATTTTCACCTGATCTGGCCACAGAAAGCAGTTTATGGCTGTGACCAAACACATATGCACAGCTGTAGACAGCTTCAAAAGTGGCTGATCAAGTGAAAATCTGACCCCTTATTGCATGAGGTATCAGATACAGACATTTCAAAATGTACTGTCTTTTGTAACTTGTGTCTGAAGACCTCCCAGCCTGTTGATGTTTTCAGAATGGGGGGGGGGGGAAGGGAGCAGAGGGTGTTCACTCCAGCAGGGTTTCAGCCCCCCCACAAGGGTGGGGTAGGTGTATTGGAGCCCCACAAAGTGAGGGGGGTCCAATTCACCCACCCCACCCTTCAGTCTGGCTGGGCAGCCCCCAAAACAAGCTCCCTCCAATGTCTTTCCCCCCGCCCATCAGAAAACAGGGAGCACTGGCAGAGGGTGATGGCCACTGCTGTGGGAACCTGGCTGCAGCTAGATTACCATCCTCCCTGGAGCCAGCAGTGAACTTCTGTTTCGTCTGGGGTAACACTGTAACTCAGAACGCTTTACAGAAACAGTTGTGAGTTGCAGCTTGCAGCTGCACTTCTGTCCGTACCAGCCTCTTTCCCTCCAACAGCAGACATAGCAAGGAAGACAGCAGAATTCCCTATCAGGGAATTGCCCCTGCATATCACTGGCCAATGCCTGGTAGGCTTAGTTCTTTGCCTAATAGCTGTCTGGTGAATGTCTGGGGTTGTTGGTTATAGCCATATTGGTCTAAGGATCAACTACATTCTATCACCAGGTCAGCATTCCCCCACCCCACATCTACCTGTCTCTCACCTATTAACTCACATCCCCTCTGATCTTTCTGCCATGCAGTTGCATTTTCACAGGCCTGCATTTTGCATATTGGCTTAAGCTTCTATTCCACCCAGGAGAGCACATACATACCAGCAGACTCTCCCTACACCTGAAGAAAGGTGTTTGTGCCCAAAAGCTTGTAAAGAACAATTTTTCCAACTATTTAGCTGGTCTAATAAAAGATATCACATTTACCCAAAGAACCTTGTCTGTTGAGTTTATCACACCCAAACTGTCACTTTTCCTACTCTTCCTCATCTCTCCCTATCTTGCAGCACTGTTTTCAGAATAATGACCCTTCCACCAAGTAGGGTCCTTTCACCTTCCCCAGGGAAGATGCAATGGACCCTCTATGCAGTGTCCTTATACCCTGTTGCCTGCCCTCTGCTTGAATGGCTCTCTTCATTACAGAGGAAGGGCGAGTGAATATCTCTGACTTCGTGATGGCTCTGAGCGACCTGGAGCATCACTACGAGGATATAGGTGAGTGACAGCTCAGGAGCAACTCAAAACTGGAGTCATAGGGGACAGCAGTAAGGGGGACGTTGTGGCACAGCGGGGATTGCCCCCCACCTGGCAGCACCTAGCATTCTAAAACAGATAACACATAACTCCCATTTTCATGAAGATTTATTGCGATCCCCACTACCCCACACTGCATGGGAGACTCTGAATGAGCCCCCTCGACACCCCCCCTGCTCCCTGGCCCCCCCATGGCTGCCCCACCTGCTGGGGCTCTGGCCCTTTAAGAATCATATGGCTCTTTTACATAAAGAGCATCTCCTCCTCCTCTTCTCCCTGCCTGTCCTTCCTGAACAGTTTACACCCATCCATGACAGTGCTCCAGTCATGCAAGCTATCCCACCAAGTCTTTGTTATTCCAATCATGTAATAATTCAGTGATTGTACAAGGACATCCAATTCTTTCTGCTTGTTTCCCAGGCTCTGTGCATTTGTATACAGATACCTGAGGTAATTAGCTCATTGCCCTACTTTCTCAGGAAGAATGAGAAGGCCTCCACTGTTGCCCCCTCCTGCTTGATCTTCCTCCAGGTTACCCACTTCCTGACTTATCCCAACCGAGTTTAAAACCATCCTCACCAAGCTAGTAAGCCTGTCTGTGAAGATGCTCTTCTCTGTCTTCATCAGGTGGATCCCATTTCTTCCTAGCAATCCTTCTTCTAAGAACAACATCTTGTGATCAAAGAAGCCAAAGCTTTCCCAGCAACACCATCTGTGCAGCCACAAGTTGATCTGAAGGATGTGTCCGCACCTGCCCAGGCCTTTCCCCTTGACTGGAAGGATTGAGGAGAATACCACCTGAGGTCCCATCCCCTTCCCCCTTGGACCCAGAGCCCTGTAGTCACTTTTGATCTGCTCAGGGTCTCCCCTGGCAGTATCATTGGTTCACACATGGATGAGCAATATGTAGCAATAGTTAGAGGGCCAGATGAGTCACAGTAATCGTTCCATAACACCTCAGATCTGGGCTCCAGGCAAGTAGCAGACTTCCCAAGACAACAGGTCAGGCCAGCAAATGGATTCCTCTATCCCCCTGCAGAAGAGAGTCTCTAACTACCATCACCCATCACATCTTTGTGATGGTGGTGGTTTTGATTCTTCCAACCTTGGGGATGCATGGTCTGGCCTCCTGCACCAACAGAATGTAATCCTCCTTGTCTGTTCCTAGGGCTCCATATCTGTTCTCCAGGCAAACTGCTGCAGGTGGACATGAAGATTTGTGCTTGTAGCGAGAAGTCACAAGCTTCCAGCTTCCTGGGAGTCCATGTCCTCTTCTTTGTCTAGCACTGCCTTTGGCAGTCCTTCCTCCACAGTTCTAGAGGTCTTCTCCAGCACTGAATAGATGAAGTCCTCATGGCAGATGATGCTTCGAAGCCTTGCACCTCCTCCTGTTGCTCTCTTGCCTGCTCTCTGACCAGGCAACCAGCAACCAGGTTAAAGTAGGCTTGGCTTGGGGTTGAAAGAATCCAAAACCCTTGCCTTGGCTCTGTACAGGGATGAATTTCACATGCATGAGTTTTGTTTTGTTTTGCTTTTTCCAAGAAAAAAAATTCCGTGACTTTAAGAGCAAGGGAACAAGCAACCCAGGGAAGCTGGGCAATCTCCTTCACTGGAGCGTTCCAAGAAGAGGCTGTAAAGGCATCTTCCAGGGATGGTTTAGGAACAGCACGTCTTGCATCTATGCAGGATTTGAACTAGATGACCCTGCAGGGCCCTTCCAACTCTTCTAGCCCTATGATTCTGATTCTCCAGGACTCTGTTCTGGAGCCTTAATAGGCAGTATTTTCAAGTAGGCTGAAACCTGGCTTTCCCCATTTACAAACAAACTAAGGACATAAATTTTGTAACTGCGAAAAAATGAACTCTGAGTGGATGTTAATCTGATTACATAGGCTTCAACACCTTTGCCAGCTGGTGTCCATGCACCTGCCCTCCTGCAGTTAGAGGGTACAAATAATTTGACTTTGCACCTGCAGCTGAACCCCTGGCAGAAAAGCACAGCTATAGATTTTGCAGGTGTAACCTGCACCCTCTGGGAAACTCCTGGAGCACAGCCAAAGAAATCGACAAGGGGTGGCCAACTCACCGCTCCATGGGCAGCTGCTGAGTGTGGCACATAAGCCCCAGGCACTCAGTAAAGGGAAGCACTGGAATGGAGGCAGAGAGCAGAGTGCTCTGAGCAGCCCTGCAGCTGCCAACAAATTCAGAGTTTACTTATCATATAAAACTGCAGGATCAGGGAAAATTTAACACGGCTCTTGGCAGTGATATCCTCACAGCAGCAGTTCTGCTTCAGCTCCCCTCTCTGTGGCTGGAGGCTTGAGCCCCCTTGTCCCCCATCTCTAGTCTGATGCCTCTAATTTGTGGCCTAACCTACTGCAAGTTAGGTTGGCCCCTGGAATAGACACATGACATCTGAGAAGTGAAAGTGTGTGCAGGCTGCAGTCACGCCCTCCAGCAGTTTGGATGGATATGGCTCCTCTCAGAGGTCTCCCACCTAATTTCCAGGGAGTCCCACAAACAGGCTTTCTTGTGTGCCTGTTCGTGTATAGCCCCATAGGCTTCTGCTCAAGGTCTCCATTTCCTTCTGTATCAGTATTCAGAGAAGGCATAGGTTGCCATCACATAGATCTATTGGGAAAATCCCCTTTGCAGGCCAGTACATTATCTTCCTGTCCGGAGCGCTCTCCTGCCTTTTGACTCGGACCTTTATAGCCTTGGATGATGACTAAGACATGGGTATGATTAGAGTGTTGTGTTGGTGTCCTTTTTAAGCAATGATGAATGACTGAATCAAATGCATTTTCCATCCATCTCCACAGATTTCATGAATGCCTATGATACTTTGAAACCCAGAAAGCATCATGATGAGCTTGACGCTGATGTTGGAAAGGACAAGAGCAGGAGAAGGACTCGTTTCTCCCAGGACATCTATTCCTTACCAAAAGCTAATGGTTGGGAATCACTCAAGTCTTCGGACCAAAAATCAAGGGTCCAATCCTTTCAGGAAAAGCGCCTGAGTAGATTTGATTTTGAAGGCAGTCAGGAGAAATCTTGGCAAGCCTCCAAAGGGCATTCCACACACAAGAAGTCTTTGGTAAGGACTACAACTACAGAAGAGCTAGAGGACATAGAGCCCCCTTCAGCCTATGAAGGAGACAGGGTACCACAGCAATCCACTACAGCCAAGGGTAAGCAAGATGGGTACAAGCCATGATATAGAACAGGATTACATTCATACATGCACAAGCATGTCCTGTGCATAGCTAGCATCTGCTCACAGGCCTAAATGCAAAATTGTGACTACTTATTTGGAAACACTCTCCTGTAGTGTATGATCCCTGAAGAAGTCAATCGCCTGGCCTTGAAGAAAGCAGTGCTTAGGGGTAAGGTGATGGAGCTAGAGATAGGCTCCCATATACCATCCTAGATCCTCAGCAGACTTGCTATGTGACCTTGGGCATATCGCCTGCTGTCCATCACAGGAGCATAGTGAAGCTCAGTGAGTTAAAACTGTCCAAACCCTCTGGCCCTAGTCCAGCCACACACTTCAGCACATAAGTATCCCTGTTGAAGGCTGAGACAGGGGCAGGCAATTATTTCAGGTGGAGGGCCACTTACTGAGTTTTGGCAAGCCATCAAGGGTCGCATGACAGGCAGCCCAGGGCAAATTAATATTAATATTCTAAATTTTTTAGGGGCCCTGCGAGCCAGATAGAATGGTCTGGCAGGACGCATCCCGCCCCCAGGCCACATTTTGCCCACCCCTGCTGTGAGAGTATTTACAGATGCATGCAGGAGTATTGTATCCTAGACCCAGATCCCGTTACATCAGCTTAGCACCCAAGTGCAATTCTATTCTAATTTGCTTGAGCCCCTAAAAAAACATTAAAACTCCTACTTTTCTAACAGACTGCCACCTCAGCCTGGAGATTTAGTCAAAGCAGCCAGAAAGAAGAGGGCCCAACCATCTTTTGTGTTAGCGGTGTTTCTCAGGGACTGGAGCTGGGTGGAATAGAATCACACTTAGGCACCAAAGTGCACTTGGGTACAGAGATAGACCTTGCCTCTGGATGCCAACAGACTGTCTCATGGCACTCAACAGACTGGAAGCATTTCCACTGCTCTGGCAAAGGCCCTGAATTTTTGCCTGTCTGGGCACAAATTTAAATCTTGTGGACAGTCAGACACAAGCATAGGCTGATTAGCAGACAGGCAAGAAAGCCTATGAGGAGAAGGCGGCATGTCTCTTGCATCCTCTGCTTGTAGCAAAGCATCCCAGGTTTACGTCCTGCCAATCCATCCCTGGGGACTAGTGAAGGAAATACCCACCAGACTTGCTATTCTGTCTTCCTGCCTGTGCCCAGTTGTTCCCTCCCATGCCTGTTCTAGGCTCATGTGATGAGGCCTCATCTGTAGTATTGCTATCATCTGTAGTACCTGTAGTATTACTGATATCTATTTGTGTTGTGATAGCACTTAGGAGTCTCAGATGCTATATGCTGTACAAACACAGCGTAAAGAATTGTACCCTGCCCAGGAAGCTTGCATCACACTATGCCCTTCAGTCTTTCACCTTTCACTTGGATTCCTGTGCACACAGTTCTTCTTCCCTTCATGTTGCCTGACTACATGTGCATGACCACTACCTCTTCCTTCTGGAAGCAGGTGCTTACTTCATAGTGACAGAGATTTGGGGATGAATTCTGTCTGGTAGGGTGCCCAAGGGTTTCTCTGTATAACTGCTCTTCATCCTGCTCTTCATCCTGCAGGATCCAAGGGAGTAAGAGATGTGATGAGGGCCTCAGCTGATGGCCTTAAAGACAGCAATGATGAAGGTAAATGAAGGAAAAAAGAATTAGAAAATGCTCAGGGATGGTCTTAAAAATGTGGGGGGCTCACTTCTTAATGAGGCCTCAGCTTGGCCTCCATTTTTGCACAGGCAGTTCCACACCTGCCGTTAATTTCAGGAATCCTTGGTAGTTAAGTGAGACAGCTAACATAAAGGTAGCAGGAATGTCTAGTGAGTAGAGCACTAGATTAGGAGAGGCCTGGATTACATTTCCACCGTTGGCCATCTGGATGACCTTGGCCCAGTCACATCCCTTTCCTGTGCCTCAGTGTCCCCAGCTGTAGGATGAGGGTGATGAAACTTGCCTCCTTTGTGAAGTTGTTTGAAACCCATTGACAAGGTGCCTATCTGCATCTGTACCTTTTAATCCAGATATGTAGTTTCATAGTGTCATAGTTTGTAGGTCCAGCCCAACTGTGTGACTGTACCAACACAACAGAGAATGAGGCTTAATCTGCAGATACCATTTAACTAGGGCACAGAGCTGGTCTATCAGTCTGAAAAATTTTGATCACCAAAGAATCTCCCTATCTGCAATACCATTATCCCCCAGCCCCTCCTGTGATAATTAGTTCATTAACCTTTCTGGGCCTCAATGTAGTAAAAGGGATAAATGATTTGTCCAAGGATACACAAAACAGGAACAACCTCTGCTGAGTCCCAGTCTAGTGCCCTAATCACTGCACTGCATTTCCTCTTCCCTCCAAGCCTTAACTTATCACTGTCTCCTTAATGCTTTCTCCATGATTCCTCTGTTGTTAACACCTGAAGATGGCATTATTGTCATGGATTTATGGAACTTAAGGCCAAAAGGGGCCACAACATTATTTAGTGTAACTTCTTCTATGTACATAGTCCTGTCCACTCCTCCAACCCCTGTAGTGGGGTATGGACTTGTAGAGGTAATAGAGGGGGTACATTCTGGTTTGCTGTGCAGGTAGTCATTATGGATGAGAACAGAATGTCTTGCAGTCACCTGAAATGCAGCAACCTCAGGTGGTAGTGCAAGCAGCACTCTCAGAGCCACCAGCCCTGTTCTCATGCCTGCTAACCCAGGGCTTTCAGAATGAAACCAGCATAAGTTAAGCATATCACAGACACAAAAGCCAAAGGGAAAATCATTGTGAAGATCACTGCTTTTAACCCCCTTCCCTGGCTCAGCAGGGAGCAGTGTCTGAGCTGCTGGCTGTAGCAACTCTCCTGTCCCACACAGCCTCACAGCCCAGCAAACGCAGCCCCTCTGTGACAGTTGTGCCTCCCCGGGACCATCTATTTGTAGTCCCTCAACACCGATCAAGGGCCAACCGCCCGCCTTCTCGCCTCCCACGCCTTGTTGTTATTTGTTTGATTGAAAGATCTTAATCGAACAGGAGGCTGCCTATTTTCTGTCTTGGTGCCTTAGGCACTTTTATGCGGCTCTTTCCTCCCCTTATACCACAGCCCAAGCCTCGCAGATGTATCTGGTGGTGTTCAGGTCTGTCCTACTCCCTGTGCCGCGTGGACGCTCTCTGGCTTATCCCACAGCCTGCACCCTCACTGGCGCCCTCTAGCTTGTCTCAGAGCCCGAGTCCCTACCAGCGCCCTCCAGCCTGTCCTGCGGTGCCCGTTTCGGGACTTCTCACCCATGCCAACTCCAGGCTTCTTGCTGCTCCCTTCAGTCGGGGCTTCTGGCTGCCCCCCCTTTGGCCAGGCCTCCTCACTGCCCCCTAATTCCAGGGTCCTCACTGCCCCCCACCTTTGGCTCTGGGGCTCCTCACTGCCCCCAAACTCTGGGGATCCTCACTGCCCCCAAACTCCGGGGCTGGGGCCCAAGCACACCAAACAATGCTGCACCCTCTCTAGCTCCAGGAACCTCCACATTACTGTGGAGTCCCTATAAGGCCTCCTCCAACCCCTAATAGCCTCACCCGGTCCTCCGGTGAAACAGTAAACACAAAACGCAAAGCCCCCAGGCTACAACATAAAAGCTAGACCGTTCTGGTCAAAAATACAAATCCCTCCCTACCAGAGAGAGAGAGCGCATCAACCCCCCGCAGGAACCAGGGGATGTGCCGACCATCAGAGTTCTCCCCTTTGTTCTGGCTGAGTTCCTCCTGGCCTTCTGCCTGGGCTTAAGAAGGGCTAAGCTCCGCCCCTTCTTGTCTCTAGGTTTCCCCAGCTGCTAGGGCAACCAGCACCTGCGCAGTCCTGGTGAATGGCAGCTGCGCTTCCCCCTTCCCGCCACTAGGGGTCTCTCCCGAGCTGTTTCTGCTCTCAGTTGCAGGGCACCTGAGAGCTCTGCGATGCCCTCCCTGGGCTTTGCCTGCCCCTGGAGCCCCTCACCCTTCAGGGAAAATAGGGCAGACTCCAGCAGTCCCCCCACACCCTGGCTCTGCTGTACTCACCCAGCCAGTCACCAGGCTTCAGGCAGGTCTTCCCAGGCTTGGAGTCTCCACACAGTCAGCCTCTCTCTGATCCTGCTTCCTAGGCTCCCGGATACCGTAACACTCCCTGGCAGCCTTTTCTGCTGCTCCACAGGGCACTCCTAGGGGCTCTCTGAGGGACCACTGTGTTGAGACTCTGTCTCCAGCCTCCAGCCTGTCCCTCAGCACCCCCCCCCCCGCCCCACCAATTCTTCCCGTGGGAAAACTGCTCCCCACTTTTATCCAGGCCTCTCAGCCAATCCCAGCCCGGAGCCCTTTCCAGGCTTTTGCTAAGGGTTCTGTTTCAGAACTTTGCTGGAGTTACGTCACCCCTCCCACTTTCAACAGGGCTGCCTCCAAAACAGCTTCACTTGCCCTCAGAGCCTACAGTACCCCTGCTGGGACAAACTCTGTCCCTCTGCCAGGCAGCCTTTCCCATTCTTTCAGGTGGGTCCATTTTTTAAATGCTGCTACACTTGTAATCAAACAATGATAGGTCAAGGAGAAAGATGGCTGGATCCCCCATTGCTGCAGTATCAGACCCTCCCAAGCACCCCTGTAAGGCAAAACAGCACTATCATCTGCTTTTTAAATGAAGGGAACTAAGGAACAGAAAGGCTAAGTTACTTGCCTGGGGCCATGGAGAAAGTCTGTGGCGAGCAAGGAAACAAGCTGGAGCAGCTTACGATCCCAACTAGAAGCCTAACCACTGGACCAGTATTCTGCTGCTTCTGCTTTCACCTTTTGGATCATATATTGGCCCAGCTGGGAACCAGTATTTAATAGCATACAAAGCACCATGCTTCCCACTACTCCCCTAATGCCAGCAACATGTGGGGTGTAGCCATCTGGAATAGGTATGTGTAACAAGGCCCCTTTCCCATTACTGAGAAAGGGGAGTAAACCCTGGGGCTTGCTGACCAGCCGAACCCCAGGTACAGACTTAAGGGTGAAAAGGGCTTGAGTAAACACTTACTATACAGCCAACAGCAACATCAGGGGCTAGAAACATCACAGGACCTGGCAGCAAGGAGACACTCTGGGGCTGCCCTAGCAAGCCAAATCAGAAAGCACATGCAGCAGCTCAGGGAGGCAGATGACCAGCAAGGGTTGGGGCTGGGAAGCTGTATAAACATAGCCCTGACCTAGAAGAGGGCAGTCTGGCATTGGGAGCTGGAGAAGAAAGCTCCTCACCTGGAAGTTGCAGAAGAGAGCCTGGCCAACAGCAGAGCTGCCTGGGGAATAGTTGGCAAGGTGCTGCTGATTTACAGACGAATGCCGCCCATGGACTAGACTTAGATTTGAACCCAGGGTAGAACTAATTTGTGTTATACCAGGGACTTACCTTTTGGTTATAGTTTGCACCTGTGGTTTGAGTAGGAATTTAACAGGTGATTTTTGGAGGCCCTGTTGGGGTCCTTGGGATACATGATCACATAAAGCTGTGCTGGGAGCAGACTCAAGGCAAAGCAAGTTAGCAAAAAGCCCAAAGCAGGGCCAAGTGTGGAGCCAGAGAGCCCAGAGCCTGAAGCAGGGTAGGGACAAGGCTGAGACTCAGAAGTAAGATCCAGTGCAGCAGGCCTAGGTTATGGGAGCCAGCCAAGAGACAGAGCTGCAACCAGGAAGGCCAAGTCCTGACAAATATATAAGGGCCACGGATAGCCCAGCGTTGAGTTAAGCCCAAGTACCCCCAAGACACTTAATTACTAATTAGCTCATGAGGGCAGAGAGTGAGACCAGGCTTGGAAAGCCCTGGGGCAGCCACCCTTCCTTCAAGGACTATAACATCAAGGCATGGCAGATGAGCAAAGGGAAAAGTTCCCCAGTAAGATGAACAAAGTAAAGTACAGAGCAGCCACCAGGGGGCATTCAGCTGCCCCTCCTGGGACAAGTGCCTTTTGTTACAGTATGAATACAAGTAACAGGGAAGTGGAAGTGACACTAAGAGTGTGTGGGCTGTTTTATCTTACACACCTCTGTTCAGTGCTTCTTCTGTCTCACCACCCCAAAGCCCAGTTCTCCCTGACCTGCACATTGTGTCATTGTTCACACCTATGCAGAGCAGGTGTTGGCAGCTGTGGCTCGAAACAGCTGTGCTCCACACTCACTGTGTATAGGGTATGAATAACAATTGGAGTTGCCATGTAGCTAAGAGTCAGACACTGAGCAGAGTCTGGGTGAAATTAAGCCATGCATTTTGAAATCCAGCTAAGTGAGTGGGCAAAACATGGCAGATGAACAATTGCAAGGTAATGCACGTGGGGGAAAAATAATCTCAACCATACATACATAATGCTCGGCACTGAACCAGCTGTTACAACTCAGAAAAGAGATCTTGGAGTCATTATAGGTAGTTATCTAAAAATGTCAGCTCAATGTGTAGCAGTGACTAAAGCCAATAAAATGTTGGGCATCATTTGGAAGGGAATTGAAACAGAACAAGGAATATCTTCATGCAATTAAATCCATGGCGAGCCCACACGTTAACTATTGTGCACAGTTCTGGTCTCCACATCTCCAAAAGGATGCAGTAGAACCAGAAAAGGTAAAGAGAAGGGCAATGAAAATGATGAGGAGTAAACAGCGGTTGACATACCATCACAGACAAAAAAGGCTAAGACCAGTTTGGAAAGAAAGTAGTTGAAGGAGAAGTATGACAAAGCTCTTTAAAATCATGAAGGATGTGGACCAAGTGAGCAGGAAACTCTTATTCATCAAGTCCCAGAATAGTAGGACTAGAGGCCACCAATTGAAATTAGTAAGAGACAGTTTAAACCTAACAAGATAAAGTTCTTTTTTACACGTTGTATGCCACTAACTTGTGGAATTCACTGCCACAGGAGGTAGTAGAAGCAAGTAGCATAGCCAGGTTCAGAAAGGGTCTAGACCAGGGGTGGACAACTTGCGGCTCCAGAGCCACATGCAGCTCTTCAGAAGTTAATATGCATCTCCTTGAATTTTTGCACAAGCGCACAAACACAAGCACATTCCAAATGGAAGGCGGTCACCGTGTGCTTGTGCAAAGATTCAAGGAGATGCGAATTAACTTCTAAAGAGCCACATGTGGCTCCGGAGCTGCAGTTTGACCACCCGTGGTCTAGGCAAATTCGTGGATAATAAATCTATTAATAGCTGTTGACCGAACAGTTGGAGATGTTTCCTCTGGCACTTTTAAACCAATAGTGGTGGATGCCAGAGAGGATATTGAATAAGGGATAGATCACGCTAGACAGTTCTGGTTCAGTGCTCTCCTCCTATGGTGTCCACTTCTGCTACTAGCAAAGACAGGATACTGGGCTAGATAGACCATTGGTCTGACCCAGTATGCCACTTCTTATGTTCTTAAGATCTTATGCCTTTGCTCCATGTGAAGTGGCACATGGTTACTCCTGTTGCCCTGCCCAGATTCAGATGTACTTGGCCATACTAACCTCATTGAAGTCCTCCAGTGGCTTTAATTGAATATGCCATTGCTTTTCAATCTCTGTTCAAAAGGATTGCATTGTGTACTGCTACATACAAGTTGTGTTCCACCTCCTATATAGCTATTTTATAGTTGTGATAGAAGCATAACTGAGACTGCTCAACTGTTAATCAGACTTGTTTGTTATGAGAAAATAAAAAATGCATGTATACACATTCCTTGGGGACAAAATACCATATAAATGTAATACATTATACTGTTACCTATTAATAAGTAATGAAGTGGCTAATTTTGCTGTAGCCGACTGGAGATGGTTAGAAAACTTGTCCTCCATCTCTCCTACCTTTCCAAAAATCAACATCTCAAGTACTTTATCCAAAATCCAAAGTGTTTTCCTTCTGAAATGCTGTACTAGAGCCTCATGAGAGTTGATACTCAGGCACTGGCCACCCTATTCTCTACAGGTTGTGAGTCCTGGTTGGACAACTCCTGTCAATGGTGCATCACAGCCTCCACTCTTGCTAAGGGCAGTGATATCCTGTGACCAGGTACTCCCCCAGTGCATGGGAGAATATGTCAGCCAAGAAATACAGCCCACAGCGATGAATGTTGACATGATGCAACTGCACTACAGCTCCCATGAGGCCCCATGACAACAAGGGTTGATTCAGACATTTGTTTTGATTGTTTTGGGTTGGTATTTTTTCATTTGTTTTGTCTTTTTAACAATTGCTTTTTGGGATTTTTTTTCATTTAAATCACGATGTGGTTTTTTTTCCATTATAAAATTTTTTTGCTGGAAAATGTTTGAGGCCAGCATGGGAAAGCGGCTAATATATTTGGAATGTTAGCATAAGTTAATAATGAACAAACACTGAATAAAGTGCTCTGTTCTCTGCACACTTCACAGCCTTACAGGACACCTTTCAAGTCATCAACAAGATCAAAAGTGATAACACTGAAGATGCTGAACTGCACTCCACTCTCCAGGCCATGGGGGTCCATTTAACTGATGAAGAGTTTCACAAAGCTTTGAAGAAAGTGACTTTGGAACGTGAGCTTTCCAGCTTTCCCTTTGCCTGTCTTCATCTGCCATGTGTAAGGATGCATCCAGATTGCATCCAGCTACTGGTGTGCAACCATTCTAGCCATCATATGTCCCTTTTGACATAAAGCAGCCACGTTCTAATCTCAGTTATGTCTTGGTGCAGTCCAGAGAGATACTCCAAGTCTACACTGGTGTTTCATAGTTTCATAGTTTCTAGGGTCGGAAGGGACCTGAGCAGATTATCTAGTCCG
>NW_017728943.1:5051736-5082938 GCF_001723895.1 Crocodylus porosus | reverse complement strand
AGATGCATCTGTGGATGCATGCCAAGGTGCGGTTGGCCTTTAGGTATGGTGCCGGTTGTTCCTCCTGAGGTGCATCACCTTGCACTTGTCTGTGTTGAAACCCATCCTATTCTCATCCGCCCAACCTTGTAACCTGTCTAGCTCCAATTGTAGTCTGTTGCTTCCTTCTAGCGTGCCTACATCCCCCACATCTTAGTGTCATCAGCAAATTTGAACAGGGTGCTTTTCACCCCCTCGTCCAAATCACTGATGAAGATGATGAACAGTGCGGGCCCGAGGACCGAGCCCTGCGGGATCCCACTGCCCACGTCCTTCCAGGTTAAGAAAGACCCATCCACCACCACCCTCTGGGTGCGGCCCTCCAGCCAGTTGGCGACCCATTTGACTGTGGGTGTCTACACCACAGCCCCCCAATTTCTTAATGAGAACAAGGTGAGAGACAGTGTCAAAAGCCTTCCGGAAGTCCAGGAAGACTATGTCCACTGCTACCCCCGCATCTAATGATCTGGTGATCATTAGATGTGTGTGTGACTGAGAATAGAACTGATCCCCTGAAGTGTAAAGAAAGGATCTCAACTGCCCATTTCCATTACATCCCAGGCTGTCATTTGTCACTTTTACCACACTCACGTTGTCTCTAATGAATACCCTATCCCTCATGTGAGCACACAGAAAGGTGAATCTCAGATTCAGCAGAATCCAGCTTTAGATCATTGTGACTTGGGGTGATTCTACTGGTAGTATTTGGTGTAGCTCCACTGCAGTTATTGGAATTAGTGGGGTTACACCTTTTTCATCAGTTTGAAATCTGGCCCACTGGCAGGGTGACCTCCTGCTCATGTTGATTGCTGGCTGCTCAGATGGTATTGTGAGGTCTTGTCTCTCTGAGAAAAGTTGTACTGTTTCATCTCAATTGGTTTTAGATCAGTCTAGTTAAACCTGTGCAAGTCTAATGTAGAAGCACTTAACCAAGCTAACTGATGCTTACAGCAGGTTAATTTGGTGTAGGAACTTCAACTGTTGCAAACTAAAGTTATTCAAACAAAGTCTGAACCTGTTTAATGACTAAAATCAACATGGTTAACCCACTAAGAGATTTCTGGTGTAGCCCAGCCCAGCAGTCTGAACTTCCCTGGAGTGATTCTGGATTTGCACCAGTGCCAGGCAGATCTAGGCTCAGAAATTCAGCTTCTCAGCCCATGTCTGCATCCTGTGAACAACCTGGGTTATTGGCCTGGATGGAATGATCATGCAAGAATAATGGGCCGCATTTTTTCCAAGTCTATCATTAGAGAAGGCAAATTTTAAAACTACTGGAGAAAATGGCCAGATAACCAATGAAGGACTGGATCCTCTGATGTGCAGCAGTCTGGCCACCTCACAGTTTATGCATCTCCAGTGGTTTGCAGAAACTGAGAACCTTTCATTTGTCACTTTTAGTACTTTCCATGCTGAGCCCATCTCTGTCTGTCTGTCTCTCCATATCTCTGTGGCCTGCCCCATCATCTTGAACCATTTCCTATGGTGCTGAAGGTGGGATAGTGAATGTCAATGATTTTATGATTGCTTTGTCTGAAACTCAGCACTTCTCTGATTTTTCAGGTGAGTGAGGACTTGCTGGGGCAGAGAGAGATGGTGCTCAGCTCCACAGTCCACCCTATGCTTTGTGCATTCACTGAACTCAGCACAAAAAGGGTGAAAAGTGTGCACAGCTCACAATGAGCACTTCACACTCATGTAAATTCCTGCTGCACTTGAAAGGCTGTGCCAGCTGCTAGTGTGATCCATAGCCCTTCTTTCAGGACTGGCTCTGTTTGTAGGAATTAGAATTACTGTTAAACAACTCTAATACAGCTCTATTGCACATACAAAGGTCACCGCTACCAAGTGGCCAGATGTCCCCCAGCTTAGCCCATCAGGTGTTTGTTTGGTGCTGAGCACTTACTGATAGTATGTACATCTGTTCCTTTTTGAAGAAGAAACTCAACCATCCTTTGATGATCTCCAGTTACAGAAAGGGTAAGAGGTATGCACCCATCCTTATTCTGTGCATTAATGTGAGCATCAGCTAAAGCAACTCTATTGCTAGAGATATATTAAAAGTACAGGCAGCAAGGTGAAGGGCAGTGTTGCGGTTTACATCAGTGATATTAGGGTCTGTGCCACTTTCTAACAGCAAAGGCAGACATTTTTTCTGCTGGCACTGCCCTGCCTTCATTAATGCTTTCATCTGTTTCCTTTGCCAAATATGACCCCAGCTGAATAATAAGCTGCTCATTGTGTGTGTGTCTGCAGAGCTGAAAGATGCCACCAGCAAGATTGGAAGTGACAAGGTGGCTGTGGGTGACCTGCTGACCTGTATGAACAACATGGGAATCCAGTTATCAGACGAAGAATTCCAGGAGGCACTGAAGATTGTTTTTGTGGATGGTAAGTACATGTGGCCAGCCAGGGACCTGTTTCCAGCTTGCAGGCCCAAATTAGCATTGCTCACCCTTGAGATTTCACCTTCCATTTTACTATATTCTGTGCTTTCCTTATGGTCCCAGCTCCTGAAGTGTTGTAATTGTGCAAATATCCTGCTTTTTCTTTAAAAAATAGACATCTAGTCTCTGTGCTTCTGGAGAAAAGTCCAGCTGTTATCAAGTATAACTTGAAGGCTGGGAACTGGAAAGCAAATAATACAGACACACACACACATACACACACACAAGTTTTCTTTCAAACATAGCTAAAATATTTCATACGTTTCATAATCTGGGGGTCTTATGTGTAGGTCCTGGGTGGAACACACCAAATTCAAATGAAGATCTAATATCACTTACCTGAGGTAAGTGGGTGATCTAGAGGAAGCAGAAGCAGGGGAGGGCAACAGGGGAGGCCTTCTCATTCTTCCTGAAAAAGTAGGGTAGTTGGCTTATTACCTCAGGTGTCCGTATACAAATGCACAAAGCCTGGGAAACAAGCAGGAAAAATTGGAAGTCCTTGCACATACATGGAATTATGATGTGACTGGAATAACAGAGACTTGGTAGGATAGCTCGTATGACTGGACCACCATCATGGATGGGTACAAACTGTTCAGAAAGGACAGGCAGGGGAGAAAAGGAGTTGCTTTTTCTGTAAAAGAGCCAGGTGATTGTTCAGAGCTTCAGTATGAAACTGGAGACAGGCCTGTCGAAAGTCTCTGAATTAGGTCAGAGGGAAGAGCAACAAAGGGGATGTCATGGTTGGTGTCTGCTGTAGACCACCAAACCAGGAGGATGAGGTAGACAAGGCTTTCTTCAACTAGCTGGTGCAGGTTTTTCTATCACTGGCCCTGGTTCTCATGGGGGGCTTCAATCACCCTGACATCTGTTGGGAGGGCAATACAACAGTCACAGGCAATCTGGGAAGTTTTTGGAGAGTGTTGTGGTCAACTTCCTGGAGCAAGTTTTGGACAGACCAACTAGGGGCCACACTCTTCTTGACCTGCTGCTCCCAAACAGAGACGAATTGGTGGGGAATGTAGAAATGGATGGCAACTTAGGCACCAGTGACAAGATGATTGAGTTCATGATCCTGAGGAAAGGAAGGAAGGGAGGAAGGATAGCAGCAAAATAAGGAACCTGGACTTCAGAAAAGCAGACTTCGACTCACTCAGGGAACTGATGGGCAGGATCCCCTGGGAAGCCAGTCTGAGGAAGAAAGGTGCATATGCCAGGGGATAGGGCTAGGATTCAGAGAGACCTCAAATTGTAGAATTGGACCAAAATATATTTCATGAGGTTCAATAAGGACAAATGCAAAGTCCTGCACTTAAGACAGAACAATCCCATGCACCAGTACAGGTTGGGGACCAACTGGTTAAGCAGCAGATCTCTAGAAAAGGACTTGGGGGTTACAGTGGACAATAAGCTGAATGTGAGCCAACAGTGAGTCCTTGTTGCAAACAAGGCTAACAACGTACTGGGCTGTATTAGTAGAAGAGTTGCCAACAGATCAAGGGAAGTGATTATCCCTTTCTAGTCAGCACTAGTGAGGTCACATCTGGAGTATTGTGTCCAGTTTTGAGCCCCCAGCTATAGAAAGGATGTGGACAAATTGGAGCGAGTCCAGAGGACAGCAGTGAAAATGGTTAAGAGGGTGGGGTACATGACTTATGAGGAAAGGCTGAGAGAACCAGACTTACTAAGTCTGGAGAAGAGAAGGCTGAGGGGAGATTTAATAGCAGCCTTCAACTCCCTGAAGAGTGGCTCCAAATAGGATGGAGTTAGACTGTTCTCAATGGTGACAGATGACAGAACAAGGAGCAATGGTCTCAAGTTGCAGCAAGGACAGTTCAGGTTAGATATTAGGAAAAACTTTCTCACAAGGAGGGTATTAAAGCACTGGAACAAGTTTCCCATAGACGTTGTGGAATCTCCATCCTCGGAGGTTTTCGAGACTTAGCTAGACAAAGCCTTGGCTGGGATGATCTAGTTGGGGATGGTCCTGCTTTGAGCACGGGGGTGGATTAGATGGGAAATGGCTGTGGCAAGCAGGGGGAAAGGGCAGCAAGCAGGTGCGTGGAGCTCAGTGACAGCTGTGTGGGAATGTGGGGCCAGCACCAGCAGGGTCCAGAGCGGGGCAGCAGGAGCACAGGGCCCAGACTGTAGGAGCTCTATGGAACTAGACTGACTCCCTCCTCTCCCTGCCTGAGCAGCACAGCCCGGCTCCATAGAGCCCCTGGCAGCCCAAACCTATGCTCCTGTTGGCTACAAAGGACCAACTCACAGGTTTGTAATAAATCCTAGTTTATTGGACAGGATGTGAAGTTACCAATAAAATCATAAATGCAGACTTTGAGTTATGGGTGGTACTGGTCACCTGAGCACATACACACACACACGTGCACTCACTCATTCAAACCCATGTAGTATAGTGTGTAGTGGCTGCTGTAGTTTTTGTGAGCACTGGTATCACTATATCTACTTATCTGAGGCCCTGGAGTCTGCTGTTGATGGTCAACTTCCTTCAAGGTGATATCTTCTCCAGAAGGGGTTGGGGTTTTTTTGTCTGTTTGTTTTTTCTGGTTTTTTGCACCAGTCCTGGAAGCACTGCAATACCAGGTCAATGCATTTGCCTGCTTGGTAGGTCAGGTGCTGGATGAAAGGGTACCACTGAGGGTTACACTTCACTGCCTTTTATCCCTTTCTGGCACACTTGTATTAATCCCCCAGCATCATCTTGGCTACCCAATCCAAAGCACGCCATCCCATGTGGGTCTTGAGTAGTACCTGACAGCTGTTAATCACAGGGGTCTCTGCCTGCCCATACCTGAAGTTTCAGGAGTTCACCCTTGACTTATTGACTTAATGGCTGCATTGTTATGGGTTACAGGAATAGTCCATAGAGTGAGTGCTCAAGTTCCAGGAATCAGTTCTTTAGCTTGATTAGCTTAATATGGAGCTCCTTTGGCTAGGCTATTGTCTACTGATAATCATTATTCACTCGCATTGACTCAACAGATTTTATCACTTTACAATTAGTTTCAATGCAGTTTTAACAATGGTCCAGGGTGTAACTTCATTCTACAGGGAGTACATTCCTTAAGCGTTCAAAAGTATAAAATATAAAATATAAAATGCCGTGGTAAAGATGAGACAGATGAAATATGAAAATGCACTGAGAAATATATAAAAATGTAATGTGAGGTAGTGAGTAGTAGATCAAAGGCTACTGGGGGCAGTGAGTTAGGTTAGCACAGGATATATTTACAGTCTTTGCAGTCGATATTTTAGTTCTTTTGTTTTCTTTAGTGGCACTGAGCTTAATTGATATGTAGATCTAGTTTCTAGGGTTCTGCTACAGAAAGCCACTTCAGCTTTCTGGCTTGCTCTGCAGCATGCCACACCCATTCAATGAGTGTGCTAGGTCTCTGTCAACACTGAGAAGGAAAAGAAATGCATAAAATGGAGGTGCAGGCAAGAAGGGGATTCTGTTAGATCCATGTCCAGAAGGGAAATGTACAAAAGGGGCTTTCTGCTATACTCCTGCCACCCTGCGCCCCTGCTGCCCGACTCTGGGCCCTGCTGGCGCTGACCCCAGTGCACTGGTGTGGACCCTGTGCTCCTGCCCGTCACTGTGCTCCATACGCCTGCTCGCTGCCCCTTCCCCCCTGCCTGCCACAGCCATTTCCCCGTTCCCCGCCTCCCACCGCTCTCCTGCGCCATGTAGTTCACAGCTGCAGCGCTACGACTGCAGGAGCAGCTGGGACATGGTGCTAGAGTGAGTGGTGGGGGGGAGTGGAGTGGCAGGAAAAGAGCAGCAGTGGCAGGCAGGGGGCAAGTGGCAGCAAGCAGGAACATAGGACCTGCACCAGTGCCCCAGGGCCAGGAGTGTCAGGAACGCAGAGCCTGAGCTTGCAGGAGCACTGGCAGGGACTCTGTCTCCCATGGGTGGAGTGGGGGGGGGCAGGCTGTGGGCAAACCCTACCCCTCCACACAAGCCACAACCCTCCCCGAACACACTCACAGCCCCCCACAAAACTCATACTTGCCTACACACCACACACCCATTCCCCCACATCTATCTACTCCCCAACAAATCCCCACACACACACACCTTCTCCCACACCCCACATACCCACAAACCTATACCCATCCTACTACTCACACCTTCCCACAATATACAAAAGTAAGACTTCATTTTAAGCTAATATACTATGACCTCTATGTACACTACACACACACATGTAAATCAGGACAAAAATATTTTTTTAATTGAAACTAATGAATGTTGTAGTACATGTTTGATTTTTAGAACATAATTTGGTATTTTTCTGGTTCCAAGATGGCAAAACCCCTTGCTGAAAGGAGTACCCCTGAGGGCAAGGGGAGGGACTTTTGGTGGCAGAGGTCAGGGGTTAGGGGGCAGGATTGCATTCCCAAAATGGCAACCATGGGATGGGGCACCTGTCAAGGGTCAGGGCTACCCATGCAGCCCTCAATGGCTTGCCTAAACTCAGTAAGCGGCCCTCTGCCCAAAATAATTGCCTGCCCCGGCTTAGGTGGACATGTCAGTCAAGATGGCTGCTATCACGTAAAATCTATCACTGCCAGTTGTCCTTTAGTCTCTATTTTCCCATCTGTGGGAATGCTATCCATGTGACCGAAGCCTCCTTGCCAGCTGGTTCCTGTCAATTATTTTCTCTCTCTAACCTATATCTTATCTCACAGGAGATGGGAAAGTGGATTTTAAAGAATTTTTGAAGGGTTTGACTGGCACTCAACAATCCTCCGAAAACATCGGTGAGTAAGAAAGCAGACATTGAAAAGAGATGGATGCAGGTGCTTCAAGTTGTTGAATTCTAGGTGTGTGTCCACAATGCTGGGAGGAATTTTAAGCATCTCCTTGGTGTATCTAACTCTTATCTGATATAGAATCTGGTCCATGGGTGACTGGTGCCTCCTGAGTCTGGTGGGGCACTTGCAGGCACCACTGGCTGCAGCAGGCTAGAGCTGGTGAGCTCCCACAGATGGCAGTGGTGGGGATGGCCCTGTCGGGGGCGGGGGGCACTCTTAGCACCCACAGATGCCACCAGCAGCGTCGCTGGCAGGGACAGGCCTGTCAGGGGGGCCCCTAACCCCTTGTGTTCTTCCTACACATCATGTATGATCTGGTTTCTAACGTGCAAGGCTTTGAAGAGTGGACTTGAGCACCTAAATGCTACTCTCTTCCATCATGTGCAAGTCCTTGGAAAGAAGTTAATGTAAAAGGTGAATGGGTCCTCCTCCCCTTGCTGATTTTTTGTGACTCAGTGTTAAGGGTCATGATAATGCATTACAAAAGTAGATGCTTAATCATGAATGCTTGGGGACTGGAGCAGAATGGAGTGGAAATGCACTTAGGTGCTTAGTCCACTTGGAGGCCCAATAGATGCAGCCTGCCCCTAGTAGCTTGTTTTCTTTTCTAACCACTCCCATTTTCTTACAATTATAAATACACTGTATTCACAAACTTCATGGCACCTTCTCGTGTTTACAGAGATGGAAGAAGCCATGAAAGTCATCCGCTCCATCAAAGAGGATGGGGTGGACATTCAGCAGCTGGAGTCCATCATGAGCAGTAGGGGCATACAGTTGGCCCCAGAGGAGATTCAGAATGCTCTGAAGCACATTACTTGTAAAGGTGAGCATCTAAAAAATTAGAATGTCTTTTTTCAGGGCTACTGAGTGTTGGAGGGTTTGCGGACACAGGAGGTTGCATTAAGGGTATGCAGAAGGACACTCATTTTATTTAAAATAAACACTTGGGCTGGATTGAATGGAATCTATTTCTTCACACTCATAGTTCTAGCATCAAAATCGACCCATTCGATGAGGGATGCATTTATGACCCTGTGTTATGTAGTGTACTATCCCTTGCTTGAGGATTTTAATACCTGTGTAGAAAAGGTCATGCAGATACCTCAAGAGGAACTATAAGCCATGGCCTTGTCCTCTTCATGAACCACAGTTATAACGCAGATATAAGACCCTTCTTTCTCTCAGCCCTTCACATCTCAGGGCTGGATGGAAATCCAAAACATTCTAAAATGACATGGCCGAGTCCCACTGCATTATTCTGTTGCAATGTGTGTGCAACTCCATAGATAGCAATGGTCTTTCTTGGGTATAAAACCCATGTAATGCTCTGGTGGCTTTGCCCCTGAACATTCCTATGTCCGTTTTCCTTCATTGTTATTTTTAAACTAACTCATCCCTTTTCTAATACTATGAATGACAAAGGTGTTTTCACTGGGATTAATTTGGTCCTGTGCCTTTAGTATGTTAGACAATTACCATCCAAAGCTCTTAGATGGCTTGGGAGAACCCCTCTTTTTTGCTTAGTACCTATTCATCATTTTTCCTTCTCTGAACTGAACTGTCTCATGCAGAAGATGGGAAGGTGAATTTGGAAGATTTCATGATGGCTTTGACCAAGAGTCAGCAATTTTCCCGAACTGAAAGTAAGTAGAAACTTCAGTGTACAGTACAGAAATAGGGACGTGTTCCTTTAAATGGCTTATGAACCTTCTAACAGTTCTCAGGATGTTCTGTGTCTTAGAAGTTGTCAGGATGTATGTTGCCTTACCTTATATATTATTGAATAGTTAGCAAATACAGTTATTCTGGGCCATATGCCTGTGCTGCTTGTTCATACTATTGTTTTGCTAAAGAGGAAAGGATGCAAAAGAAATTTTATTGTAAGCAAAACTCTCTGGCAAACAAAGATATTTTAGGAATAGTTTTCTCCCAATTTTTTTTTCACTGAAATGTGGTTGTTTTCTGAATCACTGTAGAAGTGGCTGAAAAACAGGAAAAAATAATTTCATGATAAAGAACACTGAGAAGTTTTTAGCCATTTTCCCATTCAAATTTAGAAGCACTCACAAATTTTCCAGCCAGCTGCAACTGGTGATAGAAGCTGATTGAAAGCTGATTGACAGAGCTACATTTTGTGTAATTTTGGTAGCACTCTTGGCGATGCATCTGTGTTCTGTCAAGAGTATTTATGTATTGTTTATATCAGTGTTTCTCAACCACTGGTGGGACATGAAGGTCATGAAAGTGGGACTTCAACTCTTTTGAAAATATAATTAATTGTTTGATAATATAATATAATATAATATAATATAATATAATACTAAAATGCATGTAAATGTAAAAATACACTTCTTGGGGAAAGGGGGGTTTGTTTTTATCATGGTGGGACCAGGTTTTTTTGACCAAATGATTGGTGGGATGTAAGGTGCAAAGGTTGAGAACTGCTGGTTTATATGAGGTGACACTCATAGTCTACAGTCCAGATCAGTGATCCACTGTGCCAGGTGCTGTACAAACACCATGACAGATAGTCGCTACTTAAAGAGTTTACAGACTCCATAGACCAGAGGTGATCAGCCCATGTAGCCATGGTATTCAGTGTGTGGGGTTCCCCATGTGTCAGGATATTTGGCAGTAGGGAAGCAGTGGCAATTAATACCAAAATGAATACCACTACTGCTTCCCTGCTCCAAATTCACAAGCCCCAGGCAGGGCCCGGCCATGCCCCCTTCCCCACACATCTGGATCAGGGCTGGGCCATGTTGCACTACCTTCTCCCCCATACAGCTGGATTGAGGCCAGGCCACACCCTTGCCCTGCCTCTTCAACTGAACTGGGGATAAGCCCTGCCCCTCCCCCCTCCTTCCTCTTCCCTTTCCCCATACACACATTTGGCCATGCCTCCTCACCTCTGCACAGCCAGACCAGGCCCACTGGCCAGATCTAGTCTGCAGATGGATTGGGTACCATTCATCCAGCCCATAGGGCAAAAAGGTTGAGCATCACTGCCATAGACAAAGGGTAGGTCACACGGCAGGTTAGCAGCAAAGTCAGGAACAGAATTTGTGTCTTCCAGCTCTCCAGACCACTGTGCTATCCACTACAGCAGTGGTTCTCAACCTTCGTAGACATAAGGCATCCTTTAATTGACTCTTATAAAATGCCAGTGCATAAAATTTCACTTCTTGTTTGACTACAGAAAAATAATAATGCAATCATTCTATTGCAAAGAATTCAGAAAGACTACAGCAGGTCAGACTATTTTAACCATAGATTTCTATTTAAAATCTCTGGGTTTATCTTGTGAATCATGTTTGCACACCTACCAGTGCTAACATTGTCTGGCACCTCATGGCATCCTTGAAATGATCTCAGGGTACCCCAATGGTGCCATAACACCCTGGCTGAGAATCACTGCACCAGAGCACTCTGCCTTTCCCAGGGCTTTTAGTTTGTTGTCATGACAAGGGGTGATCTAGAAATCAGCACTTTAAAAACTGTTCAGACTAAAGAGCTACCAGGCCCAATCCCAACTTCTTTTTCAGTCACAAGGGAAAAGAAAATTGGGTATAACTCATGTGTTTACATGGAGTTTTTTCAGCATTGTGCCTGCTGGCTTTTCCATCTGCTGCCTGTCCCCACTTGATTCTGTTCTGCCAGCTCTCGTAATATATAGTTTGAAAGGTTTCCCAGCTTGGCTTACTCTTAAAGGAATAACATCCTACAAAAGGAGCAATATTTCTATATATCAGTGACCTGTAGGGTGCATACAATACCAGCAGCATTACATGAAAGAGTGGAGAAGGCATATAGACAGATTCTCTTCTCATTTATCTCTATGAATGCCATCAGGGTTACTCCACCTCTCTGCTAGAATATGTGAGGTTATAACCTGGGCCACTGTTAAACCCAGAAGCTACATCATGCAATACAAAATAGAGTAATGTACCCAAAGCAAAACAATCCTATACAATCCATTGATGCATCACTTCAGGGGAACCCTGATTTCCAAGGCCTGAAACTTTTACAGATACCTATTGTTTCTTTCCTTTACCTATTCAAGAAGACAAGGTTAACATCCGAAGCCTGGACTGTATTCTGGACAACATGGGGATTTTCCTAACCCATAGGGAGATCCAAGAGGCTCTGAAGAACGTTACCACTGATGGTAAGTATTGAAAACATGTTTTATCCTTTGGTGGAGAGCAGTCTCCTGCAATTGCAGACCCATATGTATGCAGATGAATATGTATGGCTATATGCAGATGTAGTGGGGAGAGGGGTGTGCACATGTAATACACTTCAAAAAATCCCTAAAATATAGTTACAGTGTGACTTAACCCATCACAAGCCTTCACCACCCCTGTATAAATGCCACTTTCTATATAAAACAGGGCCCTGGGCCCACCATGCTACAGAGTTTCCTGAGGCTGCACCCAACAGGACTGCACCTCACAGTGCTACCATGGAAAGGAATATGGCAGTTTACATCTTTCCCTTCTCTCAGTTTAGGTGGTCTGTAGATTAGGGCAGGTGGCACCACACTGTTTACTTCCCTCTCACAGATTTAAAACTTTCTGCTCAGCCTTCTTGTTATAACTGCATTTTTTCTAGGAAAGCTAAAATTCTAACACAGGCTTGTCCAACATACAGCCCGTGGGCCACCATGCAGCCCACCAAGGCATTTTCTGAGACCCACGGTGCTGTGACAGGAAACGAAAATAAACACTTTTGTTCCCACCCCTTGTTCCTCCCCCCACCCCTCAGCAGCTTCCTAATGGCTGCTGAAGGGCTGGGAAAGGGACAATGTTCCCACACGGACCATGACAGCTTGACATTGCCAATGCGGTGCATGGGAAGAGGAGTAGCCATGTGCCTCTCGGGACAGGACGAGCCCAGCCAGAGCAGCAGGGGCTCAGCTGCACTTTCCCCCTACCTGTGCCGGTCAGTCCCGAGTGGCACACAGCTCTGCCGCCGCTTCTGCTGGCTGGTGCCAACCCAGGCGGGTCTGTCCCATCCGGAGCAGCACCCAGCTGAAGCTGGCTTCCCATGTGCTGCTGGGAACGGGAGGAGGCCGGCCAGGTCGGCACCAGCCAGCAGAAGTGGCGGCAGAGCCTCGGGCCCTCGGGACTGACCGCAGGCAGGGGGAAAATGCAACTGAGCCCCTGCCACTCCGGCCGGGCTTGTCCCATCCCTAGCAGCACGTGGCTCTGCCGTCGCTTTTCCTGGCTGGTACTGACCTGGTTGGGTCCGTCCCATCCGGAGCAGCATGCGGCTGAAGCCGGATTCCCACATGCTGCTGGGGATGGGAGGAGCCCGGCCGGGTCTTCACTGGCCAGAAGAAGCGGCAGTGGAGCTGTGTGTCACTTGGGACGGGACGAGCCTGGCCAGAGTGACAGGGGCTCAGCTGCATTTTCCCCCTGCCTGCACCATTCGGTCCTGAGCGGCACACGGCTTCGCCACCACTTCTGCTGTGTCAGCCTGGCCGGGCTCCTCCCGTCCCCAGCACCACGTGGGAAGCCAGCGTGGGGGGGGCCTCAGCAAGTGGGGTCCTGGAATGACTTCTGCGGGGCAAGGTGGCGGGAGCCAGTGTCTGCTGGACCCCGCGCTCTGGGCTTGCAGCTCTGAGGCCACCGGGGCTGCTTGCTCAGGCGGCTGGGCACCAAGGTGAGCAGGGCCATGTGGGCAGGTGGGTGAGGGGCTGCGGTGCAGTGGCCATCTCACTCCAGCCCCCCTCAGGCAGCACCGTCTCGTGGGGCTGCGCTGCTGGGGGGATGGAGATGTGGAGCTGTTTATTTCTCCTCTTTAGTCTCTGGGGAAGTAGCTGGCTGGATGCAGAATGGGTCCCTCCTGCCCCTGCCCACCAGCAGCTAGCATGAACCTTGCAGGAACAAGCAGGTGCAGTAGGTCTACACAGGCCGGGTCTCTGGCCCAGGACAGAGGGTGTTTGAATATGGCTCGCCAGCCCACTGGGTGATAAAAAGTTCATGATCTGGCCCCACATTCAAAAAGGTTGGACACCCCTGGTCTAACACAATCATGTGACTCCAGGGACATTTGGTAGGCACAGGCCCAGAATGCCTATCATTTAGCCTTGTCCTTCTCAGGTTTAGTGCAGGCTGAGATGCATTTCATTGTAAACCTGCCCACTTCTAATTCATTGGCACAGTGTCAGTGACCATGCTTGCAGCCAGTGGCATAACCAGCAACTCTGGCACCCTGACCAAAACACTGGGAGAAGGGAGGTAAATGGGGAGCTGTCGCAGTGCACTCAGGTGCCCTGCGCCTGAGAGCGGAGACTGCTCTGGGGAGACCCCTAGTGGCAGAAAGGGGGAGGCTCAGATGCCAGTCACCAGGGCTGCACAGGTGCTGGTTGCCGGGACAACTGGTAAAACCAGCTGACCAGGAAGGGGCAGGGCTTATCCCTTCTTAAGCCCAGGTAGGAGGCCAGGAAGGCAGTCCCTCTCCAGCAGCCACGGGAGTAAGGACTCAGCTCAGACAGACAGAGGGGAGGACTCTGGCCATGAGAACATCCCCTGGCCACTGCTGAGGTTGGTGGAGCCCTTCTTTCCCCGCTCCCTCGCTCTCTAGTAGGGAGTAGCTTTTTGTTCGACCAGATGGTCTAGTTTTTATGTTGTAGCCCAGGGACTTTATGTTTTATGTTTACTGTTTTGACCGGAGGACCGGGTGAGGCTATTAGGGGTGGAGGAGGCCTCATAGGAGCTCCACAGTACCATGGGGCCTCCTGGTGCCGGAGAGGGCGCAGCATTGTTAGCGGGCACATTGGCCCCAGCCCAGAAGCCCCGGAGCTAGGGGGCAGCGAGGAGCCCCAGAGCGAGAGATAGAAAGGGGCAGCGAGGAGCCCCAGAACAAGCGAGAGAAGGGGGGCAGTGAGGCCTAGAGCGAGTGAGACAGGGGGCAGTGCGGAGCCCCGGGAGTAAAGAGGAGGGCCAGAAAACAACAAGGCCCAGGTTAAACCACGTCAACTCCATCTGCGAGGCTTGGGCTGGGGAGAAAAAGGAGCCGCAGGTAGCGCCTCCTGTCACTGGGGCGTGGAAAAATGGGCAGCCTCCTGCTGATTACAACCATCTTCTAATCAAATAAGATCAAGGCATGGCAGGCAAGTAAGCAGGTGGTTGGCCCATTACAGGAGGGTGGAGCCACTCCCACAAAGGCTCCAATATTGATACTCCTGTCCCAGGAGCAAAGCACCAAGTAGCAAAGGGGCTCTTATTCCCTGGTCACTGTTGCCACGGTGCAGGCTCCCCTGCACTGGGGCAACAACAGCAGCCCTTCTAAATTGGTACCTGGGGCTGGTGTTGCCCTCATCCCACCCTAGTTACACTGCAACTTCCAGTCAACTCCACTTCCCCTTTGCTTTCTGGTTGGGATTCAGTGAATCTTGTTAGCTGCAAGTGCAAAATACAGGTGCATATGCCTTAGCAGTGTGTACAATGGACAGTTTTTATGGACACCTTGGGAACGCCTTTTCTACAATGCTAGCCACGAGGTTTATTTCTCCTTCCTTAACCTTGAACTCTCCTTTTCCTCACAGATTCTGGCAAAGTGACTCTAAGCAAATTTATGAGGAGTGTGAGGGCTCTCCAGAAATTCTCCCACGGAGAAGGTGAGCATGCCAGGATGTTCAAAGAGGGATAGGATGTTCAAAGAGGGATAGGACGTAAAAGTCATAATGTGCTATAGAGGTGTTCATCTAGTCCTGCTCCACATGTCCCCATGCACATGCCCTATACCGCCAGTTCCATCTGTTCTCGGCTCTACTTGACAATAAGTACTTTGATCTCCCTAAGTAAGGCCTTTCCTGCGAGGCTAACCGTGAGTTAACACTGAACCAGTGCCCAGCATGGTGCTGAGAGGCACTTGTGCAGGCAGACATGCCACCACTCAAAGTGCCACAATATAAAATCAAGGTCTGGACCAGGGGTACACAACCCCTGGCACAGGTGCCAGAGCATGGGACACAAATGCATTTTGTTTGGCATGCATGTCTTGAGGCAGTCAGCAGGGAAGGGGCAGAGACTGCACTGCCACAGCAAGGATCAAGCCCCTCATGGCTCTCCTGCTGTCTGTGAGTGAGCATATAATCTGTATATATAAGATCACCATTTTGTGGCACATCACAATAATAGCAGCCATTGTGTTTAGGGCGTTGCAGGTTCAGTAATGCCAGTGTTGCAATATGTTCTCAAATGCCACCAGCATCTTACAAGTTGAAGGTTGCAGGTTTTTTTGGCACGCTGCCCAAAAAAGTTGCTGGCCCCTAGTTTGCACCATGGAGGGCTTTACATAGGAAAGCATTTGAGAACATATTGCAACACTGGCATTACTGAACCTGCAACCCCCTAAACACAATGGCTGCTATTATTGTGATATGCCACAAAATGGTGATCTTATATATACAGATTATATGCTCACTTACATAAATAAGACTTTTTTAAACCTTTATTATAACAAATGTTAAAAACAAAAGGTGAAAGTGCCAATGTGCAGAGTTCTCCATGGGGCTGGGCATGAAACACTTGTCAGTTACAAACTCCCATTATCCCCAGAGATTGAAATCCCCTTTTTCTTCCTCAATATCCTTCTTCATGGCGTCACAAGTTTAATAGGACTAGCTGACCCTCTTCCACCTTGCAGAGTACCCCCTTGATGGCCCAGCATGACATAAATTGGGCCACATTCTGTTGCAAGGTGACGTATGCAAACTCAGGTGAGTGCTCAAGCCAGGAACCAGAAGAGTTGGAGGGTATTGCCAGAGTCTGGCCCCCATAAGCTGATTTCTAAGACTCTTCAGGGTCACCATTTTAGTCTGACCCTGAAGGAAATTGCCCAAATTTCCCCTCAGCTGCTCAGTACAGAATAAAAAGAATGTACAGTCTTGGAGAAGTCCAAATCCAGTATGCCAAGGAGGGTGCTGCGGGCAACAATGCACAGCTGCAGCCAGGAGAAGTCCAGGAAAGTATGGAAAAGCATCTCCTCCACCTCCTCCTTTCAGAAGGGACAGGCCACCAATGCTACCAGGTCTAAGTGGCAAACAAAGGTGCCAGTGGTCAGAGCTCCTTGCAGCTGCCACTGAAGGTTTTCAGTCCTCTGGGCAGTGGTCACTTCATACAGGGTGTGACAGGTCAGGTGGGCTTACTTGGGTGTTGCTGCTGCTGGATCTCAAAGCAGATCCCACTGCTATTCTTGTTGGACATGGGAAGGGGCAGTAGGGTACCAGGCCCACTGCTTTTCTGGCTGTCCATGGCTAGAGAGATAGGCAACAGTGTGTCCAGCAAACAGCCATCAGGGAAAATCCATTTGACACAGAGGTGGTTCTCCAGGGCAACAAAATCATCCACAAGGAGGGCAGCCCTCACTTCAACGAAGAGACACAAAGAAAAGTGGATGGAGTGCAAGCCCAGGCTGCCCGGGCTTCAGCTGGGAGCCAATAGACATGTAGTACACGTGTGTGTGTGTGTGTGTGTGTGTGTGTGTGTGTGTGTGTGTGTGTGTGTGTATATAATTATGTTGCATGTGTGAGTATATGTGTATTTGCACATGCATGCATTGTGTCCACAGGGCAGTTTCTTTCCTTCCTTTACCGTTCTAGAAAGGGGTCTGGCTCCATTTTGATCAGGAATTTTGCTAAATAGAGTTTGAAATAACACCTTTCTAAACTCCCTGCAGTGCTAATGAGTACTTTAAAATGTGATCACTGGCTATGAACTGTGGGAAATTATTAACCCTCTTCAAAAAGGGGTGGGGAGCTGCTGCTGGGGTGGGATTTATGTGAATGCTTGTAACTGTTCCCCTTGCAAGCTCCTGCAGCCACAGGAAAGAACTTCAATGGCTGTAAATGTAAACCTGAATGCAACAATGTTGCTTTGCTTTTATAGAAGACTCTTGTAATGTTGAGCCCTTAAGGCATTTAAAAAATATATTGGTATGTTACACAAGATGCATCACTCAAGTGAGCTGGCCAAGCTATATTCTTCCAGACTGCAGCTCCCTTCCAGCATTGTCTGGATTCAGTATTTCTCACTCTGAGCAGAAATCTGCACTCACTCAAAGCCTGCAGTTTAGAAGTTGAAATATTGTCTTAGTGAGGACTAACAATTTTTCTGATGGGTTTCTACAGATGAGTTATATTTGATTGTAAAATAATGTCCGAGCATGCTCAGGTGGCATCTGCTAAGATTTTCAGAGGGATTCAGTAACATGTTAACCCATTGGTGGCACAGGAAGTTTGTTGTCTCTGCCCTTCTGATAACCTAAAGCAATGCTTTTCAACTGGTGTGCTGTGAAGAGCTCCCTGGCATGCCACAAGAATTTTGGAATGAGAAGCAAGTTCTCCAGCTGCCTACCACTAATGAACAAGCCGCACCAATGAGATATTCACAGAAGATTTGCACATGTTGGCTATGGGGGAGAGAAAACCAGTCAAGCAGAAGGAAATTCATCTACTGCTCGTGTGCTGGCTGTGGAGGATGCACAGTTCATGAGCCTCTGAACAGCTGTACCACCGAGTTTTGCCACAGCAATGAGCTACAATGAGTTCATAAGCTTGAGGATGGGGAATGCCTTAACAGTTGTGCTGCCAAAAAAAATTATTAATGTAATTATGCCTTGGGCAGGAAAAGGTTGGGAAACACTGATCTAGAGGCTGCAAGTTAGAGGACATAGCAGAAGCACTTACAGCATGGCCCTGTCAGATTCCAATGAAATTCCAGGTCCAATGAAATTCTGCTAAATACACTGTCACAACAAGGACACAAGAACCTTTTAGACTAGGAACAGACATTCACAGAGCCTGAGCCTGAATTGATTCAATCTTTGCAGGTTAGTCTAAGCTGGCTAGGCTGAACCAGTTTGTAACCAGACAGACATTCGCTCTGGACTGAGGAAATTCAGGCACATGCCTGCAGTGGCAAAGACTAGAAGCTAGGGGGCACTACAGCATCCCTTGCACAGTGCTGAGCTGAGGTGGGGTGTGGCAGCAGGACCTCTGATTAGTGAGGTCTGGCTGCACCATGCCAGGCTTTTCCCCACTCACTGCTCAAGGGGTGGGAATGTTGCCAAACCCCAGCCCCTTGCTAGTTCTCTAAGGCAAGGGAGGGGTGTCCATTATATGCATCTGTTAATGCTATAGACCTTTTCAATCTCTCTCCCTGCTTCTTTATACTGTCTGCAGCAAACTGACAGGCAAGCAAGCCAGAAGGGGGCTGTAACAGTGTTTATCATCCCATTAGCAAAACAATAGCCTCTCTCCATTAGTTCACACTCTTCTTAAACAGCTTACCAGCTGACCTGTTGATTAGCTCCAAAAAGCCCTAATCAGTCACTGTTCTGTCTGCTGTCCCAGGAAATTGGAGACACACACAGACACCTCTCGGCATTAGCTAGCATACCACATACTGTCCATGGGGCAGGGGTCCGTGCTGTGGGAGATGGGAGGGAGAGAGTGGGGGATTCCTGCTTAAGCAGGGAGCAATGAGGTGGGGGTTAGGGCAGGGGGAAGCCAGGTAGACCCTGCTGTTGTCTGCAGTCTCTGCCAGAGCTCCAGCCGTGGAGCAAAAGGGAGGAACCAGCTCTGCTATGGAACAGAGAACCCTGCCCAGCTCAGAGAGCATGCCGGGATGCCAGGGGAGTCTGGTGCATCTTAAACCAGCAAGGGGCCTGGGACAGACATTGCGTAAACTGGTTTGAGCCAGATCAGTTAAGTTTGATATACTACATTCAACCAGGTTTATTTCAAACCGGTTTCAGCCATTTTCAAACTAGTTTATGTGCACTGAACATCTGTTCCGTTACAGGTTTAAACCAGTTTCTGATCACTTAAACCAGTTTATTTGTAATGTGTGTCCCTGGGCCAGGTCTTTGTGACCTGGTTGCACTGCAGTCCACCACTCCTTCCAGTAGGAGAGGAAGGGGTGGGGAGAGGGGAGAGAGATGATTATTACCAGTGTCAGAGAGGGAGTGGAAGAGAGCAGGGCAAGGAGGTTTGTGGAGGGGTTGAGCAAGCAGCACAGGACAGGGAAAGGGATACAACAAGCTGAGCTACTTGACACTGACCCCCAATGCTCCAGGCTGGATCCATTCACTTTGGGGGTCAGATCCAGCCCAGAGGCTGTAGGTTGAACAGAATTGACTTAGACCATTGGCCCAAGGGAGATAATTAATGTCATGGTGAAACTGACATCACCAAAAATGTCCTTTCATCAAGAACTGAAAGAAGCCATGGGCACTAAGAAAACTGCAGCTCTTAATACTTTTAGCTTTTGAGAGACTTCCTGCAGACCCACTGGCTTTGCAACCAGTTTGCATTGAAGAGTTTGGGTCCATATCTCACTTACACTAATGTGTTCCCCTTTATGCAGCTCTAATAATAGAATGGGCCCTTAAATAACGGAGCCTGTTTCTTGCCCTGCACCTTATTCAGTCACTGGTGCCAGGTGGGTGTGAATTAGTTCAATGCCAACTAGGAACTTTTTGTTTTAACCCATTTGGCACTCGTGTTAACAACAGCAGGGACAGCAGAACCATCCCCACTGTGTAAAGTGCTCTTGGAGAGTCAAGCCCCATGATTCCCCTTTATCTTTTAAATGCACAGCCCAGTTGCTGCCTTAATACAATTTGTTGTATTTCGTTCTTAGTTCTGCAAAGCCTTTGTGCACTGATATCTCCAAAATCTGACACTGCACTGAAGGCTGCTGGAATTTTCCTTCCAAAGGAGAGCAGGTTTTGGCTGTACAACTGCAATAATGCAGGATTAAATCCTTTCTAAACTTAGCTTGTTATGCAGTCCACTATCCAGAGTGATACAAGCCACACCAGACCAAAATGGTAATTAGCTGAGCCGGTCCCGAGTTCTATTACAAATGCTGTCTTCAGCTGTCCTTTCAACTGCTCTTCTAGGAAAAATTCAAGTGTTTTTTTTTAATTTTTAAACATTTCTTTCCATCTCTCCAAGGAAAAGAGGCTTATGTTGGAGCACTGGACTCAATTCTGACTGAAATGGGAATCCACTTGAAAAACAAGGAACTCCAAGAGGCACTGAAGCATGTGACAGTAGATGGTGAGCTTTGCAGGGAATGCAATGCTGGGCCAAAGAGCCAAAAGGGAACCAGATTTCCCAATGTGGCAAATGCTGGATCCAGGTGGCCCACAAACATTGGGCTTTGGCTGCATATGGCAATGAGAGCTTCCCCTGTGCTGTGGCTAGGGAAAGAGCTGGTGGCCAGGTCCTAATGCCCACCACTAACCCAAGCTGGGTCATCCAGCCCACTACTACAACAAGGTTGCCAGTCACTGGCCTAAGAAACCAAGATTGCACATTTTCAGTTTGGAGTCACAAAGGTACTCTGTTCCAGTGTCATCATTTTGATTTGTTTCATTTTGATTTGCATGATGTAAGGACACACAGAAGTGTTTTAGTATTATATAAACGACAAAGTGACAAGAACCAAAATGTTTCAGTGTTGCCAAAAGAAAGATCGGTGCTCTACTCTGAATCTCCTGCCATGGTATCCCATATGGTACACTGGTGAAGATGTGAAATTGTGTCTATCCATGAGCCATTTACAGGGCCTGATCACCTACTGAAATGGACATATGAACAGCATGCTGGGATTTAGAAACACTCTCCAGCCCTGATTATCCTGGCAAAGAGTGAGAAAAGTCATAGGCTCCATCAAGCTGCTATGTATAAAGAGTTGCTGCTAGTCACTCCAACTCTCCACATTCCACATTGGCTAACTTGGCCTGGGCTGCCTAGTGTCTCTTTGATGTCCTGGCCTGAATCAGGTGGTCTGGAAGAGGCTGGTGGACAATGTTGTATGAACATGTTAATGTCCATTTCTAAAATTAATAGGCCCAATCCATAGCAGAGGTAGATTGGAGTAGGTCTGCTCATATCCCTAGAGTTACTCAGAGGTTCACAAAGTGTCAACCTAGCCCATGACTGATCTTCAGGGGCCACCCTTAAGGTGTAATCAATGGTGTACTCAGCCTACCTGCTACTCAGAGCCAATTACTATCTTTCTGCCTGACCAGCACTTTAACTCTGCAGAAAATGGGAAGGTGAAGGTGAGCGACTTTCTGGAGAGCATGATCAGTACACGGAGAGCTTCCCTGGCTGATAGTGAGTAAAGGCCTTGCCATGAGATTGGGTAAAACATGTTATAATGACACTAAGCTCTAATTTATTTCTCTGCAGGGAACGTGTGTACATGCCACAACTCTGCAGCATGGCTTTGCAAGCACCTATAAACCCAGCTAATCCAGAAGGGCCATTCCCTACCTAAGAGGCTTATGACCTGCTGCAACTTGAATGTTAATGGATCTGGCCCTTTAGCTATAATAGATCCAGATGACCCACATTCCTCTTCCAGGGATCATCTTTAGAACATGGGGTACTGCCTGATTATTTTTCAAGTTATTTTTACCTTGGCCATTTATTTCACAAAAGGAAAACTGCTCCAGTGCAGAGGCACCCAGAACAAAGTCCAGGCAACATTGCTAGCCAGCTGGAACTCTCCAAATAACATGAAAGGGAGTCTTTGGGCTCTCTGCACTGGAAAAGACTGCACCCAAACGGAATAAACATTATGAGGTGAGGCCCCATGACAAAACAGTCAAGAACATGTATTTGGTCCATTGCTCAATAAATCCACTATGCAGCACAGTGGTCATGTCTATTGGCTGACCACTCAGGCCTATGTATCAGTTCAGGGTCAAGAGGGGTGTTTTCCAGTTCAGGCAGCCCTCACTAAGATCTTAGAGTTTAATCATTTGTTCCATCCATTGAAGGGGACAAGGTACACGTAAGTCACCTGGAGTCCATTCTGGGCAGAATGGAGGTCTTCCTAAGTGAGCAGGAGTTCCAGGAAGCATTGAAGCACACCAACGTAGGTGGTGAGTATCATAGATACCTCTGGAGGTACGTGCACTCCTGTACAGTTACTGGTTTCAAGAGGAGAACCCGGGTAAGTCTTTATGATAGAATCTTGCTGTACCCAAACCAAGGACCTGTTTGAACAAGATCCTATCTCTCACCACCACACTCTGCCCTCTGGCTGTGGCACTTACGTCCGTTCTGTGGCACCATCTGCCTGGTTTTCTTTTGTGTGCCAGACAGATCTGCTGCATTGAGGAGTAACTCAGAAAGCTCTTGCATGTTGCTTAATTACAAATATGCACTGCAGACGGTGGGGCAAGAAGCAGGAGTGGCTATGTCTGAGGGCACATGGTCTCATTAACTATCCTCGTGTCCTTAACACAACATGTCTCCCTTTTCAGGCTTCTTGCCTCCTTGTAAACCTTGGTCAACAGGCAGCCTCATAACTAGGGACCTACCTAAGTCACAGTGAGACAACGGGTTTTTGTGGCCCACTCACAGAGTGCACAGCCAATCTTGTGGGTATTTCACAGTAGCCCTGCCCCTCACTGGTGATTGGTGGAGAGTGCCTTCACTCAGCCTGCATCACTGCCACTTTTTTTTTTCTGATTGATTTTGTGGGAAGTCATGGCCAATGCTGGATTTCCCAACAATCACAGCAATTGTGAACAACACGATTTTTCACAGTCTTCATGAAACTGTGATTTAGGGAAGTCCCTACTCGTAACATTGCTTTCAAGGTTAGGATCCCCCCCAACTCCCTATCCTGCACAACTTGGTTACACACCACACCCAGGGTGTAGCCCAGGATGCCCTTCTTCCAGGACATCTCATAGAACTAGACTTACAGGTAAATCTGGCCAATAACAAATTGGACTCAGAAGAACTCTTTCCCAGAGCTCTCCTCAATTTCCACTCACCCCAAGAATGGTGAGAAGGGAAGAAGATTCTCAGCTTCATGACATAAAAATGCCCACTACTATTGCAGACAACTATGTTTGGCAGAGACAAAACGGAATCCACTTCTGTGACTTTCCTTCATTATGCAAATTTGGGCTAGAATTTTCAGAAGAAGCTGGGAGCACTGAGTGCCCATCTTGAGTTTGAGGGACTGAATGCCACCTTCACCAAGAGTTCTGGATCCTCAGCACCTGGAAAAAAAATAAAGTCTTATTATTTAAACATGGCATCTGTGACAGGACAGGCCCTGGAGTGACCATGGCTCCCCTAGGGCCACCCTAATCATGCCTTCACTCCCAGTCCTTTACATAACCTCCCCTATTCTTTCTACCTGCTATGCCTTGATGTTCCTTTATTGTTAATTTGGAGACTGCCCTCAAGTCCTGGATTCTCCCACTGTCCGCTGCCAATCTAACTGACCCATCTGGGTCTCTGGGTCTTTAACTTGCTAACTCCAAACTACTCCATTATCTACATGTGTCTCTCCACCACGGTAGACCTACAGATGCCTGGCTGGCAATGTGAACCAGTGGTCACCACCTATGGCCCAAATGGTAAGTCTCAGGGCTCTTAATCGTGGCTTCCTGCTGCCCCCATGCCCATGCCTCACAGATGATCTTAGCCTATAGGTTACTCTGGCTGTTAACTGGTGGCCTGTGACCACTGGTTCTGGCCTGACCTTTTCAGTCTTAGCCTCTTGTTAGCCCCTGGCCACCTTGAATGTGCCCTCTGGGCTCAGGCTCTGGCTTTCTTGGCCCCCAGCCACCCGTTTCCCCTCCCCACCCCGTGAGCTCAGGCTCTGGCCTTCTCAGCCCCTGGTGCTCTCAGCCCCTGGCTTCCCCTACTGCTCTGTTCTCAGGATCAAGCCCTGGGTTTCTTGGCCTCAGCCTGCCTATGCCTCACTCTCAAAATCAGGCCTGGCCCCTCTTGACCTCAGCTTGCTTCTGCCTCATGCCCCTAACAGGGCTCAAAACCTGGCATGCCCCTCAAGCACCCTATAGCCACATCTGGTGCTCCAATATAAAACTAGAACAAAAATACAATAAGCAGCTTTAAACTCAAAGTCACCCCTTCCGGGTCATCATACTACTACCAAGCCACCTCCCCAGTGGCAACATGTAGGGGGTGTACGTGTACCCCCTGAGAGTGCTGGTGTACCCCCTGACTAGCCATGCTCCCCACTTAGGCAATGGGCAGGGAGGGGGGGCAGGTGGGAGCACCAGTGCCCACCCCCCTCGAGCACCAGCTGGGGAGTGAGAGCATCAAATGTACCATGGCCACTTTTGGGAGCAGTGTGGCTGCTCACCGGTTGGTACATTTTGCCACACGAGATTGGCCACAGGGGATACTTTTGCCTCTGGTCACTGACTGATCGCTGGGGGGGACACATGCCCCAACCAACTAAGGTGGCAACAGTCGCCTACGCACCCCCACCATCTAGGTGTCTTAGCCATGGAAGTACCAGACAAGGCCTGCAGTTTCCACACCTCAGCCTGAGCTGGCAGGAGCTCCTCTCCTTGCCAGGTTCAAGGCTGCACTGGCCTTCTGCTTCAGAGACCCAGGCTTATATCCCCTTCTGGTTAAGGATCTGCTGACTGGCCCCACCTGTGTCCCCTAAGCCTCCAAAGCAACCTATTTCAGTGCTCTTGCTGCCTAACCAGGGCTCTGTGCTATCATCCTATTGTTAGGCAGCTATTGTGCCCCACAATAGGTACTTGCTACCTTTGGGTCTCTGGCTGCCTGCTGTCCTACAGCACATAGGCCGTGGAACGGGGTGGGCCACCCAGGCCATGACCCGACCAACTTTTAGCACGTTAATTTATACAACTCACAAGTCTGCGATTGTCATTCCAGTTAAAACTGTATAGCTATTTGTTTTAACTGCATAGCTAGTTAAATTAACGTGATAAAAGTTGGTCGGGCCATGGCCCAGGTGGCCCACCCCATTCCACTGCCTATTCTGCAGCTAGACCATAAGGCATAGTCTTCCCCAACCTGGGGACATCCCTGCTGCAGCTTATCCCTTTAGGTAACACAAGCCCCTGACTCCCTGTTACAGAATCTCAAAAGTGGAGGATCCCAGTATTTGAAAGAGTTGGCTTTCATCTTTCTGCTCTGCTAATCACAGCTGGACAGAAAGTGAGTGTCCATTTTGTGGGAAAGAATTCTTACATTTCAAAATTTATCTTAGCATTACACAAGATGACATTTTAAGACATCTTTGATTTGGAAAGGCTGAAGTTCACTATTTTGTGTTAGTAATATGTAATCATTTTATTTTGATATAATAAAAAGGTTTCTTTCTTTGCAATCATGTTGAGACCTAATAATATAAAATATTGCAAGTAATGTATATTGCAGAGAATATTAAATGTAATCTATAAGAGAATATTGAAGTGAAATTCAAACATAATATGAAACTGTAAAATCATAAGAATCAAAAAAGTAGGGCTAGAAGGGACCTCATGAGGTCATCTAGTCCAGCCTCCTGGCTCAAGGCAGAATCATCCCTAACTAACCATGCCAGCCAAGTGTCTGTCTAACCTGTTTTTGAAAGTTTCCAAGGATACAGATTCTATATCTTCTCTAGGTAGCTTATTCCAACACCTGACCGCTCTCATAGTCAGACAGTTTGTCCTAAAGTCCTACCTAAATGTTCCCTGCTGCCATAAATAAAAGCCTATCTCCATCCTCTCTATAATCACCCTTCAGGTATTTGAAGACTTTTATCAAATCCCTTGCCTCAGCCCCCCTCCTCCAGTCTAAATAACTGTAGCTCTTTCAGTGTGTCCTCATAAGTTTTGCCTCCCAAGCCCTTTATCATTTTTTGTCTCTGTGCTGGACTCTTTCCAAATTGTCCACATCCTTGCTGAAGTGTGGGGACCAAAAATAGACTCAGGATTCCAGCTGAAGCCTCAGCAGTGCTGAACAGAGTGGAGGAATCACTTCCCTTTGTTCACAAGTGCCACTCCTGCTAACACAACCCAGGATGTTGTTGGCCTTTTTTGCAACAAGATCATGTTGTTGGCTCATATTCAGTTTATAATCCACTATAACCTTCAGGTCCTCTGTAGTACTACAGCCTAGCCAGTCATTTCCAAGTCTGTATTTGCAAATGTAGTTATTCTGTCTCAAGTATAGGACTTTATGAATTTAATTAACTTTTTAGATGAGATCAGATGAAATTCAACAAAAATCAAATAGAACAGTTTTATCTGAGAGATATAAAACACTTATGTATTATTGAGATGAAATTAAAAAAATCAAAAATGTTTCTAATAGAAAATGTCATCCTGATTAGTAGGTTTCTGCAAGGCACTTTGCTTTTGATGACACAGGACTTTTCCTATGGAAAATTGTGCCATCACAAATTTTTTGCCCAGCTATGCTGTTTGGTCTTCATACCGCTTTCTCTATAACCTTTTGCTTTTGCAGTGAACAGGAGAGTAAACTTGACTGAGTTCATGAAGGCAGTAAGGACTGCCCAGAGAAAGTCCAGACTTGAAGGTGAGTGAGGACTATGGAATGAAGATGGGTAGTGGGAGATAAGGATGAAGTGTCACATTTGATTTAATGTTCATTGCCTTCCTCTGGGCAGCAGTGGGCAGGTTCCAGTCTCTCTTCTTGGTATCTAGTTGCTGCCTTAAAAACAATTTGACCTGCATCTTATTATTTGCTCAAGAGTTTTGAGTTGCTTACCTAATTGATAGCACAAGGATCCAAGCATCAGAAATGCTAGGAAAGCAGTAGGTGTTCCTCTCCCATTGATCTAGACTTTTGTACTGGATGCATCACCATGGCATCTGATTACATACAGCATTGTTTTTGCAGCTCCACAGTGTAGCATTAGAGGGGTTGCTGGGTATATAGTTGTTCTTACAAGATCTAAAAATCAAGATCCTCCTCAGAGCTGTGCTAAACCTACACATTTTAATGTGCAGTTGATTTGTGTGTGTGTGTTAGAGGCAGATCAGAAGTCTTTCACCAAGATTTTCAAAGCTGCCTAAGGGATTTAGACACATAGCTTCCATTGGAATGGCTTTGAGGTGTGCATTTAAATCCCCTTGACAGTTATGAAAACCAGACCATCACCTACATAGCAGAAGCAGGAAGGGCCAGGACAATCTGTGAAGCCCCCAAAGGATTAGAAGCACAGGATTCAGGATTTAAGGTTCAGGAAAGAAGGGCTCTCCAGCTAGGTAAGGGCTGAGCTCGATACAGTCTGATACTCATTCACACATGAGTCGCTTTACATCACTCTGTGTGAATTTAAGTGAAATTAGCATCAGTGTCAAGCTCTTTTACATTTCCAGAGCAGCGTTAAGCAGCCTTGGGCATCATCTACACACTGTTTATGCACTGACTGAACTGGTTTAGCAACCAGTTGAGTAAAACAATGTACATCCAATGTGCAGTCAACAAGACTGAGTGCCTTAAACTGATTTAGACTAAGTCATTTGTTTTACTGGCCTAACCTAGATCAGAATATTGCATCCTTAGTCCAAAAGAAGTGCCCATATACACGGGAGAGCAGAGTGGGGAACCTCATCAGTTCAGAAATTGATTTACTTAATTCAGTGTGTGAATTGTGTTTCTACCAGTCCTTAGTGCAAATGAAAATCAGGCTTTATATATTTTGAACCCTCTAGTCCCAACTCTGTGCTGCTTAAAGAACCCCAAAACAAATGTATGTTGTCAGCAAAAATGGAGGAATATGCCAGGAGCTGAGTACCCCAATAGCTCTGATCTTCATAATGACACCCAGAGCCCCTGGAATTGCCTTTCAGTAAATTAACACATCCATCCCTTACCTCCCAGAACTAGTTCATGTTATTGTTATGTGCCAGTATAAAGGCTCTGACCTACCCCCTGAGAGATATTATACTGTGTTAAATATTTTTCACTCCTCTAAGGAGAAGAGGTGGATGTCAATAGCCTGGACTCCACCCTGGCCAACATGGGGATCTGTTTAACTGCAAAGGAGCTTCAGAAGTTGCTGGGACAAGTTACCATTAGTTGTAAGTAATGCAGTAAGTCTCTGTTTTCTTCGGTGGAGCCTAGGGAATATGTGTATATGTGCCCTTGTGTACATGGGTGGGTGTGTATGTGCATATTTGTATTTGAGCTTGGTGTAAATCAGGATATAGGGCAACTCAGTCATTTAAACTTGGTGCAAACACACCTGGGGCCCCGAGGCAGTGGTGGCCACCATAGCAGAAGCAGCCCCCACAACAACAGAAGGACAAGCAGCAGCAGACCAGGTGACCACAGAGCAACAGAGGGCTGTGCGACACAGCCCTCACTCATTCTCCTGCTGCCAGTAGCCATGTGTACCAAGGTACCAGGGCCTTGAATTATGCAGCAGACCACATCTTGTTAGCCAAGCCTGCAGATTCTCTGGCCCCCTGGTAACCCAGTGGGCCAGATCTAGCCTGTGGAGCTGCTCAGTTTGTCCCATGGCCCATATGTTGGACACCCTGGATTTAAACTAAAACTCCAGGAATCAAGTAATTTCCCCAATGTAATAATTTATTTTCACCCCTGTCTTGGTTCTCCCATAAGCTACATTTCCTCTTTTCCTCGGCCATGACTTCATTTTTGGGTGTGTGCCCTGTCTTTGAACCCATTCCAATGTAAGTTAATCTGTTTTGAACACTATTGACCAGAACTGCACATGAGGGGCATCTACACATCACTGTACTGCACTGTGCTGTGGAAGTGCTAAACCACGGTGCAGCAACTGCCCATACTGCGCCATGTGCATAGCACACTATTAGATTTCACCGCTGCTTCACCATGGTGGCACAGTAAGATGGAAGAGCGCAGCACTACGGCGAAGTAGCTGTGAATCATGTGTAGACTCACATGATCACTACATCGCCATACAGTGGTGCAGCGTGTTGTTACAGTATGTACGGCAGCATGTAGACACACCCATAGTGCTCCAGATGGGGGTCTTACCAATACCTTGCACAACCGTACCAATGCCTCCTTGTCTCTACTGCATATACCCCACCTAATATACCCTAGGATTGCACTAGCCTTTTCATAAGTAGCTCATGCCCATCCTGAGACTGACCAGTACATGCAGGTTCCCCTCTTCCTCAGTTGTCCTCAGTCTGTGTGCATCATCTTATAACCAAAACCCTTGTTTATTGGTACTTATATGCATGACTTCAAGCTTCATGCTGTTAAATTTCATTACTAACGCTCCATTCCACAAGATTTAAATCTTACTTTATAATTGCCAATACAGAAGAAGACTGGAAAATGTGCCTTGCTTAGCATTATCTGCAAACCTCATGAGAACATATCTAGTTTCAGTTCTAAGGTTGCATCCAAAAATGCAAAACAGGAAAGATCACAAGACTGATCCCCAGGGAACAAAATTAGTAATAAGCCAGAAAACTTTCCTTTCCACAGAACTTACTGTAGTCTCCTGTAGATTCGACTCCTTGTGTCAGGGTGTTAAGTGTGTGGTCTATAGGCTGCATCTGGCCTACAGAACTGCTTTATCCAGCCCAAGCCACTGGAAGTTGGGTGTGTGGCCCATCAGAATCCAGGGCCCTTGGGCCCCAGGGGATGTTACAACTAGTGACAGGAGGGCAAGCAATGGCTAATACAGCCTGGTTGCCCTTCAGTCACTTTGCCTGTCGCCACTGCTATGGCCCTACCTCCTTGGCCTTCTGTCCAATGCTGGAGCTGCCGCTACCCCCACTGTATGCCACAAGCCAGAGCTAGAGCTGCCGCATCAGCACAGAGTAAACAACAACAGTAGCAGCTCTGACTCCAGCATGAGGCATGCTTTGGTGTGCTGTTGGGGTGTGCTGCAGCCAGAGCAGTCGCTGCTGTTGCTGTATGCCTTGGGATGGAGCCAACCCTGTGCCCTGGGCTGGGCCCAGCCCACAAGGAGCCCCACAGCCTAGATCCCATCCAGGGTGAAGGTGCGCTTGATACCCTGCCTTATGCTTTTCACAATTTCAGCATTGATCTCCATCCTTTCCAGTTTAGTTTGTAATTTCCTCCGAGGCATAGTATCAGAAGCTTTGCTTAGATCAGTAAGTCAATTGCATTGCATTACTCTTATGCAAAAAACTATTATATTGCAGAGGAGGATATTAAATCAATATCACATAACCTTCTGTTGATAAACTTATGTTGTATTTAGACTTGTTTTCCATTTTCTCTCATATCTTTGACTATTCTTTCCTTCAGTATCTACGACCTCATGTACCACGGAAGTGAAACTAAGAGGCGTGTAATTGACTGAAGTGCTTTCTTTCTCCCTTTTCTGAAAGTAGGTTCTACATCTGTTTCCCCCCCAACCCCAGTCACAGATCACTGTCAGCAAGCTGATGGATTTGATGAAGATCCATGCTAGAGGAGTTGCTATCTCAAGTGCCAAATCCTTCAAGATTTGAATGTGGAGATTATCTGTCCCCACCCCTGCCTCAGTCTTGTTAGAACAAGTAATACAGATTATACTGCCACCTCAGCTGTGGCAACCATCAATCTTCCTGGACTGTCGTGTATGCATGAGGGCCACGCAGACCTTCAATACATATGCCTGGGCAGGAATTTTTGGAGGAGTGGAGGCTCACCTCAGATGTGGTACTGTCTAGATTCACATCCTCCTTGCCATGCAGTATGCCACCAAGTTCCTCTCTTTCCTTTTCTTCTTGATTTAGACTGAAGCAAAGTTTCCATTCAGTTCCTGGACTATACCCTTATTGTCCATCATCCCCATGTCATCTTCAGCATACAAGGGCCCTGATTGTTCCCAAGAAGTTTTGGCTGTTTATTATAATATTCTTTGTTAGATTGAGCAATGGCTTAGCTGAGCTCATTCTCACTTTATTCCTGCATTCTTTGAGGAAAGAAAGATATATTCCTCCATAGTTTCATAGTTTCATAGTAGCTAGAGTCGGAAGGGACCTAGGAAGATCATCTAGTCCGACCCCCTGCCTTGGCAGGAAAGAGCTCCCCGATCCATGTGTGCAGCTGCTGCCAGCAAC
>NW_017728943.1:5049152-5050717 GCF_001723895.1 Crocodylus porosus | reverse complement strand
AGGAGACTCCTGCTCCTTTAAGTCCCTCCTACAGCTAATTAATAGACTACTTTTTTTCGGTCAGATGACTGCCCTTGCCAGGCTCTAGTTAGGATCTCCCTTGTTTGACTTGCTGCGGTTTATGCAAGGGATGGATTCCTTATGTAACAAGAGGTTACACTGCTTATTTTTAAGCTCTCGTGTAAGGGGAGTTTCCTGTTCATCCATGAAGGCCTGTAGCCTTCTTTTCTTTTGCTTGAGACTTAAGTCCCTAGTAGTAGCCCCCAGTTTGCACTTCTGCCTTAAAACAGTTATGGGCTGCTTCCATGTCCAAGTCTGTTAGCTTTGAAATCCAGTGCCCTCATTAACTGATTGCCTTATTTTGTCAAATTTAGCCCTTTTGAAGTCCACCTACCTTGTAACAGAACTGGTCTTGTCCCTAAACTAAGCTGAAATCACTTCATGATCGCTTTACCCCAGATTATATCTTACAGCTGGTTCTGTAGTTTCCCTGCTGTTTACCAATACTAGTTCTAAAGTAGTTTTGCCTCTTGTACAGCAACACATTTTTAGAGAAATCTATCAGCTAGCTTATCCTGAACCATCTTCACCCTATTGTTATGGGTAATATTTATTACACAGTCTATATCACAAAAATTGAAATATCCTATCATTAGGAAATTTGCACTGTTATCGAAGTCTGCCATGACCTTGCAGAGCTCCCAATCCCTTTCCAAGTCTGAACTCCCAATGCAATCTCTAAGAGCCTTTGTATTAAGCCTTTTGTACAAAATCATCACCTACCCAAGCCCTTATCAAGACCAATCAGCTCTGTGTTCAGGATTTCCAGCCAGTTTATTTTACATGGGATAGCCATGTCCAAACAACAAAATAACCAAGCATGCAAACAAACCAACAACCTGCAGTCTTTCTTCATACCTTGAGAGGGGCAACCCAGGCTCTGTGCTCTGCTTCTGGGGCTTTTGACCCTCTTTGTGGCTCCACTGTCATTTACTAGTCATCATCAGTTGCAGCTAGATTCCAACCTTCCAGCTAGGCAGTCTATTAAATACTAACCACCTGCCTCTTGGGTTTCAGCCCTTAAACGCTGAGCACATCCTTATACCTTCCTGATGTAATTTTCACCTATGCCATCACATCTTATTTCCCTGAAGTCTACTATTTCTTTAACGTATTTAATGTGATTTAATTTACCTGCCCCTTTATTCTTACCTTATTTCTTCAAATATAAGAGGCACATTTTTAAACAAATTATTTCTTCTAAAATTGGGCTGTGTCTTAAATATAAGTAAAAACCTCTTGTATGCAGCATACAAGGCTGTATCCTCATAAATGTATCTTTAATGAAAGGCTCTTTTTCATATATTGGTGGTTAAAAAAAGTAATTGTCTTAAACATGAGCATCTTATATTTGAAAGAATCATAGAACCATAGAAGTAGGGTCAGAAGGGACCTTGTAGATCTTCAAGTCCAACCCCCTGCCTGGACAGGAGAAAAACTGGGCTCAAATGACTGCAGCCAGGTAGGCATCAAGCCTCTTCTTAAAGACCCCCAGGGTAGGAGCC
>NW_017728943.1:5047245-5048657 GCF_001723895.1 Crocodylus porosus | reverse complement strand
CACCCTGCACTTGTCAATATTGAAACACATCCTGTTTATGTTAGCCCACCCCTGTAACCTATCCAGGTCTTGCTGCAGTCTTTCCCTCCCTATCATCAGCGAATTTAAACAGGTTGCTTTTCACCCTGTCATCCAAATCGCTGATAAAGAGATTGAATAGCGCAGGCCCAAGGACCAAGCCTGGGCTTCTCTGCTGCCCACTTCTCCTCAGGTCAAATGTTGTATTTCTGTCTTTTGTAACAGTTTGCACAGTGAAATGCAACATGGATGTATGGCTCCTTCACTCCCAGTCTGCAACGTCTTCCTGCCTTGGGAAGGAACAGGCTTATTCCAGATTTACCTTGGGCAAGATCAAAATCAGACTAGTCTTTTTGCTCCTTTTTATTGCAGCCTAATCCAAAGCCATTGATGTAAATAGAAAGATTCCCATATAATTCAAAAAATATGAACCAAGGCTCTAGAACAGCAGTTTTCAAACTCTTTTCATTTGGGTCTAAAAAATTTCTAATGGAAGTGTGGACCTCTTTGAATTGTAAGTGTGGATATTCACATACTTTTGATTGATCATAATCATCTTTTGCAGACCCTTTAGATATAGTCTGCAGACCCCTAGGGTCCATGGACCACAGATTGAAAACCACTGCTCTAGAGCCTCTGGTTCAGCCATGGGACATTCAAGGCAATACAAAGTGGTCATAAGGTGCATGTCAACTACATTTGCAACTAGACGCATTAAGGAGTCATTTGCGTGGCCAAAGTGTGAGGGAGACTTGACCCCTTTCTCTGATTTTCCTCTTTGTCTCTGATCTGCATTTCATCTTTCAGCGAATGGAAAGGTGGATCTAAAAGACGTTATGGAGAAAGTGCTGAGTACCCGGTGGCCTTCCCGGTATGAGAGTAAGTGAGAGCTTTTATAGCCAATGGTACTAAGAATGGGTTGACAAAATTTACATGTGAAAAGAATGATCACTGCATCTTTCTGGGAACAGGCCACCCCATTCACCAGGATGAAATACCATGCATCCTGGTGACTTTGGATCCCTCCTTTACAAATCCTCAACGTTTTGACTGGGTGAAGAGGACCAAGGATGCCTATTAACTCAGATTTTTCAAAGGTGCCTGAACAAGTCAGGGTGAGGCCTGAAAACCAATGGGAGTTCAGAGTCCAGCTCTCTCGGGCACACTTGAAAATCTGAGAGCAAGAGGCAGCCTCCCTACAGTGGGCCTGGTCATAGGGGCACTTCTTTGGGAACCAGGGACATCCAGCACCTTGCAGGATTTAGCCTTGAGATTGTTTTCCAGGATGATTCTCAAGAATCTTGTGTACTACAAGTCCCTAGTTCTGGGATAAGACATTTATTTCATAGATTTCATAGACATTAGGGCTGGAAGGGACCTCGGGAGATCATCGA
>NW_017728943.1:5036067-5046835 GCF_001723895.1 Crocodylus porosus | reverse complement strand
GCCCAAAACTGGACACAGTACTCCAGCTGCGGCCTCACCAAGGCCGAGTACAAGGGGAGAATGACGTCCCGGGATTTGCTCGAGAAGCATCTACGGATGCACGCCAGCATTTTGGTCGCTTTACTAACCGCAGCATCGCATTGGAGGCTCAGGTTCATGACACCTCTAAGTCTTTCTTTCATCTCCACTCTGCTTTACTTGGGCAAAGCTCCCCACTGACTAATATCTACTTCTTCTCCACCTGTCCTAGGGGATAAGGTTGACATTCAGCACCTGGACTCCATCCTGAGCAATATGGGGGTCCACCTAACAAATGAGGAGCTGAAGGAGGCCCTAAATCACATGACAGTTGATGGTGGGTGTTTCCAGTCTTCACTTTGCTTGTAAGGTTGGGAAGAGGGCCTGAAATTGGTGAGGAGCACTGAGAGGCTGTCTGAGTGCTTGTGCTTTGTGCTAGTTGGATGGCAGTGTTGTGATATGTGCACAGTAGATACAAGAGAAAATCACTCCATTTAAAATCACATTCTAAAACCAGATGGGGTTTCCTCTTAACTAAGTTCAAATCTGGAATGACCCAGACCTAACAAAACTGGTGAATAGGCTAGTTATGATTTACACCAACTTCATTTTACTCCATCAGGTCAGAATAAAGGGGCCTTAAAGTGAGAGGAGTTATTGTCACACGCACAGCCAAAGAATGTAAATGGACCAAAGTGTCAATGAAAATCCAGTCCAGAGGGTCACTTTGCATTCCCACCAGTGTAAATGGGAGCAGGACCTTGCCCCTTGAGTTTCATGTTCTTCTTTTCCCTTCCAAACCTCATTTCCTTTCAAGGATGTCATCAGGCTTTTGTTAAGAAAGAGGACATTTCTAAGCAAGGGTCTTTGCAAGGCATTAACTGTTGCACAGTTTAGCACTGACGTCAAATCCCCTCTGCCTGTTTGCCTTTTACTATCTGCTTGTCACTTCCTTTGACTCTGAGATGTTCTTTGCCTTGCAGCAGATGGGAATGTGAATTTGCATGAATTTATGGAGGTAGTGGAGACTGTCCAGAAATTACCTTCTGCTGAAGGTGAGTGAGATCCTAATAATATAGATTGCTGTTAGATGGAAGTTCAGTGAACAAAGGCAGAGTTCTGGGGAGAAAACTATGCACTGAGCATGTAACTTAAGATTATCTAATAGTGTATCCTGACAAGAGGTTTAATCAGAGTAATAGGAGAGAATTTTATCCAGGGATCTTGTAATTTAGTGCCCGAGTTGGTGATCTTAGTCCCTGATTCTGCAAACATACAGATGCTCCACTTCCCTCTCAAGTTGCCACCTCACAGTTAGTGGGATGAGGCGTATATGTGCCTGGATATAGAATACATTTTCTAGTTCAGTGTCCAACCTGAAAAATCATGGGGGGAAAATGAAGGTGATTGAAAATGAAATAGAAATTACTGTGTCAGGTCATGCAAATGGCAAAAGCAAAAAAATATATATTATTTTTATTCATTTCATTCAACCTGAAATCTAGTGTTATGGAATATTTGGATTAAATAACCCTTCTACAGACCATTTTTCCCCTGTTTTGTAAAATTTTAGATAAAATGCTTAAATGAAAAATACCACTTGGAAATGAAATGTCAGAAAGGTTTATTTCAAGAATGTTAAAATGAATTATTTTAGAATTGTAAAAATTTCTGCCGTTTTTGCCAAAACTGTTCATCAAATCTGACTCAGATTCTTGTTATTTTTGCTCCCTATGAACCCCATGTTATATTTTTTTGAAACCGGTTCACCAAAAACATTTACCATACTTGTCTAAGTAAACTGAAGCACATACGAGGGGCAATCAAAAAGTTCTAAAACTTCGCCTTTATTTTAAAGAATAGTGTACAAACAGCATTTTTATGAGCTGTCCCCTTCAAAGTAATCTCCCCCAAATGATATGCATGTGTCCTAACGTTCCTGCCACTTTTGGAAGCAATGCTGGAAGTCTATAACTGTGAGTTTTTTGAGTTCCGCTTTCACATTCTTATGGATGGTTGGAATGTCATCAAATCTCCTTCCTTTCAGCTTCATTTTGATTTTTGCGAACAGAAAAAAATCACATGGGGCAGGGGCAGGGGCAGGTGAATACAGAGGGTGCGGTATCACAGGAATGTTCTTTTCAGCCCCAAATTCTTGAATAGAGACAGCAGTGTGTGAAGGAGCGTTGTCATGGTGCAGAAACCATCGACCACTTTCACACCGCTAGCAGCGGTTTCTTCTAACTTTATCCCTCAATCGAATCAAAACCTCTTTATAAAAGGCCTGATTGATTGTTTGACCGCTCGGTACAAATTCCTGATGAACATCAAGTCTTAGAACTTTTTGATCAAACCACGTATTTTAATGTTCATGCTTCTGGAGCCATCATAATGTCCTCTTAGCCCAAGTTTTTGTGTTGAATAATATTTTTGATGCATCAATAACTCTCAAGAACCCAAAGCTAAGAGAAATTGAGCTAAGGTAACTTTTTATCAAGGCCTTTTTGAGAGTGATGCAAAGAATTCAGTTATCTATGATGAAAAACTGGTTACATGGGCAGGACCCTTAATAAACTGGATTTGCTTTTCACTAGTCATGTTAGGAGGTAATAGATGCACAAGCTACATAACATATATTACATTCCCTGGCTGCTTCAAAACAGCAAGGTAATGCAATACCAATAGAGTTATCCAAAGAGAAAAGTGGGTTGTGTCTAAGGCAAGCACTAAGTTTTTCAGACCTAATAAATAAACCTGAAACTAGTTGGATTCATCTGCAGTGCCTCATGGTATTCAAGTGTTTGGCATTACTTAGCAGGTAGTGTCTGAAGGGCAGGATAGTCTTCTAGCTAAGAGAGGTACATAACCACTTTAGCCTGACATCAGGCATAAGTCAGGGTAGATAGGCACTTACAGACTAATTAAATAAAATACATAGAGTGCATAAGCTTTTGTGAACTCAAGCTTACTTCATCAGATGCCAATGAAGTGAGCTTGAGTTCTCAAAATCTTATTCTTTCTATATTTTTTATTTAATTAGGCTATAAGTGCATATCTACCCTGACTTCTGCCTTCTAGCTAAGAACAGAACCAAAATCTCAGGCAGCTTGTTCTGCCCACACATTTTCTGCAAACTCTTGGACAAATAACCTAGCAAGGTGTGGCATCAGCTGTTCATCTAAATCTCTCTCTGCCTCAGTTTCCCCTTCTATAAAAGTATGATAATACTTATCCTCACCTATTCAGTCTTTAAAGTGCTTTTACATCCTCAACAGAAGGGGCAAAAGAAAGGCAGAGGAAGGATTGTCATTAGTGGCCTTGTATGTTCAAATCTCACTCTCACCCTGGCTGCACATAAGAGAATAGCACATAGCTCAGTTGCTGTGAACAATACTTAGATATACAGGAAAGGAACCAATATGTTCCCTTCTTTTTACAGAGGACAGAACTGATGTCAGTAACCTGAACAACATTGGTATCCACTTAACTAGTGAAGAGATGCCGGAAGCCCTGAAACATATCACAGATAGAAGTGAGCATTTCCATTGCCCTTGTTTCCTAGTTTGGGATATGTATGCTTTTTTCCAGAGCTTGTGGAGGTAGACTAGCCACAAGTAAGGGAACTCAGCCCCTATATAAGTGGACAGTCAGGAATTCCCTTCCCTTCTCCTTGGAGCCCCTTTCTTCTCTTTGTTACATTGAAACTCATTCAGCACCCCCTGAAGTCAGTAAGAAGATTCCCATTGTCTTCTTTGAATGCTGAAGGATCTTAACTAAGATATGTGACTGGTTTCATCTGTTCCATCCTGCCCCTTCCCATGCACTTGTATCACAGAATGAAAACACTGTGCATTGTTATTAAAACTGCTTTCCTGCTCCTAAGCCCACTGGTCCTTGCCTTACATTGTCTTGAGGCTCTGACTCCAAAACCCCAAACAACTCTGTCAGTCCTCATGGAACATTTTGAGTTTTATTCTGTTTGAGAAGACCTGCTTCCCTCCCTCACCCCTGCTTCACAAAAGACATTGTCCCTGGTGACAGCTCCAGAGCCAACATGGTACTAGAGAAGGGTGATGAAGAAGGCTGCTCCATTTAACAGTTGCCAGAGTACCGCAAAAGCTGCCTTTCTTATTTTATACCCAGAAGCCATTTCCATGTATACTCAAAGGGGCAGCTGAAAATATCCAGAGCACAGAAGCTACCTGGAAATACCAGTCTGCATCCAGGAATCTATCTCTATAACCTGTGGTCTCTGTGGTGGGGTGCTCAACAGCCATGCAAACAAAGAGCTGTAGGAGGCCTTGAAACATACAGCTAGATGCTTGATGTTTCCAGTCTTCTCTCAGTTTGGAAAGTGTGGGGGGAATTGAAACAAGCAGAATTTAGCAGGCTGCATTAAAATTCCTGCTTATGCTTGTGCTTCTCAGATGACAGTGATGCAGTGCCTGTCCAATAAATACAAGAGATAATACATCCATTAAAAATTACCTCCCAAGCCCAGATTCTGCTTCCACTTATGGTGGTAGAGATCTGGAGTGACATCAGTGAAACCAGTGGATGAAACAACTGATTCTTATTAAATCAAAGCCAATTTTTAACCACTCTATTATAAAGAGACCTTTAAATGGGCTGAAATTATATTCCTATATTACATAACAGCAATGGAAAGTGACCTTAATGCAAATCATAATCTGGTCATGTGAAGTCAATCCAGACTCATACACACATAAAGGAGAGAAATATCAGGCCCCATTTAATGGCATTTCTTTCACTTTTTTATCCCAAATTTGTGACCCCTTTCAAGGGTAAGTTTCCATTTCAGAAGAAGATAGATCTCGGTTATCTCTGTGACATTTTCTTCTTCTTGTCATGATATCAGTTCCACAATGCCTCCCTGTTCTTAGTGTTTTTCTGTCATTTCCTTTTACTCTGAGCTCTACTTTTCTTTGCAGCAGATGGGAAGGGGAATGTGAGTGAATTTACGAAGGGGGTAAGAACTGTCCAGAAATTACCCTTAAGTGAAGGTGAGTGAGAATGTAAAAATAGAGGTGGACAGCAGATCATAGTGCACTGAATAAAAGCCAGAAGTCCTCTGGCAGAAATACTATGTGTTCATATATTTAATCTAATTCAAGTCTCTCTCATGATGATTCTACACAAAAAGATAGACTTAGGGTCATATGGCTACTTCTATTCTGGCATTTCCTAGCTCCTGACTCTGACTTTGTCACCTTACCCCTGGTCCTGCGGACATGCACATGCTTCTTTTTACTTACTTTTAGTATCATTGAAGTGACACAGGTCAAGTTAAGTACATGCACCTGTGTCCCTAGAATCAGGGGCTTAACACCATTCATTTATGAGGGTCTACCTAACCAACGAGGAGCTGCAGGAGGCCCTGAAACATATGACAGTTGACGGTTAGTGTTCCCCATCCTCTCTATTCATAAGGTACAGAGTGAGGGAGTGCAAATGAGCAGCAGGCTCCTGCTCTGTGCCAAACTTTGATTTTTTGTCAGATGACGAGGGTCACAATACATGGTGTGACAAACGATCCATTGAAATAACATCCGTGGCCCAGATTGTGCAATGTGTGAAGCTGTAGTAATGGCACAAATGGATTGAATTGCTGATTCTCATTTCAGTAAATTTACTTTACTCAGCCATGTCACTGTAAAGGGGTCTTAAAAAGAGGTTCTTTGCTGTTTGAACTCATGACACTGTACGTGTAGAGGAGTTACGCAATAAAAAGACACATGGTCCAATGGAATCAGTCTGGTTTCCCATCCATGTCAATAAGACCAGGATCTGGCCCTTTGAATTTTGTGCCTTCACTTTTCTGATGCCAGTGCTGTGGACCTGCCAGGTATTCCATCGTTTAGGCCTTAAGAACAAAGTTGTAAGCAATTTACATGACAGTGTATCTTTTTGGTGGCAACTCTCAGGAACTGTATTCACGAGCCCAGTTCCCCTCTGCCTGTCTGTTCTTTACTTCCTGTTTGCTATTTCCCATAACCCTGACTGTGCTCTGTCTTGCAGAGGATGGGAAGGTGAACTTAGGAGAATTTATGGAGGGATTGAGGGATCTTCAGAAATCACCCCCAAGTAAAGGTAAGTGAGAACATAAAATGAAGATTGTTGGTAGATAGTGCATTGAATAAGGCAAGGGTCATTAAGTTATCTTGTAATCATAGCCTGTGTATAGTACTTACTTTGCATGGCCAGAAAAAAAGTTATACCACTAACCTTCTTTCTAGCCTTTCCCAGTCCCTGAGTGTCCAACATTATAACATGGGGCCGTGGTCCTACAACCATGCACATTCCTTACTTTCCTCACATGAAGTCTTGCAAAGAAGTAACTTCTAATCATGACTCTAGTGGCTGTTTTGTAGTGAAACAAAAGATTCCCTCTATTTCCATGAACAGTTTGATAGACGGGATTCTTAGTAGACTGCATTCTGTCCACTTTCATCTTTGGTCATTTTTTGCTTTATTAGAAACAAGAGCTGAATAATGTATGGTGCACTCCATCTGAGCTTGCAAAGATACAGAATGACTTCTGTATGATACCAGAAGTTATCAGAGACAAGGAGCTTCTATCTTGGATATGTGACTGATTTTTTCAAACATAAATAACCAACACCTAGGGATACATTAATCCCTTCAATATGTCATCTTGCCTTTAGTTACACCACTAATTTATGAATTTTATGGGTTCCAGATGACTCATCAGGCAGTGTACAGTTTAGTAAGCAGGGTGTTTTCACTGAAAGAATACATATGGAATCCTGGAAACTTGTTTTATTCCTCCCTCTGCAGCACACTGAAACAAATAACTGGATGATATATGACCTCAAACAAACTCAGTCTGTCTCTAACTCAGTGTCCCCTACTCTAAAAGGATTGTAACACTTTCCTAACTCTCCAACTGAGAACAAGTTTTATTACAATCTTCTGCTTGTAAAGTACCTTTAGACCCCCAGAGGGATGGGACTACAGAAAGGCAAAGTATTACTGTTATCATCACCTTCATTCTATCAAAATGGATTCCCCTTTTTGGCTGAACACTAAGGAATAATGTCATGAAAGACACTCAGATGAAAATGGAAGCAACTGCTGATGATTCTGATGTTTTCTCTTTCTTCTTAGATGACAGAGTTGATGTCAGTGACCTGGACTCTGTCCTGGCCAGCATGGGAGTCCATCTAACCAATGAAGAGGTGCAGGAAGCTCTGATGCCTATTGCTGTTGATGGTGAGCATTTCCATCACCAATTTCTCTATCTCCATTAGGGCAGCCCAAGCCTTTTCAGAGCCACAGAGGGTGAGACTAGGTCTCCTGCTGCCAATGGAGGGTTCAGACTGACAGTATGAGAGATTGTTCCCTCCTAGTAGTGTCCAAGAATATCAGTTCCTTACCTCTCCCAAGCCGATCTTCTTCAGAAGATACAACTCCTGCTTTCGTATCTTGTCATGGTCTCCTGAAGGGCAGCTTGTAATACCCACAAGACAGAAGTTCATTGGTTACCCACAAGTCTACTGTACCCTTCTGTGCAGGGAACTGCAAGGAGACCACACAGAGCCATTATCCCACCTAGCAATTTCTCCTGTCCAGAGAGATTCCTGGGTATCTGGAACAAGCTGGCTTTGTGACATGGGTGCAATAAAAAGCAGAATCCCAAGACCAGCTCCTTCTGCTGCCCCTGCCCATGGCAAGTTATGACTTTTGCCTCTGAGTGGTGCTTTCCTAGCAGGAGACAGCAGTGTGTTGACTTGTGTGTTTCTAAAAAGGGTGATGAATGTGTGGGGACCTTGCCAGGAAAGGAGTAAGTGAGAATAGATGCTCTCTCTGCATGTTTTATTACTGATGTGTCACTACCTGAACATTTGGCAGAAAAGATATGAGAGAAGATGTAAATGGCAAAGAACATATGATACAGTTAAAATGCATAGGTGACTGATGAGGGAAGCCAAAGGAGTCTGTTAAATATCAATGGCCAGCAGGATTTTAGAGAAGGTATATCAGGAAATAGATAAGATCTAGGCCACATATAAGTCCATTGCTGGATGCAGATGGTAAAGTGTAAAGGGTTATACAGAAAACACACATCACTTTTTTCTTGTTCTATGTCTGGAATGAAGGAGGAAGATGTCTCTATGCTCCGTGGCATGGTGTACAGAACAGAAACATTGCCATCTACAACTAAGTAGGATGTTAGACAGAATCTGCTAAAATCAAACATTTTCAAATCATAAGGCCCACATGGGACCTACACTCAGGAATCTCAGGGTCCAGCTGAGAAGTTCTCAGAGATATTATTTTTAAGTTTTAAGAAGTTTTGGAAAACTGGGAACATTTTAAAGGAATGGAGAACAGCCACTGTATTTCCAAAATCTAAAATCAGTAATAGTATGACCCAAATAACTCTGACCAATTAGCCTGATGTCACTGAATCATAGAATTGAAGAGAGGTGGGGCTGGAACGGACTTCCACAAGTCACCTGCTTCAACCCTCTGCCTGAGGCAGGAGCGTCCCTATCTAATTATCTTGTGCAAACCCACAACCTAACCTCTTAGTAAAACAACCCTGACATAACACAAGACATAAAACCCTAACCTGCCACAGGGAAAGGAGGGGAACCACAGCTGCCAAAGTTCTGCTTTTGGAAATGGTTGTTAATATATGTTCAAGGGATCCCAGGTAGAGGGCCATGCCCCCACTACAAAGGAAGACAACCCCACCACCACCACCCCTATAGTCCACGCCAATCTGACCATGGTGTAAAATTCCTTCCTGGTCCCAAATCAGGTAATCAGTCTGACCCTGAGTAGAGGAGCGTGACCTTCTAGGCAGGAACCTCCAGTTGAAGTCCCTGCAGGAGCATTGGCACACACCAATCAAAATCCCCAGCCTTGGCTGCAGCCAGCACCCAATGCCTCTGAGGGAGGCTTGAAAAAAAACCTGACACATATAGCAGGGGGGGGGGAATTCTGTCCCTGCCCCATGCAGCAATCAGCAGATCCCAGAAGAATGGGAAATACCCATAGTTGAATACAGGCACAGCTACACCTACATCATCCCCAACTAGTGGCTGTCCAACCTCTTCTGGAACACCTTCAGTGATGGGGAGTCAACAACTTCCCTGGGCACTCAGTTCCACTGCCTCACTGTTCTAATAGTGAAGAAGTGTTTCCTGATTTCTGATCTAAACCTGCTTGGCTGCAGCTTCAAGTTATTGGTCCATGTCCTATTCTCTGCTGCAAAAGAGAAGAGATGTTCTCCATCTTCTTTATGGCAGCCCTTTAAGTATTTAAGGGCTAGAAATACCAGTAAGTCAGTACTAGATAAAAGAGCAGGATGGGTCACTTGGACTCTAACAGCAAGGTTAGAGGCTAAAATGCATGTAATGCTTGTCAGCATGGTTTCTTGGGAGGTAGGTGTTATCAAAAAAAACTTGGGGAAATCAAGGTAGAGTTCATCCAAAGTTGTATTTCATGGCCAGACTTACCTTATTTTTGACAGGATTTCCACATTTGACTCAGAATGACATGGAATTCCAATTTAAAAGTTTGCATTATATGGCATTAATATGATCCATATTACATTAAAAATTGGATCACTGGCAGGTCTCAAAATGTAGTTATTAATGAGTAAATCAATGAGGAGGAATATTTCATAGGTTTAATAAACATTAGGGCTGGAAGGGACCTCAGAAGATCATTGAGTCCAGCCCACCACCCCCAGGGCAGGAAGTCAGCTAGGGTCAGAGGATCCCAGCAAGATAAGTTGTCCAAATGTTTCTTGAAGGTGTCCAGAGTAGGTGCTTTCACCACCTCTGGGACGAGTCTGTTCCAGGCCTTGCGGGCTCAGATGGTCAAGAAGTTTTTCCTTATGTCCAGCCTAAAACGTTCTTGCAGGAGTTTGTGATAGTTGGACCTTGTCACCCCTTGGGGTGCTCTGGTGAACAGGTGTTCCCCGAGGGCCCCAGATCCTGATGCACACCCCTTATGTACTTATAGGCTGCCACCAAGTGACCTCTGAGCCTGTGCTTCTGCAGGCTGAAGAGTCCCATGGCTCACAGCCTCTCCTTGTAAGGCCTGTTCTCTTGCCCTCTGATCAGGCGCATGGCTCTCCTCTGGTCTCTCTCAAGCTTCTCCACGTCCTTTTTTAATTGCGGAGCCCAGAACTGGATGCAGACTTACTGAGGCCAAGTACAACAGGAGGATGACATCCTGGGTCTTGCTTGTGATGCATCAGTAGATGCAAGCCAGAGTTTGGTTTGCTTTGCCAGCTGCAGGATCGCATTGGTGGCTCATGTTCATCTTGTGGTCAATCATGACCCCCAAGTCTCTCGCTAGTCTGTGGTGCTAGCAAGTGTAGCATTGCCGAGCCTATAAGTGTGATGCATTTTTTTTCCCTGAGGTGAAGCACCTTGCATTCCTCTATACTGAATGACATCAGGTTTTCATCTGCCCAGCTTGCAAGCCTATCAAGGTTGGCCCAGATCGCCAACTTATCCTCAAGTGTGGATACTCTTCCCCAAAGTTTGGTATCATCAGTGAACTTGGCCAGTCCACTTCTGACACCAGCATCCAGATAATTTATAAAAACATTAAAGAGTACAGGTCTGAGAACAGAATTGGGGCACACAGAACTGACACAGCACTCCAGCTGTGGCCTGACCAGTGTTGCGTAGAGGGGGAGAATCACCTCCTTGGCCCTACTTGAGATGCATCTATGGATGCACGA
>NW_017728943.1:4995049-5033577 GCF_001723895.1 Crocodylus porosus | reverse complement strand
CCTGCTGATCCTGCAAGTTGTCAGGCAGGGTGGTCCCTCTGGGTGGGTGAAAGACCAATGCAAAGTAATCATTAAGCAGATTGGTTTTTTCCTGGGTATCAGTTATTAGCTGCCCCATTTGGTTTAGCAGGGGTCCAATGTTGCCCTTGTTTTTTTTCCAACTCCCTACATATCTGAAGAAGGACCTTTTATTGTCCTTGATTTGTGTAGCCAGTTGGAGTTCAGTTGCAACCTGGGCTTTTCTAGTTCCCCTCATATTCTAACCCAAAGCGTCTCCAGGCGTCCTCCTTGGGTGCTAATCTCACCTTGTAGGGATGTGTAGTTCTCCTTCACATAGAAAGCTATACCTCCACCCCTTTTTTCAGCAGGATCTCTCCTGTACAGGGTGTAGCCATTTTTACCTGTAGGCCAGTCATAGGAGGAGTCCCACCAGGTTTCTGTTAACCCTGAGATTGTAGTTGGGTTTTTTTTAGCAAGAGGACCAGCTCCTCCTATTTATTCCCAAACTCCTAGCGTTAGTGTACAGGCAAGTAAGTATGCCATTGGAGGCCCTAGCAAATTACCCCAGGGACAGGTTTCTACCAGAGTACCCCAGGGACAGGTTCTTGGTCCAACACTAACATCACGTATAGAGATGATCATTTCAAAGTTTGCTAATGAAGCTTGACGATGACATGGCAATTGATGAGATGGTAAAACACAAAGAGGACAAGGTTACTTGTAGAGTGATCTGAATCACCCACTTAAGTGGTCAAAATTCAATAAAATGCATTTTTAATACGGCCAAATTCAAGGTAATATATCTGGGCAGTGAAAATGTAAGATGCACTTACACAATGGACGACAGTCTTTTAGGAGAGTAGGGGCTCTGAAGGACTTGGGGACCATAAAAGATAATTGCTTCAACTTGAGCTGCCAGTGCAGTCCTACAGCAAAAGAGCTAATGCTGTTTCCCTGTTCATACAACCAGAAAATCCCAAGTCAGAGTAAGGAAGTGATCCTGCCTCCTTACACAGCGTCACTAACACTGCCACTAGAATTCTGTGCCCAGTTCTTGTGTCCACACTTCACAGAGACCAAAATAATGAATAATGAGTCAGGGGCAGGAGAACAAGACTTATCATGCCAGGCTTAAAGAGTTCAATCTAACAGCTAACTGAAGACAAGGCACTGGGATGTTTCCATGCCTATAGACCAGGGGTGGGCAAAATGGCAGATCTGGCCAACAGCCGGGCTCCATTTCCAGCCCCTGCCCACATCACTGTAGCTGGTTTCCCATCGACCCCAGCAGCGGTGGCACCGTGACAGCACAGCCCAGGGTTTCCGTGAAGACCAGTCCCAGCAGTGCTGGCATGATGCACAGCTGGGTAGGGAGCTATTCCATGGTCGAGGCTAGGATTTTGCAGTGGTGACAGTGTGGCACAGAGCTGGGGCAGAGCCACGATCCACTGCCTGCATGCCCCTGTCCCAGGCGTGTGGGCAGTGGATTGCAGTGGACCCCAGCTCCAGACCACAGTGTCACGGCCACAAGATCCCAGCTCCGGAGCAGCTCCCTGCCCAGCTGCATGCACTGCCAGCACTGCAGGTCTCTATGGAACCCCTGGCCCTGCCCTGCTGGGGTTTCCATGGAAACCAGCTGCAGCAATAGACAGGGGCTGCTGGGAAATGAAGTCCGCTGTGGGCCTAATCCAGCCCATGAGTCATACTTTGCCTTCCCCTGCTATAGACAGATATGTATAGCTGGAAAAGATATGATGCTGAAGGCTTAAACCTTGCTGACAAAGGTCTAAAAAAATCCAGGGATAAATCCTATTTTTCTTGACCAAAATGGTACATATCCAACCACATCCTTGCAATCCGTGATTCGGCTTTGAAAATCGAAGCATACTCCAAACCACTGAGCATGCTCAGTAGAGCTGTGGTCTGGTTGGGCAATTGTGTGATAAAAGACTATAGGTATTGGTGTAAGGCTGAGAAAGTCCCAAGATTTTGGTTTCAAGATCATTGACTTACTGCTCACAGACAGGAAGGAATTGGTTGAGAAAGTGAAGGTGGAAGGTAACTGGGGTGGCAGTGACCACAAAATAATAGTTCAAGATCCTAAGGGGAGGAAGGAAGGAACACAGCAGAATAAGGACAATGGCCTTCTGCAGGAAAAGCAGACTTTAACAAACTCAGGGCCCTGGTAGGTAGGATCCCTTGGGAGGCAATTCTGAGGGGTAAAGGAGTCCAGAAGGGCTGGCTGTCCTTTAAGGAGGCTCTCTTAACAGCACAGGAGCAAGCTATCATGATGCAATGGAAGAATGGGCAGTGCAACAGGAGACCAGCCTGGCTAGATAACGATCTCTTCAAGGGGATGAAATGCAAAAAGGAATACTATGAAAAGTGGAAACTTGTTCATAGTACTAGGGAACAGAATAAGAGTATTGCACAGGTACACACAGAGAAAATTAGGAAGGCCAAGGCACAATTTGAGATGCAGCTGGCAAGGTACATAAAAGGCAATAAAAAGGGATTCTATAGGTATATCAAAAGCAAAAGGAAAATCAGAGATCCCATAGGTCCCTTACAGAATGTGGAAGGCAGTCTGCTTATAGATGGTGCAGAGAAGGGTGAAGTATTTAATGCCTTTTTTATTTCAATTTTCGTAAACAGGGACAGCTACGAGATGACAGGTGCAATTATCAGCAGAGATGAGGAAGGAGACAAAAAGCCTAGACTAATTTCAGAACAGGTTAGGGTTTTCTGAGAGAAGCTAGATGGTTTCAAGTCAGCAGGGCCAGATGGGATGGACCTGACAGTACTGAAGGAAATGGCTGAGGTAATCTCAGAGCCATGAGCTATCCTTTCTGAGAGCAAGGTCCCCAGATGACTGGAAAAAGGGCTTTTCCTTTCATAGCATTTGTTTGGCCAGAAGGGAAGGTTTGTGATGTAGCCAGAGGGCTTACTATTTGGTTAAGTTATACCGGTAGACCAAAGAGATTATCAGGGGAGGTAGGACATCCCAGTGCTGCCTGGGAGGCATGTGGCGAGTTTGAGCCCTGCCTGGGGCAGGAGCCAGACCTCAACCCTGTGAGTGGCAGAGCTAGGGCCAGGGTCCATCAACCTGAGGAGGGTGAAACTACAGCCCAAGAGAGGCGAAAACCAGGGCCAGGGGCCTGCAGCCCAAGAAGGGTGAAAACAGAGGCCAGAATGGCAAGACAGGGGCTGGAACCCGGAAGTGAGGTCTGGCACCATAAGCCTAGGCTAAGGGGACCAGTGAGAGGAAAAGGACAGAGGCCAAGCAGGCCAAAACCCCAACAAGGGTGTAAAGACTGCTCACCCATGTGCCTCAATTTACCTGTGGCTGCTGGCATTGTCCCCAGGGGAACAAGCAGCGAAGGGAAACCTGAACCACACACACACATGCGCACACCCCGCCCCCCCGTGTGAGCAGTCCACACTCACAGCCGTAATCTCCCCCCCATTCTACCCTGGCAGATCCCCTCCCCAGGCGGGAAGAGTGGTGCCCAGTCCAGCCTGCCCCCAACCCCCAGCCACTACTCAGGAAGAGTCAGGCTGGAAGCGTGCAGGTGGTGTGGTGCCTGCTCCAGTCTGCCCACCTTGCTCGTGCACAACAAGAGTAGTGCCTGCCTGCCTGGTACACTGTGCCACTCCATCTCCCTGCCAGCCTGCACCCCATGCCCCTGCCTTCCTGCCTCTGCCTGCAGCAGTGCCACTGACTTGGGGGGAGGTGCCAATATACAAGTTTGCCCAGAGCACCATTTTCCCTAAAGCCAGCTCTGCACAACCCTGCCCAGCATCCCACCTCCCCAGATCAGGCCCACCCCCCAGCATCCCAGATGCACACTCCATGCCCTGCAGCTTCCAGCACTGTCCTAGGTGAGCAAGCAGGGAATGGGAATTTGCCTGCTGCTGGCACTCTCTAGGCTGAGCTCTGCCAGGAGAGCAGCAGTGGCCTTGTGGTGGCAGCCAGGCAAGCCGGTTCCCTTTCCCTGCTTGCTACCCTGAGACAGCACCAGCAGCTACAAGTGATGGGACACAGGGTCACAGGTAAGCCAGGAGAGCTAGGGGTCAGAAGAGGAGCCCCAGGGAAAGGGGAAAGGGGGGGTGAGGGGAAGTCCTGGGGGGCTGAGGACAATGGAGGGGAGTCCCAAAGGGCTGGGGTCAGAGAAGAGGGGATTCTTATGTAACAGACTGCCAGTGTGGGCTCACCAGATTGAGATACTTACCCTGGGCTAGAAACAGTGCCGGTGAACTCTGAGAGACCCCAAGGGTGGAGCCGGGGAGCCCTGCCCTGTTGAAAAGGAGAAGCCAGTCCAAAGAAGGGGTTTTCAATCCCCTCATTTGCATGGAAGGGGGATGGCCAGGGTTGTGGGCCAGCCACCCCAAGCCCTGGTTAGCTGGTTTCCAAGCCAGGGAGGGACTGCCTGAGGGGATAAAAGCAGCAGCCAAACTGGCATGGAGAGTTGCTGACAGTGACTCTGGGGTACGATGCAGGAGGCCTAAGAAGAGCTGGGGTGAGCTGACCCAGCAGAGGTAGCAGAGAGACCCCTCTGAAGAGCCTCCAAGGCCCTGGGAGAAGAAAGCAGCGGCAGTCAGCCATGCCTCCAGCCCTACAGAAGAGAGGGAGCAGCGGCCAGGGCTTGGGGCAGGGAGCTGCTGCTCCAAGGCCCCATCGCAGTGTACTGGACATGTTGGGCATCCCAGAGGCTAGGGGTGGCATTCGTCCCCCCACTCCACTGCAGAGAAGCAGCGGACAGGAGTCCAGGTGGCATCCTTATCCAGAGCAGGGAGCTGGGCCGGTGAGTTGAGGAAACCCCTCACCTTCCCTGGGGAAGTGGGACAGCAGCAAGCAAGGCATTGGGATCCTGAGGAGCAAGAGTGCCAGGACAAGCGTCCTCAAGAGCTCGGGGTGCAGGCCAGCGCTCAGAGCAGGATTGGTGAGCCATGAGGCGTGTGGGGCACCCAGCCAGTCATCTGGAGCCGGGGTTTAGAGCAGCGACCCCTGGGAGCTACCTGTGCTGCTGACCCTCTGCCACTGACTGCCCCAGAGGAGACTGTCCTGTCCCTTATTCTGCAGCTGATTGTCATTGGATGGAGTCTGTGAGCTTTATGTTTGGGTCATGCCGATTGCTGCAGAAGCCTACTTTGTTGCTTGCTTGCCTTTTTGGTTACCACAGAGGTCACCCTTCAGCCTCTTTGAGGGGTTGGGGCTTGGCACAATTTGATAGCTGCAGACCAGAAGAGCCTACCCTGTTGCAGTCTGCTGCTTATTGGGAAGCCTGTTGGAGCTGCTGGGAGTGAGCACCTTGCTTCTTTGCTGCAGCATCTCAATAGTGGCTAAAAGCTGCCAGTTACCCTACCCATGGTTCTTGAGTCAGGGTTGACTAATGTGTTTTGGTTTGTCTTGTAATTCTGGTTATGCCATTTAAGTTCACTTGTAAATAATCTTTCCTATTCTTGTTTTGTAAATAGTTAAATCAGTTAAGTGTTAGACCTTCTTGGGACCATGGGCTGCTCTGGGGGAAGCAGGGGCCGGCTGGAAGGTAAATTGGTGCTGGCCGGAAGCCCTGCCTCACTCTTACCACACCATCCCTGATATTGGGCAGGGGTGGCAACTATTGGGCTGCCACCCGGGTTACACTTACATTTAGGTGCTACTGCACCCACTGTCACTTGGAAAAGATAGAGTGGCTGGGAGCAGTTCCTCCTGGGATACTGGAGAATCACTCCCAACTGATTATGGGCCTGTGAAGCATTCACAGGTGACTGCAACACAAACTGCCCAAAACCAGTTAGAGATAATCCTTGATGAAAGAGGATTATCTTTAAGCTATTCAGAGAGCCCTTAGCATGTGGTTTCCTGTCATCATGTATAGACACTCCTGCTTTAAGAGCCCTTAATGCATCTTTAAGTTACTGTGTAACAATATCCTGTGAGGGTGGCTAGGCATTGGAACAAGCTGCCTAGAGAAGTGGGATCTCCATCCTTGGAAAGTTTAAAAAGCAGGTTAGACAAATGGTTCACTGAGATAATCCTTCCTTGGGCAGGGGGGTTGAGCTAGATGACCTAATTAGGTCCCTTCCAGCCCTGCTTTCCTATGATCCTAGGGCTGACTAAAGATTTGGGGGGTAATATAGGAGTGTCTGAAAGAAACTAAATGGCCTTCAACAAACAGTTTAGACGAGATGACCTCATGGTCCCTGCTGGCCTGAAACTTGATAAAACTCTTTGAAGTGGCAATTAAGATTCAAGTGGTTCAAGGAGTGGGTTTAGGGAAGGGGGTTGTAAACTCTGCACGTCACACCCGAAGGCCCTTGCTCCATCTTCACTCTCCCCTTACCTGGGAAAATCTCCCCACTGACTAATGCCCATGCCTTCCCCACCTGACCTAGGAGATAAGGTCGGCATCCAGCACCTGGACTCCATCCTGAGCAGCATGGGGATCCGTGTGCCCAATGAGGAGCTGCAGGAGGCCCTGAAACATACAACAGTTGATGGTTGGTGTTTCCAATCCTCTCTCTGTTGGTAAAGTGGAGGTGGTGATTGAAAACAGCATTGAAATTCCTGCTTATGCTTGTGTTTTATGCTTGTCAGACGACAGTCAGGTATAAGAGACAATTGATCCATTTTAAATAACATCATAGGCTTGGCTTCTGCTCCCATCTAAACTGGTGTAAATTTGGCATAACAGCACTGATGCCACTGGACTAAATAACTAATTATCTTTTACTTAATGTTTCTTGGTAGTGCAGGGGTGGGGGAAATCTTTAAATGGTCTGAAAATATATTTGCACTCATAACAAAAGCGATGTACAGAGATTTCAATTCACTCCATTGTAAAGGGGAGCAGGCTGTGGTCCTTTGAATTTCATATTTTCCACACTGACACCCTTCAAGGATGTGATGGCTGCATCATTTAGAAAGAAGAAACATCTCCTTCCCCTGGCAACTCTGCTTAGCTTTAGCACTGAGCTTAGTTCCTCTCCCCACCTCGATCCATTAGTCTGTCTATCATTTCCCTGACTTTGGCTTGCTTTACCTTACAACAGATGGAAAGGTGCATTTGAGTGAACTGATGAAGGGATTGAGGGATGTCCAGAAATTGCCACCTGTTGAAGGTAAGCGTGAGTATAACACAGCCTGATGGGAGATCCTAGTGCACTGAATGAGCCAGGAGTCCTCTGGAAGCAACAGTGTGGTTTTATATAATTAAAACTCTCTAGTACTGAAGCTACACAAGGAGGAAGAAGGAAGGACCTTTAATTTTGGCATCTTTAATTTCATATTTCCTAGCTCCTAACTCTCTGACTTTGAAAGCCCTGGTCCTGCACTTCACTCATAGGCACTCTCTTTGAAGTAATTAGGATAAAGTTACGCACGTGCCTTAATGTTTTCAGCACTTGGGGCTTTCATGCCATTCTTGTCCCCAGAGGTTTTTGTATGTAACAATATTTTGTATGTTTACAATATTGTTTACAATATTTTGTATGTAAACAATGTTTTGAATGTTTCTTCTGACTAATAAACGCTAAAGGATTCAAATCCAGAGAAGTTGGACTAAGAGAGAACCTTTAATTAAGGATGCAAGGGTTTCTTCAAAGTAGAACACAGGAATCAGTTCACAATCATATAGAATCAAGACACCAGGCTTCTGTTCTCCCCCTTGCTGCAGTCCACATACATGGTGACTTTAAACCAATTACCTTATCCCTCTCTCCCTCAGTTTCCTCTCTTATAAAATCATGCTAATACTGCCCGGCCTCATAGGGGACATGGAAGTTTTATTTTACTTGTGTGTTTGAAGTGCTTCCAGATCTTCAGGTTAATTTGACTACAGAAAGAGTGTCTTTAATATTATTGTCTTCATTTTTCTCTCTGTGTTCCAAGAGCTCCTTTGCATCCTGGCTACACCTGGGGCAATATTGCCTTGCTTAGTTGTTTAAAATGATACCTAAACATAAATGGAAAAAGAAGATTAAAACTGTAATGGTTTCCAATACAGTGCTTCTTTCAGTAGAGGACAGGGTCGATGTCAGTAACCTAGACACCATCTTGGCCAGCATGGGGATCCATCTAACCAGTGAGGAGATACAGAAGGAACTGAAGCACATCGCTGTGGACGGTGAGCCTTTCCACTGCCCTTGTGACTGTCTTCACTGGGGAAACCCAAGCTTTGTCAGAGCCCCAGGATGGGAGACAAGGTGAACAGGAAAGATACATGCTGCCAACATGGGTGGAAGGAGGAGCAGTGCAGTGAGAGAGCTTCTCCCTGCTGTTACTGCCTGGCCATACCTAAAATCCTGACTATAATCTGCTTACTTCACCTCAGCTCATCTTCCTCTGTAGACCCAAAGGCTGGTCTCATTTGGAGCCAGTTGCTTATATATTCTTGGTAGCAACTAGAAATTACCAAAACCTAAAGATTCCTTCCAGTTGCCACCTCTCCATCCCTCCTTCAAAACAGGAATGTGTGCTGTGGAGTTAGCACTGAACCATTGCCCCTGCTGGCCTCTTCCTTTGTGCACAAGGGATTCTAGCTTTGTGACACCAGCGGGACAGAACCCAGAGGTCTAACTCCAGCAGCTGCTGCCCCTGCTTCACGCCTGTTCCAAGCCCTTGTCTCCAACTGGTGCTTTCCCTTGCAGGAGATGGCAAAATCAGCTTGAACACATTTATGAACAGCATGATGAGTACACAGAGACCATCCCAAATCGAAAGTATGTGAGAACAAAGACTCTACAGCCATTGTATATGATGTGCCCCCTCTACCCCCCCACCCCCAAATAGATGCTCTCAGGAAGGTGGAGATGCACTTTTTTTGCCCTTTACTTGCTAAGAACAGGTCTGTTATCCCCAGCTGGTCCCCTACGATGTGTTTTGGTCCAGAACTGGCATTTAGTTGCCTCTGCAACTAAGGAAACATGGGACATAGCAGTGGAAGGAACTTCCTATTCACCAAGGCCAGTGTCCTGCTGTCACAGGCACTATGGCTGAGAATCCCTTTTGCAAACTAATTGAACTACATCTTAAAAACTGATTTTTTTTGTCTTTATTACTTCCACTGGGTGGCTATTCCAGGACCTGATTAACAGTTACACACTGTCTTCTGATTTCCAGCTTAAATTTATTCATGCCCAGTTTATACTCACTGTTCTTTGTACTAACATTGTTTTTTAGGTTAAATAGCTCTTCTTCCCTGGTGTACACCCCCCCACACACACACACTTCATTTAAGCACCCCAGTGAAGCGGACTGATTTTCCAAAGTGCTCAGCACTCAGAAACTCCCCTTAAGTTTATCAGGAGCTGCTGTTTGTTCAGTGTTTTTAAAAACCATGCCACTGATTTTAGGTACTTCTGTATGGACTGTGGTCATATAACTTTAAGTCAGTACTTTTGTGGGCAGCAGCTCCAGTTTTCAATGGTTTTGTACTTTAGAAAGTCCTCAAAAATATATTGTAGGCATTTAGGTGCCTACCTACATCTTGGTTTCTCTCTGCTTCCCCATCAGTGAAATGGAGAGAATAGCACTGCCCTGACTCTAACATTATAAGGATGACTACGCTAAAAATTGTGAAGTTCTCCAATAATTTAGCAATAGGGGGCAAAGTAAGTGCACCAGAGAGATAATCCTAAAAGGAAACTAGTTTATAAATTTTAGCTTTGGTTGAGACATTAGTGTTTTGCATCCACATCCTTGAGAGGAGGATTTGCAGCTTTTGTGGTGTTGCTGCTTGAATGGCAGGCATTAGATAACAGTTACATATCAAAGATGTTATGCCAGAAACAGTCCTTACCATTTCCCTTTCTGGGGTGCTGATTAGGGAACAGGGAAGGTATAGAGGTCAAACCCCAACATTTCCTTTCTACTTAAGATGACAGAGTCAATATCCATAACCTGGACTCCATTCTGGCCAACATGAGGATCCACTTAACCAGTGAGGAGATGCAGGAGGCCCTGAAGTTTGTGACTATTGATAGTGAGCATCTCCCTGGTCTCTCTCTGCTCTTCAGCAGTTTTCATAGTCTTGTTCTTCCCAGCCACTGCTGTGTGAATTCCTGAGCTGCATGCTCCATTTTAGCTGAGGGGAACACGAATTTGAGTGAATTCATTCAAGGAGTGACAGCAACTCAGACCCTGTCCTCAGTAAAAAGTGAGCAACAGCTTTACTGGAAACATAAGAACCTAAGATGAGAAGGGGCCTCCTAGGCTATCAAGTCCAGTCCCCTGCATTTAGAGGTAGTCATATACCCAAGAAATCCCCAAAATGATTGTGTGACCCTCACACACAGCTACAAGGCACAAGAATACCAAAAACACCCCATAACATGCCACAGGTTGTAGGGGAGACAAGGGCAGTGCTGATATCCTGGCACTGCATTGGCAAGAAAGCAGTTTGTTAATACATGCTCAAAAGAGACTAAGAAAAGGACTGTGTCCTGTGCTATAGATAAAAAAACCCCTTCAGTCTATTTCAGTGTGACCTAGGGGATAAATTCCTTCCTGACCCCATTAGAAACTCAAGTCTCTTTGTCTGTCAGCTGATGCCTGATCTTCATCTACTGTAAATCAACATAAATGTATTAGCATCCATGGGGCATTGCCAATTTATAGCAGCTAAAAATGGTCCCTCTTTCTCAACTTTGTTCTTAGCCAGTCTATCTGGCACATGGCCCTCATCACTGTTGTCTTAGGAAGTAGGTAGACAATGCTACATGCCATGCTGATAAAAGGTGTCTCCAGTATGGGTATATACAGTACCATGCATATAATTTTATATAATTTTTGTAACGTACACAGCATTGGTACATTTAGTTTTGCTTGATTATTAAGAGGAAAAGATGGCTATCAATGACCTGAACTCTATTCTAGCCAACAAGGGGATCCATTTAACTAATAAGTCGCTGCAGGAGGTCCAGTGGCATTCTACAGTTAACGGTGAGTATTGGGCAGATCACACTGTGGTGTGCAGAGCATTGCATATGTTTCTGTGGCCCAAACATTGTTGCCAGTGCACCTGCTCAAAAACATCAGACACTACACCTGTGACTAAAGGGCACTTGATCTATTTGGAAAAGAATCCTGAGATGCAATGACTGATATCCTTTCATAGAGTCAATAGACTGTAAGGGACCTGTAAGATCATCAAGTCTGGTCCCCTGCCATAGGCAGGAGATTAAAAAGTACAAAGTAGCTCAATGAGGTGCTTATCCAGCCTCCTCTTGAACACCTCCAAGGATGAACACCACTGCTGCTAGGAGTGTGTTCCAGGATCCAGTTACCCTTACAGAGAAGAAGTTCTTCCTTCTGTCCAGCCTAAATCTTCCCTCTGTTACTTTGTAACCATTGGTCCTCATCCTCCCAAGGGGTGCCTTCCTGAAGAGTTGTTCCCCCAGATCTTGGTGTTCCCCCCCGACATACTTGTAGGCAGCTATCAGGTCTCCTCACAGCCTCCTCTTACCCAGACTGAACAAGCCCAGCTCCTACAGTCTCTCCTCATAGGGCCTATCCTCCAGGCCCCCAATCATGTGGGTGGCCCTTCTCTGCACCCTCTCAAGTTTATCCACATCCTTCTTGAAGTGCAGTGCCCAAAACTGGGCACAGTACTCCAGTGGTGGCCTCACCAGCACAAAGTAGAGAGGGAGAAGCACCTCTCTGGATCTGTTAGTAACACATGGGCTGATACACGCCAGAGTCCTATTTGCCCTGCTGATGACTTCATTGCACTGTTGGCTCATATTCATCTTCTAATTGATTGTGACCCCCAGGTCCCATTCAGATGCAGTGTTAGCCAGTGGGCTGCCGCCTATCCTATAGTTAGAGTGAAGGTTCTTCCTACCCAAATGAAGGACCTGGCACTTTCTCCTGTTGAACCTCATCTGATTCTGATCAGCCCACAGAACCAGGCTGTCTAGGTTGTCCTGGATCCTTGCTCTACCCTCTGGTGTGCCTGCATTTCTCCACAGCTTAGTATAGTCCACAAACTTAATCACAGAGCAGGGGTTTTTCAACCTAATGAATATACCCCCAGTGACCCACTTTTTAATAAGTGCACCCCTGAGGGGAAGAGGTGGGGAGGCAGGTGGTGAGTGGCCAGATGCAGAGCTGGGTGGTGGTGGGAGGGGTGGTGAGCAGCAGAGCAGCCGCAGCACGGTGTCTGTGCAGCCCTCTTCTCACCCCGCCCTGGCCCTGCTCCCATGAAGCAGCAGCACAGGGCTCCATCCCACCCTCGTATACCCCCTGGGACCTTTCAAAGTACCCCCAGCGGTACACATAACCCCAGTTGATGACCCCTGTCATAAAGCATTTCATCCCCTCATCCAAGTCATTAATAAGTATGTTAAAAAGCATGGGTCCAAGCACTGATCCCCGTGGGACACCACTAGAGGCAGTCCTCCAGGATGAAGCCGTCCCATCGATCACAACTCTCTGGAACCGGGCTCTAAGCCAGTTATCCACCCACCTCACTGCAGGCTGGTCCACACCATTACCCTCCAGTTTGTCATGAGAGACAGAATCAAAGGCCTTACTGAAATCTAAGTAAATGATGTGTACCTCATGGCCCATGTCCAGCTGGTTAGTTACCTTGTCGTAAAAAGACACCAGGTTTGTCAGGCATGATCTACCCTCCACAAAGCCATGCTGGTTGTTTCTTAATACCCTATCAGTTACAAGCTTGTGATTGATGGCCTCTTTAACAATTTTTTCAAAAGTTTTTCCAAGGACCAAAGTCAAACTAACTGGTCTGTAGTTTGCAGAGTCATCCCTCCTCCCTTTCTTAAAGATGGGCACTTCCGTTGGCCCTCTTCCAGTCATCCAGGACCACTCCTGAGTTCCACGACTTTTTGAATATCTTCACCAAGGGCCCTGCTGAGTTCAGCCAGTTCTTTCAGGACTCTTGGATGTAGGTCATTTGGCCCAGTAGACTCAAAAACATCCAGTTGTTCTAAGAGGACCCTCACCTGTTCAGTACTGATTTCATGTCGTCTGTAGGCTTCTCCATGTTCTCTGGGCCCCTGAATGGGTGCACAGCTCCTATTAGCCCTCTGGAATACCAAGGTAAAGTATTCATTTAGGAAGTCTACCTTTTCATGGGGACCAACTGTGAGCTATCCCTCCGTGTTCAGTAGGGGTCCCACAGTGAAACTCAATTTTTTTCTTGCACCCCATGTACCTGTAGAAGGACTTCTTGATGTCCTTTATTTCAGATGCCAGCTTGATCTCTATGCCTGGCTTGGCTTTCCCCATCTCATACCTGCAGACCCTGGTTATATAAGTGAACTCTTCTCTGATTGCTGAACCTTTTTGAAAAGTTCTCTAATGTCCCTGTTGAGCCAAACAGGTCTCTTGGCTTCTTTCCCACTCTTTGATCATGTCGGAATGACTTCTTTTTGGGCAGTGAGAATTGCTCCCTTGAAGAGGCACCATCTCTCCTGAACTCCCAAATCGTCCAGTCGCTGGTCGCAGTGGGCCTGGCCTCCTGAGTTTGTTAAACTCTGCCTTTCTGAAATCTAGGACATCTGTTCTACTAATTGGGATCCTGGCCTTCTGGTGGATGGTGAGCCTAATCAGATCATGATCACTGTCACCCAGAGTGCCTCCAATCCTCAGGTCCCCTCTCATGTCCTCTCCTTTGGTAAGCACTAAGTCCAAAGTGGCTTTACCCCTAGTCAGTCCTTCAACAACCTGTGACAGGAACAGGTCATTGATAGCTGCCAAGAAATTGGCCGACTTGCTGGAGCTGGCCGAGTGGTCCTCCCAACAGATGTCAGGGTAGCTGAAGTTATCCATGACAATCAGGTCTTTAGTTCTGGCTACCTGGAAAATGCCTGATCATTCTCCTGTTCTTGGGAATGAGGTCTGTAGTATTCTCCCACCAGCAGGTCTTCCTCTCCTGAACTCCCTTGTATCTTGACCCAGAGGGTTTCAAAGAACCTCTCCCCACTTTCAAACCTGACCTGCAGGGAGGGGTACTGCTCTTCATGTAGAGGGCCACTCCTCCTCCCTTCTTTCCAACTGAATCCTTCCTGTAAAGCCTATAGTTCTTGATATCCACTGCGCAATCGTACATCTCATCCCACCACGTCTCCATCAGCCCAGTGAGGTCAAATTCCTTGTCTGCCAGGAGGAGAGCCAGTTCCTCCTGTTTGTTGCCCATGCTTCTGGCATTCCCATAAAGGCACCTAAGTTCTCCTCTGTTTGCCTCAGTTTTTCTGGTGCTATGCGAGTATCTTAGGGTGTTGGTGCTCACCTGGGTGTCCACTACGTTGATGCCCTCTCTCAAGTCATTACGGGAAGAGGATTCATGTATAACAGTGGAACCTCTCCCATCTCCCTCAGACATGTCTAGTTTAAAGCCCTCCTCAGCAAGTTGGCAATTCTCATAGAAAAGAGCTTCCTCCCTCTGCCTGTGAAGTGAATACCATCTCTTGCATGTAGACCACTGCTACTGGTCTGCATGCCAAGATCAAGGAATCCAAAGCCTATGCAGTGACACCATCTGCAGAGTCTTTGGTTGACCTCTTCAATGCGCTATTCCTTTCATCAGCCTTAGCCCCTGAGTGGGAGGATTGAGGAAAAGACTACTTGTGCTCCTAGTTCCTTGAGCTTGCCCCCATGGTCTTGTAGTCACCCATGATTCTCCCAGAGCTGTTTCTTCCCATATTGTTGGTGCCCACATGGACAAGGAGCATGGGGTAGTGGTCCATATGATGGACCAGCTTAGGTATCCTTTCCATAACATCTCGGATCTTGGCTCCTGAAAGGCAGCAGACCTCTCAAGCAAGAGGGTCTGGACAACAAATGGCTCCTTCTGTGCCCTGCAGGAGCGAGTCTCCCATGACAATTGCCTTTAGTTGCTTCCTTAGTGGGGGCAGCTGCTCCCATCCTGTTTGCAGTGCAGAGGTCACGGATGCCCCATCCATCCATGTTGTGAGGGCTTCATAGCTATTGTGCAGGGTTATTGGTAAAGCAACTGATGCGCCTTGTGGCTTCGGGCCTGAAGTGACCATCTTGCTCAAGCCAGTTCTTCTGCCTGGTTTCCATAGTGTCCTTCTCTGGGTGCAGGACCTGGCAGTACACATTGATTTCCGCCTTGTGCTCCCTGATAAATCATACCCTGTTCACCTCCTCCTGAAGCTCCCTCACCCAGACATCCAGAGTCTCCACCAGCAAGCACATCCCACAAGTTGGGGTGCCAGTGCCCCTTGACTCCAGGCTGCAAGGTCTGCCTGGCATATCTGCTGGAGCAGCTCTCAGTCTCCAGCAGATATGCCAGGCAGACCTTGCAGCCTGGAGTCAAGGATTCTGTCTGTGTGGAGGCTGGGACCATAGTCTCTGTTTGGGTAAAGACCTCCATGGTACCATGGGTGGGTGGTCCATCCAGACCTAGAAGCCCAGGGGTGTGGCACATAACCATTACCATGTTTGTGGGGCAGACCTGAGTCACATGGCCTCCTAGATGGTTGTTTAGGTAGTAGACTAGGTGGGTGTGTGGGATTATCCCTTCTGTATTCAAGAGCCCTTCATCCTTCTGATGTTTGTATCTACCAAAGGCCCTACATTGTCTTTGCCCTGTGATCCTGGCTCCAGCTTCACCCACCCATCCCACTCCCAGATGCCACTCCCTGCCTGCCTGCAGCCCCATCCCATTTGCCCAGCTGAGCGCACCCTGCCTGCATGGGTCCCAAGCCAGTTTCTATGGTGACCCCCTTACCCACCTGCCTGCTCTGTCCAGCACTCCCAGAAATGGTCATGGGGCTGACAAGCCCAGGCTGGATAAGATCAGTTGTCTCTCCCCCCCTGCCTTTCCCTCTGCACTGGATCAGCACCATCTCCTTGCTGAACTGGGTCAGGTCAGCCCCCTCCCCTTGCAACAGCTCACCAAAACACCCTAAGTGGCTCTCCAGCCCAAATAACTGCCCTGCCCTGGGTTAGGACCATACTTAAGCCAGCTGGGGCAGTGCCCAGGCCATTACTTTGGCTACATCATGGCAGGCTGGACTTCTTATCAAGAGACTCGGTAAGAGCTGGATTTGGTCACAGCTGTGGAGCACCAGGAGCACCCTGAGGGTTGCTGGTCCTGGAGGATCCTTGTGCTCCTAGTTGCAAGTCAAATGAAGGTGTCAATCCAGATGAGGAAGCCAGAAAAGAACAGGGGGACTATCTGAGGCTGTCTGTGTCACTGGGCTGCCTCCACCATAGTGGTATACAAGGCCAGCTACAACACTAATGGAGACCTGGCATCTGGCAGCAGAAAAGACCTCAGCCTGCCTAGTGTATACCATCTTCCCAAAAACCAGAAGCTTACTTGCTTGTTTGTATGTATTTACTTACCCACAGAGTATTTTTAACCCACTGCACATTTGTCTTTCATGCCAGAGAAACCTGGGCCAAGCTTTGACCAGACCCCCAAAACAGATATGACATTGAAATCCCTGCCAAAGAAAATGATGCTAAAACCCCTGCCAAAAAAGATACATGGGTGAGTATGGAGTCAGACATTCACTTTTGATTTTTGGAAATGCAGCCATATGCCTGCAGTGGCCCAAATGGGGGCATCCTAAAGCACGCATCCCTGCTCCACTGGAGCAGACGGCTTGGGACAAAGCTAGGCCACCCACCCTGTGGAGGGAATTTACAGGGGAGATGCAAAGCATCTTGGGATGCTTGGGGACAGTGAGTTAACTTGAATCTGGAGGGGATTTGGGGCAAAAGTTCAATAAACTGATTTAATCTAAATCAGTTAAGTCTGATACTACATCCATCCAGACTTATCTTAAACCAGTTTTGGCCATTTTTAAAGCAGTTTATGTGCACTGAATTTCTGTTGCGTTAAAGATTTGAACAGGTTTCCGGTCACCTACACTGGTTTATGTGTAATTTCTGTCCCTAGCCTAAAGGCTGGTGAGCAGGGGCATGGGTGGGGACTGCAGGTCTGCTCCATGCTAGCCACACTCACTGGCTCTCTAGCAGCAATATAGGCTGGGGAGGAGAAGGAAAAAGGCCCCCACATACCACTTGGATCACTTCCGTTGCCCCTGGATTTCCCCCTGAACAGCCCCTCCATCCCTGGATTACCACTCTGCCACCACAATCAACCCAAAAATGGCAGCAGTGGTGGTTACAGCTTGGGTTCCCCCTCCCTGCCTGCTCCTGGGCTCCTTGCTGCCCACACCTCCCCTGTGCACCTGGATCCAGCCCCCAGACCTCTGCAGCCATCCAGCAGCTCCTCACCTCTCCTGCCCCCCTTCAGCTGCAGGATCCACTAGGACTGGATCTGGGTGTGGGGGAGCAACGCAGTCTGCAGGAAATCTGGGAGCAGACAGGGAAGAGGACCCTTCCTCCCCACCAATGCCTCTGGCACACTCAGGCTGATCAGGGCAGGAGGGTGGCAATCCAGGGGTAGAAGTTTAAACTGGATGATGGTAGGGGTGATTGGGGTAGCAGGGCAGGAATATGGGTGGCAGAGTAAGGAATTAAGGTGGTCAGCGTGTGATCTGGAGCCAAAAGGGGCCACGGGCCACAGCCCAGCAGCTCCTCCCCTCTCCCTGTTCCCCTTCCTCTTCCCCTTTCCAACTCCTGCCCCACCCCCAAACCCTTCACCCTCCCTCTTCACTCAGATATCATCCAGGCCTCGAGCTGTCAATCCCATAGAGGCCTGGATGATATCTAGTCCACCTGAGAGTAATGATTCTTGGGATACTGGAGGACTCTGCAGATTGGCAGTTTTCTCTCAGGTGAAAATCCAGAAGCTAGGTAGCACAGCTCAAAGATAATCTTTGCCAGAACTGTTGTAACTTTAAGACACACAACCACTTAGCACTTGTTAACAAGCCTTAATGCACTATCTTCAAGTTTTAAGTGTCCTTAACATGGTCTAATTGTTACATGTAATCTTGTTCTTAGACCATACCAGCACAGCTGAGACAAGAGTTTGCATCTCTGCTTTTTATCCTCCCCTAAATTCTTGATCCATCAGTGGGAGCTGTGTATGCATGGGCCAATGTCAGTTTGTAGCTTTTAATTGTCCATCTTCCTTTTTTACTGTCACACGACAGGCAATTATCAGGCATCCTCCTAGACAGGAGTAAGTGCAAAGCAGCAAAGAATATGACCAGGAACCAACTAGAAGGTAATGTTACCTAGTTATCACCTCCCGTGTAAGGTTTGCTCTTTAGCCTTTGAGATAATGATGACAGTTTCTATCATGGCAGTACTACATGGTCTCAACATGCTTATTCATGCAAGAAGTGAAAGATCATCCCTACTCCAAGGATCTTACAATTCACAGAAACTAGAAAGAGAAAGAAAATATCATTATCCCCATTTACAAATAAGACCTGAATCACAGAGGGAATAAGGGACTTTCCTGGGGTTACACAGGACACCTGTGGTACAACCAGAATTGAACCAAGACCACTTGATCCCTGAGTCTTAAACTTAGGATTGCACTTTTCTTCCTCAGAGTCATAATTCAAACATGAAAGTGAATGACCCTAACTGCTAGAAGCAGCCTGGAATGACTACTAAGCAGTAGTTAATAGTCATTCCAGACTGCTTCTAGCAGTTAGGGTCTACTGCTTCAAAAAGAGCATAGGCCATGAAGCCCTTCAGCCTTATCTGTTGAACTTGTGGTGCTTTAACTGCCTGCCTGCAGCATTCTACGATGCCTACAATTTCTTCACAAAGGACTCAGATGGCAACATTGACCTACATGGGCTGGAGATGACTACAAAGAAGCTGGGGATTAATTTAACTGAACAAGAAGCCTATGATGAGCTGGCATATGCTGATATGGACAGTAAGTGTACATGAATATTCACTTGTTCCACAGTGGAAAAAACTGTTGTCTCAGTCTCCCAGCACATGCACAGTAGGGGCATCTACATGTGCTATTAATTCAAGTAGGCTTACTGCACAGTAAAAATACTGCGCTGAAACTACCAGGGAACATGTGTACACGTGTTCCTTCCTGGAAGCAGATCTGCAGAAGCCAGAGGGAGCTCCAGGCTCCCCCTGGGTGCTAGCCTGGGGGTTGGCAGGGAGCATGGGGCCAGTCCCCATGCACAGGAAGCCATAAGAGCTCTGCTGGCTGCCATACACATCAAGAGGGGTCCTGATGTGCACAGGGTCAGGAGACAGCTGCTGCTGGAGAGCTCTCCCACTCTGTGCATATGGGGACAAGCTCTGTGCCTAGTGGCACTTTCCCATGCAGCTTGGGAACTGTCCCATTCTGGGGCAGGTCCCAGCCAGCTCTGGGCTGGCAGGGCATTCTCCTCATGCAGGCAGCTCCCAGCCCCAGCACTACAATGGCAGCCAGGGATGGGAGATTCCTCCCAGCCCCTGCAGCTTCCTGCTTCTGAGGTGGGCTCCAATCACAGAGTCTAGCAGTAGGCATCTCCTGGCCCAAGCTAGCTCCACAATGGCAGCCAGGGCTGAGATTGCTGCCTGGCACCAGCAGCTACTTGCTGCTGTGGTGGGCTCCAGTTGCATAGCCCAGCCAGGACAATGTCCTCCCACCCTGGCAGCAGGCAGCTCCCAGCCCTGGTTTGGGCAGGGGGACATTGTCACAGCTGGGCTCCGCGATTGGAGCCCACCCCAGCAGCATGCAGCTGCTGGGAGCAGGGGGCAATGTCCCAGTCCCGGCTCTGATTGTGGAGCCAGGGTCAGGGAACATTGTCCCAGCCAGGCTCCACAACTGGAGCCCACCCTGGCAGCTGCTGGGGGGAGGATATTGTTCTCCCACCACCTGCTGCCTGGGAGCAATAACTGCGCAGTAGCTACTGCATGTTAAATCTACTACCTGTCTTCACAGGTCATAGAAAACCGCACAGTAGACTAATCCAGTGGTTTTCAATCTTTTTTAATAAGTGTACCCCCAGAGGCTGGACACAGAGCGGGGTGGGGGAGGTGGTGTGCAGTCGGACACAGATCTGGGGGTGTGGTGCACAGCCGGATGCGGAGCAGCAGCAGCACAGGGTAGTGGCAATGGTGTGAGCTTCCCTGCGCCATGCCCACCCCCCGCATCTGGCCAGCCAGGCTGCGCCTGTATGGCCCATAGAGGGGCGCTGCAGCCCTCATCCCCCCTCCCCCCAGCCCTTCTCCTGGAAGGCAGTGGTGCAAGGTGGTTGGTGGCGGCACTCTGTCCCTGTGCACCCACATATACCCCCTAGGGCCTTCCCAAGTACCCCCAGAGGTACACATACCCCTGGCTGACAACCCTTGGACTTATCTACTGCACAATTTAACTCCTGCACACAGTTAGCTAGCGATGCTTTACTGTGCAATAGCTTAGTCTACTGCACTGTAAAGTATCTTGTGTAGATACACCCAGGGTAGGCTAAAATCAGTATCATCTATCATACTGCAGAAGTGCCTAGAAATCTCATTCACAAGGGCCCAATATTGAAGTGTAGGGCTCATACCTATACATACCAGGAGAGAGTCCTCTGGAGCTGATAATCTAAATAGGCAAAACAGAGTAGTGGAAGGAATGATTATTTTTAACTGGGAAAGAATAATCAAGTGACATGCCAAAAAGCTTCAAATCAAGTCTGAAATAAAGCTGAAATCAGAGTGCCTGATTAGTGCCTTAACACTAAGATCATCTATCTTTGTGCACCTTTCATAGATTTCATAGACATTAGGGCTGGAAGGGACCTCGGAAGATCATCGAGTCCAGCCCGCTGCCCAAAGGGCAGAACGATCCCAGCAAGATAAGAAACCAATTTACTCCTGAAGGTGTTCAGTGTAGGTGCTTGAACCACCTCCGATGGCAGGCTGTTCCAGACCTTGGGGGCTTGGACGGTAAAGAAATTCTTCCTTATGTCCAGCCTGAAATGGTCTTGCAATAGTTTATGACCGTTCAACCTTGTCATCCCTTGGGGCACTCTGGTGAACAAACGTTCCCCTAGATCCTGGTGGTCACCCCTGATAAACTTATAGGTCACCCCTGAGCCTGCGCTTTTCCAGGCTGAAGAGTCCCATAGCTCTCAGCCTGTCATCATAAGGTCTGTTTTCCTGACCTCTGATCATGCGCGTGGCTTTTCTCTGGACTCTCTCAAGCTTCTCCACCTTTTGGAATTGTGGAGCCCAAAACTGACGCAGTACTCCAGTTGTGGCCTCACCAAGGCTGAGTACAAGGGGAGAATGACATCCCGGGATTTGCTTGAGAAGCATCTATGGATGCAAGCCAGCTTTTTGGTCGCTTTACTAGCCACAGCATCACATTGCAGGCTCATGTTAATCTTGTGGTCAATGATGACCCCCAAGTCTCTTTCTTCCGTAGTGCTAGCCAGCGTAGCACTGCCGAGCCTATAAGGATGCTGCAGGTTTTTCCTCCCAAGGTGGAGAACCTTGCATTTTTTGGTGTTAAACACCATCAGGTTCTCATCCACCCATTTGCTGAGCCTGTCCAGGTCAGCCTGGATCACCTGCCTGTCTTCTGGCATGGACGCTTTGCCCCAAAGTTTGGTGTCATCGGCGAACTTGGCCAGTCCGCTTCTGACTCCAATGTCCACATCATTAATGAAGATGTTGAACAATATGGGTCCAAGGACAGAGCCTTGGGGGACCCCACTGGTCACAGGACACCCTGATGAGTGACTTCCATCAATTACTACCCTCTGGATCTGACCACGGAGCCAATTTCCTAGCCAGCGGATCGTGGTGGACCCAAGGCCACAACTGGCCAGTTTCACCAAGAGGTGATCATGGGATACCAAATTAAAGGCTTTTTTGAAGTCAAGATATATGACATCAATCTCTTCTCCCTTGTCCAGGTGATAGGTCACCTGGTTGTAGAAGGCAATGAGATTGATCAAGCAAGACCTAACCGCAGCAAACCCATGCTGGCTGTCCCTTAGGATGTTGGCGTCAGCCAGTCCATTAAGGATGGCCTCTTTAATAAACTTTTCTAACATCTTCCCTGGGATAGAAGTCAGGCTGATGGGCCTATAGTTAGCCAGATCCACTTTCCTCCCTTTCTTGAAGATAGGCACTACACTGGCATTCTTCCAGTCTTCGGGCACTTCACCAGAGCACCAGGAGTTTTCAAAGATCTGTGCCAGAGGCTGAGCTATGATGCTCACCAGCTTCTTGAGTACCCTGGGGTGCAGATTGTCAGGGCCGGCTGACTTGAAGGTATCCAGCCTCTCAAGGTGTTCCTTCACGAGGTCAGCATTAATAGAGGGCAGGGGATCTCCCTCACCCAGACCTCCCTGTCCCATCGTGGGCATGGGCGTCCCAAGGGACTGATGAAAGACCGATGCAAAGTACTCATTTAATAGGCTGGCTTTTTCCTGGGCATCAGTTGTCAGTTGCCCCATCTGGCTCAGCAGGAGTCCAATGTTGCCCTTGCTTTTCCTCTAGCTCCCCACATATCTGAAAAAGGACTTTTTGTTGTCCTTGATGCTTGAAGCTAGTTGGAGTTCAGTTGCAGCCTTGTGACAGAATGTGACAGTTCAGAGCAAGGAGAGAGAAACTATAAACACTGCTATATCAAAAGTGAGCTTAGTTAAGGAGACCACTGCCCCCCGCCCCCCCCACCAAGACAGTCTGTCTGCCCATGTTAAAGGGGTCCTCCCTCAGCCAGCCATAACAGTGACAACTCCTAGTTCTGATATAACACTTATCACTAGATCTCAAAGCACTTTATCAAGGAGGCCCACTTCACAGAGATAAGTCCCTCTGAACTCTGTCTCCAGGCCACTAAAGTGTAATAACTTTTTCTCACTCATACATATGGGCCCCTCCTCACCCTTGTCAATACAGCTAGTGGCTTGAAGCCACAATTCAGCACCAAATGCAATGTTCTTGGGTTGATCAAAATTTCGAACTGGGATTTACTAAGGATTTATTCCCTTGTAATTAGCCCCCTCCCCCCCGCCCCTTTCTGCGATTCTTTTTTCCACACCCCAACCTTCAAACCCTGAGGACACTGAGGTCAGAGGTGGGCTGGCTACACACTAGTGCTGGCACTGTCTAATAATGGGCTCCCCTGAGCAGTGCAAACAGGGGATTTGACTTGAGAACTATGTTGGCCATATATGTCTGTAACCAATGGATTGGGGGAAATTGTGCACTTATGCTTAGCATGGATCTTATGAACAAACCCCTCTCCAGTGTCAGTAAAAGGAACAGTTTTCCCCATTCCCAGGCTGAAAGGCATGCTGTTAATAGGAGCTATTGTTTACATTGCAGGAGATGGGAAGGTGAACTTCTTGGACTTCCTGACCATTATTAGTGACACCAAGCGCTTCATCCAGGCTGTAGGTGAGCAAGACAGACCCTGCAAAGTTAATGAAACTGGCCATCAGCTTCCTGCCTATGCTAGCTCAGGGCAAGAAATCATGGAACAATTTGAAATTAACAGAACATCAGTGTCTGGGGTTCCCTGAAAAATGTGCACATGGACAACTCCCTTGTGTAGGAACAGCTATACAGCTTTTCCAAGTCCTCATCAGTCCAGCTCAGGGGAGGAAGAAGCTGCTACACTCTTGCCTATGAACCCAAAGGCACAGAGAAAAGAGGACGCCCTAAAAGCACTCCTATGACTGCTAGGTGGAGTAGGAGAAAGCACAATGAAGAGGCAGTATGATCAAAATTGAGATCATCAGGGTGCATGTGGTTAATCAGGACTGGGCTCAGTATACAAAATACCAGGGGCCAAATCCTGCCTCTTCCAAGGCAAGATGCAGAAATAATGGAAGACAATGCTTCCTTGGGAGATGGGAAAGCTCAGTGAGAAGTATCCTTTTCTAAAAACACAGCTAGCATTCACAGCAGTGCTTCCAGCTGGGGATACATGCACCTGCACCATACTCTCCTCAGACAAAACTGTTCTGGAGGTCACTGGTGATCTTAGTGCTGGCTTAGATCCTTACTGCCTGGGATCATCAAAGGTAGGAGGTAGCTTGGTACACTGAATGCTCTGACCCTTATGCCTCTCCCACACAGCTCCTGAGAAAGGCAATCTGGACAGCTTCAATTCAGTTGATGCCACAGGAATCTTGCTGTTTGAAGTCCTGTCAAAGCTGATGGAAAAGCCAGCTTTGTCCAGGAGGACCGTGCTTGAGATTGTCAGGTGAGTGAGTAAAAGTTCCCTCAAGATCTGGAGAGAAGGTGATTTCTAAGTGTCATACCTATGCCCCATACAGCTCTGTCCACCTTTCAGGCCTTTCTGGAAACAGAAAAAGGATACCTGCTCTATTTTTCCCTCCTTTGCTGGACATCTTTTATGGAGTAAGGTGGAAATGAGACTCCTCAAGGGCACCGTTGTCTTGTCCAATAACATCTTTTCTTTTCTAGTTACTACAGAAACAAGTTCCTGGACTGCACTAGCAAGAAAGCTTGGATGGTCATGGACAGCTTTATATGTCATAATAAAAGGCTCCACAAATTCAAAAAACACCAGGCTCAACAGAAACATGCTGCATCCCCCACACATGCCTTTGCAAAGGTTGCCCGCATCCCAGTCATGAACAACAAGGAGCTGCAAAGCTGTGTTGAAACCCTCAGAGGTAAGGACTGCTCAAAGCTCATTCACTTCTGTTATGGAGCTGAACAGGGCTTTACTGGCAATGCCGAAGAGGCTAGGTCCAATCTCACAGCTATTCAAATAGTGAAGTAAAGGTGAAGTCTTCTTCCCCTGCCTGACTCAAAGTCCACTGGTGTGGCCGTGCTAACCTTTTCCTCTCCAGTTTCTCCATATACCCACCTCATTGTTTGCCTGTGCTCTGGGGCACTAATCACTGATTGGAGAACTAATTGTGCCCTTCAGCCATGACCCCAGCAATACTTATGCCTTGTAGGTATTATTCAGTCCTTATTCATAGCCTTCTGGCTCACCAGTTTCTGCAGCTCAGGCTCTGTCCGGTCTGTCTAGGCTTCAGACCCCTCAGCTTTAGCCCACTTTTCTTTGGTTGTAGTCTTTAGCCCTGGCCCATTAGTTCTGGTCTGGCTCTCTGGCCTCAGCATATCCCTTTCCCAGCCCCTGACCCTCACAGAGTTAACAATTTCAGCAGGCTCTGGGGCACTCTGCCGTGCTGCCTCCAAACCACCCCATTTTCAACTACTCTGGTCAAACTGATTCTTAACAAAAATATAACCCCACTAAATAAAAACAAGCATGAACCAAAATTTTAACTCTTCCAGGCACACTCACCAACAAGAAGGAGGGCTCCCTTGCCCTTCCTGCACAGTGACTCCCTTCTGCCTTGGGACAAGCCTATATACTGGCCAGCTATCAGTCAGCTAACCCCTGCTGCTCAGCCTTGGCCCAAGGGTTTCCATTATTCCAGCTAGAGCCTTATCGCTCTCAGCCCATTCTATAAGCACTGGTCTACGGTCCTGAGTTAGTTGCTTGTCATTAAGCAGTCTTGGTACTGGTTGCAGTTCACTTCTGGTCAGGAGTGGAGCCTCCATGAAGCTCACTGCCTAGCAGTCTGTCCTTTCCAGAAGCTGGCAGTTCTGCTGCCCAAGCAGCTGCTCTCCCAGGACTGCCTACTACTGTAAGTACTACATTTTTCTTGCCCTTGCAGTCTACAGACCAAAGATTCCTTTCCAGTTGGTCTTCCTTTCCTGGTCTCTTTTTGCTGCTACATTCTCCCGTTTTGAGTTGCTGCGCCTCTGGCCACAAAACTGCTATTCTTAAAGGGGCCTCATAGATTTTGCTGACCCTTCAGCCCTTTTACAGTAATAAGACCCGGATCCCTTGTTACAGGGAGGTCTTTCCTTAAATTCCAGCAGGCTGTGAATGAAGCCTTGGTTAGCAAAAATTTTTCACAACTAGCAGTTGGTAAACCCACTCAAAGTATCCACTTGTACCCAAAATAGCCACTATTAACACTCACATATCAAGATGTGTGAATAATGGAAGGGAACATAATCATATATTTCAAGTGCAGGACACTGGATTTTTTTCCAGGTTGTGCCACAGACTCACTGATCTCAGGCATATCATTTCAGCCCAAATTTTCAGAACCAACTACTGAATTGGATTTCCCAACTCCAGGCGACTTATCCAGTCAGGATCTGAATCAGAAACAGGGTTGGGGCATTCTTCTAAGCTCCACCAACATGGAGCACTACCATTGTTAGGTTTGCCTCTTCTTTAACTGGGTAAAAAATAAATGGCAGTCTCTCCGAAATACCATTCATTGGCAGTGCCAAACAGAACACTATATCAAGCAAGAAAGCCAAGGTGCTAAAAAGTAACAGTTTGCAGAAGTGTATAGTATTGCCATGTACAGGTCCAAGACCTGACTCTATTAGACCATTCTGTTCTTCCAGGCTTGAGTCAGACCTAGACCTGAAGTCCAGGGAACCAGATTTCTTCACACTGCTATGCAAGTGTCTGGACAGGGCAGCAATGAACATATATAGCTGGGGGCTTTTTCTGAAAAGTCACAATAAGATGTTATAAGAAGAGGCTGCACAAACAGTCCAGTCAGCTCTATGAGAACCAGTGACCTTGTAATGTCAGTTGGGTCCAATCTGCATTGGTAAATCCAGCTGTTGTGAAATGGCACCCTTGATAATACCACTTTCAATACAGAGTGTGGGTCTGCACTCATGCTGTTGGTGCCCTTGTCCTGTATATTAACACAAATGTTTGAATGGGGTTAAAGGGAACAACAACCTTACTAGGTAGACTGGGTCCAAGTCAAACTGTGGCAAAAAATAATTTTAATCTAAGGGATTGCACTATCACTCCATTAAGGTCTACAGCAGTAATTCTCCACCAGGGTGCCACTGTAGCCTCAGGTGCTACAAGATAGGAAAAGTGTCAGTATAGGAAGCTGTAGTGTCAAAAACATTCCCAAGTTGTTTACCCCTCAAGAATTGCTCTATTACTGTTCCATAGTCAAAAAACAAGCAATCGGTAAGAGTTGACATTTTACGAGGGGTGCCTCAAGGCCTACCAGGGGTGACTTGAGTTTATAAAGGTTGAGAACTGCCACTCTAAAGCAGGGCTGCCCAACTTCAAAGTGGCTGCAGACTGCTGGCCTCCCAGCCATGCCACACAAGCTGAACACCCCCAGGGCTATATGTCACACAGGTTCCATGCTGTGCTACATGAGTCTCTCTTACTACCCCCGCCACCTTGTATTGGAGCTGACATGTCACATAAGCCTTCTCTCCCCCATCACACCACAAGCACCCAAAGCACCATATGAGGACAAGTCCCAAAACATCACTTGAGCCTCTGCCATGCCTATGGCCCCGATACATGGACATGCCGCACCATGTGGGCCCCCTGTGTGAACAGATGTGATGTGCGCTGCAGTCTTGCCATGTGGCTCTCACCTGCTGCATGGGAAGTGACTGCACCATGGTGGGGCAGGTGCCAAATGCGGTCCCCAGCAGCCCTCGCTCCTGCAGCCCCATGGGCCACACCACCCTGCTCTGCCCTACTTGCAAGATTGAGGGCAGGCAGTGGAAGCTGAGGGAGGATGGGGGAGTTCAGGGACTCCAGCATCAATGCAGGATCGCAAAGGGGAGCAGTGCCTGCACCAGGAGCCCAGGGGCTGCAGCTTAATCCCTTGGGGTGGGTATACCCATGCGCAGGGCCGTGCAGTTTGTGGCACCACAAACCACTTTATGGTGCCACAAGCCACACATGGGGAACATGAAAACATGTACCATGCTGCAAACTTGCAACATGGTGGAAAATTTGCTACTGAGAAATCCTGGTAGCAAAAAAACCCACCAGAATAAAAAGTGGTACAATGCATGCAAAACAAGTGTGTGCCAGAACAAATGGAGACCAGGCCATCCAGAGCAATGTTCTGGCTGCTGGCCAAGCCTCCATGCTGCCCCTGCTGCTCCAGCATGCCACCAGGTAAAACTGCTGAGGCCAGCACAGGTACTGAACCCAGCCTCCCCAACCCCTATCCAGGACAATTTGCTGCATGCCAAAACTCACATGCAACGGAATGCGATGGGGTACAAAGCAGCAGCTACAAATTTGTGCTGCCACTATTTGTGCCTCTACAAGTGCACACCCCTGCACATGGGGACCCGCCCTTGGGGACAGCATGCACCCCATAGGCTGCTAGTTGGAGAGCCCTGGTTTAAAACAATCAGATTAGCCAAGCCAGCCTTAAATAATGTTTAGCTCCTCTTTGTGGCAAATCAAAGTACAGCAGCTCACCTCCTACAGAAGACTATGTGTTTAGTTCTTACGATGACTCATTAAGACATTTTCAGAAGCGTTCTCTAATTTGTGGTACCTCCGTTTATGGATTCCTAACTTTACACATACAGAGGCCTGATTATTTAAGGGAGCTAAGAACCCCCAACTTGCTTTGGCTTCAGAGGGAATAGTAGGGGTTCAAATGCCCCTGAAAATTAGGCCCTGACATCTCTAAAGTGGTGCACCCCAACTCAGATATTACTGCATGAGCCTGGATGGCTTATTAGCCTGGCCTGCTGAAGGCAGGCCATTTTTTGTAGCCAACAGCACACAAGTGACATAGCTACAATTACATCTAGCCATCTTTGACACATTAGCCCAAATGACTAACTGTGTAGAGTTGGGTTGGCATGGGGCAGCCTTTAGCGAAAAGCTTGAACCAACATGTCTAGTACCATTGCAAGCTGGCTTGTCTGGTCTGCCAGTACACACTTCTGTCTTAAGGAAAACAAGGTACAAAGAGAGGAGGAAGGTGAGTAGTAGGGATCTCAGGACTTGCACAGTTCAGAGTTGGTTGGAGTGGTCATAAAGTAAGAAGAGCTAAGAGCTAAACAGCAGACAGCAGTGCTCAATTACTAACGCCCAGTCTTTTTCTTCCTTTTGTTAGCAAGTATTTCCACTTCGAACAGCCCTTATGCACAAATACCCATCTTCCCATTGCTTCCCAATCGAGATGGCATGACAAAGACCAGGCCACAAAAAGACTTGCAAAAGCTGGAGATGCAGAGGAGGAAAAAAAGGATACCATCCTTTGAAAACCACTTCTTTCATAAAAGAAACTGGGTGCATGAGGTGAGCAGAAGCAGTTTAACTATGGAATGACCTCCGAGGCACAAGAACAAGTCTGAATCCTTGTGGCACAGATACATTCCCACTGAAATCTGTGGTGTCAACATGCCTGGCATGCAACTGGCATGTAGGCACCTGAGACCTATTGCAAGGTGACATGGAAGGTGGTGTAACTTAGATTCTGTTAGGCTCAGGCGATCGGTTTTGCAAAGGAGCCTTAGATGTCTTTGAAAATCCTAGCCACATTCTTTTAGACATCTCTACTCATATCTAAAGGTCTACATTAGTGCATCTTATCTAGGGAGCTGGAAGCTCATGGAAGTGGCAGTAGGTTAGGTGCTGCTTTAACCCACTCTCTTACAAACTTCCCATTTTTCTCACCAACTTTAGAATGCATTACACCTCGTGAGCCAGATTCAGTGATATGAAACAGGAGTGAGTCTGAGTACGTCTACAGAAGCCTATAGCAATGTGGTAGACAACTAAATGTGCTGAAGAGGAATCAAATTACATCAATTTAGCTTCCCTTTAAATTTTTTAGACTCATTTCTGAAGGAGGTAACTGGAAAAATGCTATCTGGTTCCCTGTAAGAGAAAGCCCCCGTGTCCCAGACCTGTTTTTGCGGTTATTTAATTCATATTCATTAGTACAAGTGCACAGTGGCAGAGCCCTTAAGAGGGCTTCTGGTAAATCCAGAAATGTGAAGAAGAGTCTTTCTCCAAGCTTAGTGCTGACCCATCAGGCATCTCTGAGTGATTAGCTAGTCATCAAGCAGAACCAAAGATGGCCAGACATGAGACTGACCACACCACTCCCATGAATTCTGTTCACTATATACACTAACATGTCTTCATCATGCTCAGCTATAAAGAGTTACCTTAGGTTTAAACAGACCTTGGATACTCTATAATTTAATGTGTGTTTAATGCAGTGGACTTACTGGACATGTCTACGTGTGCGCTTTAATGCAGAATTTTAAAATGTCACAAAAAGTACATTTTTACTAATGGGCATTAAAATAGGATTTTCTATTTCTGTACATCCTTTCTGTAGTGGGGGGCCCAAAACTGGACAAAGCAATCCAGATGTGGCTTCACCAGTGCTGAATAGAGGAGAATAATCACTCCCCTCAATCTGCTGGCAACATTCATACTAATGCAGCCCAGTATGCCATTAGCCTTCTTTGCAACAAGGACACACTGTTGGCTCATATTCAGCTTATTGTCCAATGTAACCCCCAGGTTCCTTTCTACAGAGCTGCAGCTTAGCCAGTTGGTCCCCAGTCTGTACTGGTGCATAGGATTGTTCCATCCTAAGTGCAGGACTTCTCACTTGTCTTAACTGAACCTCATGAGATTTCTTTTGGTCCAGTCCTCCAACTTGTCAAGGTCGCTCTGAATCCTAGGCCTACCCTCCAGTGTATCTAGTACTCCCACCCACTTGGTGTCATCTACAAACTTGCTGAGGGTACACTTCATCTCATCTTCCAGGTCAAAGATACTGAACAAAACAGGCGCCAGGACCAACCCCTGGGGCACTGCACTTCATTCTAGCTGACAACTAGACATCAAGCCATTGATTACTATACTTTGAGCCTGACAATCCACCTAGTTTTTATCCACCTTACAGTCCATTCATCCAACCTATATTTCCTTGGATTGCTTGCAAGAATGTTGTGGGACACTGTATCTAAAGCCTTGCTGAAGAGAAGGTATATCACGTCCACTGCTCTCCCCACATTCAGAGAGCCAGATATCTTGTCATAGAAGGCAATCAGGTTGGTCAGGAATGATTTGCCCTTGGTGAATCCAGGCTGACTGTTTCTAGTCACCTTCTTCTCCTCCAAGTACTTAGAAATGGATTTCTTGAAGACCTGTTGCACAATTTTTCCAGGGACTGTGGTGAGGCTGACTGGTCTGTAATTCCCCTCTAGATCCTCCTTCTCGTTCTTAAATATGAGCACTATATTTGCTGTTTTCAAATCATCCAGGACCTCTTCTGATTGCCACAAGTTTTCAAAGAGGATGGCTAGTGAGCTGTTTGTTGGTGAGAAAAACAGAAAGTTTGTATGCAGTCACATCAACCAACTCCCTCAGTTCTCTCGGGTGCATCACATCCAGCCCCATGGACCTGTACATGTCCAGCTTTTTCTTAATAGGCCCTAACCAGTTCTTTTACCACTGTTGGCTGGTCACCTTCTTCCCATACTGTGCTGCCAGGTGCAGTAGTCTGGGAGCTGACCTTGCTTGCGAAGACAGTGGTAAAAAAGGCATTGAGTACTTCAGGCTTTTCCAAGTCATCTGTCACTAGGTCGCCTTCCTCATTCAGTAAGGGACCCACACCTTTTCCTGATCTTCCTTTTGTTGCTAACATACTTGTCAAAACCCTTATTCTTCATGTCCCTCACTAGCTGGAACTCCAGTTTTGCTTTGGCCTTCCTGATTTCATTCCTGCATGCAAAGCAATACTCTCATATTCCTCCCTAGTCATTTGCCCATTTCCATTTTTTGCAAGCTTCCTTTTTGTGTTTTAACTCACTAAACAGTTCTCTGCTAAGCCAAGCTGGTCTTCTACCATTCTTGCTAATCTTCCTGCACATCAAGTTGGTTCATTCCTGTGCCCTCAGTAAGGTTTCTTTAAAATACAACCAGTTCTCCTGGACTCCTTTCCTCCTCAATCTGGCCTTCCAGGGGATCCTGCCCATCAGTTCCCTGAGCAAGATGAAGTCTGCTTTTCTGAAGTCTAGGGTCCCTACTCTGCTGCTCTCCTACCTTACTTTCCTCAGGATCCTGATCTGCATCATCTTATGGTCACTGCTCCCAGAAGATTCTGGGAGAAAACATGGCAAAGCTGCCTCTGCAGCTGTCTAGGCGGGATATCTGGAGGAATAAGCCTCTCTCTAAATGCTGGAGAAGAGAACAGCCCTAGGCTCTTCAGGTCCCAATCTCAGCATCAAGTAACTGAGGCCATACAATAGTGAAGGAATGAACTTAAGTTCCTGAAACCTTGTGCTCTCGATATAAATCTTAGCTAGTTATAAAGATGCGTATCTTCCCTGCCTTCTGACTATCTTCAGACTAACACAGCTAACTACCTCTCTCTCAAACCAGACAACCCATTCCACAAGCATACCTAATTCTCTATTCTCCCCTACAATACTCACCCAAACTGTTTTTTATGGGAACCCCTGGCTATGTTTAGTAACACGGAATAATACTTTCAGAGCCCACCAGTCTATGTTTTATTAAAAGTATTTTGGCATACATCAGCATTGAAAGTGCTTAAGCCTAATCTTATCTTGGTTTTTCTAGTGTAAATTAAAAGCAACTCCACTGACTTCAGTAGAATCAGTCTGGATTGATACCAGTGTAACTGAGAACATGCTTGCCAAGATAGGACTAGTCAAATCTCATGCTTCAAGTAAGGATTTCCCCCAATACACAACAATAAACAATTGCCTAGGTGCATTAGAGAGGGCTTTGTTGTCCCTAAAAGCATTAGGACCAAAAGCAGATAAACACCTACTTTCTGTTTTTTTTTTAAATTAGGCAACTGCTTTCAAACCTCCTGATGACTTCCAGGAACGGCGAACCTCCCTTAGTCTAAACCCCCAGTTGCTGAACAAGGAACGCTGGTTGACTATAGAAAACTTGAATGAGATACGAACAAATGTGAGTATAAAACCAAACACCTCTCCTGAGGACTTCCAGCACCCTTTGCCTTTTGAATCTATGCCTGATGAGCACCATGCTGTGGGCTCTCCTCCCCCATGTGGGATTTTCAGACCCAGCTAGGCTCAGGCTCCTGCAAGGACTCTTTAATCCAGCATTCTCTTCTTCCATGCACTGGCTAGCTCTAGGGATTGGGAGTAGGCCATGGCATCCCTTTTGCCTCTAGTGTGCTGGTTTCAATCCAGATAAAGGAGATTATTCATTCAGGAAGCTGGAAGTGGGACACCTTGTCTCTTACTAGTGGGGTACTGGAGTGAATACCAACAGGTCTGTCCCAGCATCCACCTAAGGGTGTCCTTTTGACAAAGTGAAATGTGTAAATGTCTGTGGGGGGGAAGTAACCCTGCACATGCTGAAAGAACGCTGCCGAACTGCTGCTGTTGCTGCAAGGAATTGTGCACAACCAGCTAGATATTAGGGGGTTAACAAAGCAACAACAGGCTGCTTTTCTCCCTGCTGCAGAGCTTGGGTGTTCAAACTGCTGGCAAGACATTTGTCTTCTTCTTTCCACCTTCTGAAAAAACTACATGCGTCTTATGTCAGGGGGAAGGAGCAAGGGAGAGGTAAGGTGAATAAAACGTGAATAAATGCAGTGTTGCAGCCTCTTTCAATTTCCATCTTTTCTCCATAGGTGAAGCAGGTAACTGATACGTACAGGCAAGGGATAGCACTCCAGGAGAGGAACAGGTTATTGAAACTGTGGCAGAAAGTACATGGCAGACAGACTGGGTTAGAGGCAGGAACCGAGAGCTTCTATCACACTTTTTCCACCTACTCCTGGTCATGGAACATCTGCCAGGAACTGGTGACACCCAGTGACCTTCGAAAGTATGATAACAAACTGTACCACAGACAGCATTCCTCAGCCTCCTCCACAGACGCTGGCATTAAGGATGGGAAAGGAAGAGAAAAGCAATGAGAAAGAAATGACCAGGCAGCCACATCTTGTTAACATTGCTGTTGCCTCCTCTCTCTCGCTCTCTCTCTCACACATGTTCACCACCCTCAATTTTCTGCACGTATTTTGGGCGGTTAAGCTTGCAGCCCTGGAGGCTGGGAGAGGGAAAGTATCCCCTTTGGATACTGCCAAGCACAAATGACGGGTGCCCCTGGAGGCTGGGGGGGAGCACGGTGACCGCCCGCAGGTGGCCACAGCAGTGGGGTGGCAGGCACTGACCAGCGGCTGGTGACCACCCGCAGACACTGCCAGCAGCGATGGCCAGCAGCAATTGGTGACACCCACAGATGCTGCTGGTGGTGTCAGTGGTGGGGGGGGTGGTGAGTGGCGACTGCTTGCAGGTGCTGTTGGCAATCCTTGTCAGGGGGTGCACCCCCTATGCCTCACCAATGCCGCCAAGTATGGTGAGAAATCATAAGTGGCACCTAGCTTTCTGCTGCCCACCTCGGTTCCTTCTCTACAGCCAGCTCCAAGCATAGGAGCCTCAGCGCCGGGGGCTGGAGGCGCCGGGCATCCCGCTGCTCCGCCTCGCAGGCTGCATTGGGCGCTCTCCCCTCCGCGGCGCGAGACGGTGTCTGGCGCAGCCACGCGTCCTGATCTCGGGATCCCGCTGCCCTGACGCGGCACATCCCGGCTCCTTCCCGCTCACGTGCAGCCCGCACCCCAACGGCAGCAGCCGCCGGCTCTGGGCACACCCCAGACCGGGAGGGCGGGGAGAAGCCCGCCTCTGAGACTGCAGCTGTCTTGTAACTGGCGGGGCAGCTCCTCCCGCGCCTGCCCCGTCTCCGGGCGGGGCCCGGAGGAGGAGGAGCCGGCAGCGGCTGCTACGTGCCTGGGCCCCGCCCCCTCCCTTCCGGTTCCCCTTTCTCTTTCTCTTCGCTCGCCCCACCCCGCCCCAGGCCACGTGACCCCGCGGCTGTGGCGACCAACGCAAGTCTCGCCGGTGGGCATGGGGAAATCGCGCTAGTTTCCGGTTCCGGGTCCCGCGGCCTGGCATGGCGGCGCCCTGCGAGCCGGAGGCGGCTCCGGGGAAGCGGCAGCAGTTCGGGACCCGCCTCCTGACCGATCCGAGTCACGTCTTCCAGCACAACGCCTGGTGAGCGCGCTGCCTTTGTCCTGGGCCAGGCCGACCGACACGAGCGGAGAGGCCTGCTTGCTGGGCGCCCCCTAGGCTGAGGCGGGGAAGGGGCGCGGCCCAGCCCAGGGCGCGTCAGATGCCGCCCCCGAGCCGGTGGGTGGGCAGGCGGGCAAGGATCCCTGGGACCCCGCTCCTGGGGGACACGTGATCCCCTCCCTAGGGGTGCGCGCATAGGCAAGCGGGCCCTGCCCCCAGAGGAGTCGCGCATGGCTCTGCCCCACGCCCCTTTCTCATGTTTTTCTGCAGTGCACAGAAAACCTGGATCCTCACATGATACTGGGAATCCAGGACAAATGCTATCTGGTAGTCACAGGGCCCGGGGCTGGGTCTTGAAGTTCCCATTTCAGGGCTGTCCCACCTAATTAGGAACAAGTGGTCACTTTAGCTGGTGACACTAGGTGACCGTGCAGGCATTGAGCCCACCCAGTGCCCTTGCTCAGGACTGAGGCACTCCTGTGCTGCAGGGGTATGATAGTGAGGACTGTCTCTTTGGGTTTGATACCGGTCGTAGAGGGCTCAGTGATGGAGCTCTTGCCTCTGGCTTGTGGTGATGTCGGTGCCCATTGTAGTCTGGGACTGTTTGGTCTTGGGATGTCCAGCACTGAAGTCCTACAGCGTTTCTAGTAAAAGGCTGAGATATTGAGCTCAATGTGCTTCCTGGATTTTATTTTCTGCTGTTAACGTTCTTACTCCCAAATTCCTCCTGACTTTCTGTTCCCTGATCAAATGCATTGTTTTTTATCCTGAACTGTTGTTTGTCACAGCAAATAAATGGTTGTAGAGCACTTAAAATATTTGGTGCTTTTTGGATGTTTTTGATGTTTCAAGTGCCCTGGCAGCTGATGCATGAACTATCTAGGGATCATGTCAATAGGACATCAAAACTACTCTAAAGTGAATGCTGTTGAACAATATAAGCATCTCTTGGGAACGGTGGGAGGCTCTGGGGTTTGTTTTGTTATTTTTCAGAAATGTTAAGTGTCCACAAAGTGTCCACTGAAGTGGGCTTAGTGGGAACTGTAGGTACCTGGTACTTTTAAAAAAAGTGGACTGAAATTAATACCTTTCAACTTAGCTTTAAAGCTGCTGAGTTCCATCCCAGACCTGCCTAAGTTTTGGTGGTGGGTGAAGTAATTTCTGTATGTAGTTTATATATTGCTTAGTAATGCAATAGGAATTATTTGATATCAAAGATACCTTTTAAAAGTAAATCCACAATACTTCTTTCTGACAAAATAAAGGGACTCCTAGGAAAGTATCATTTTGTTTTTTTAAGTCATAGTTAAATGTAAATATTTTTTTAAATCCATGCTGAAGCCAGAATAGCCCGTATCTTCATGTTTCAAAGTTCTTAATTCAAAAGCAACCAAGCAAACAAATTTGGCCCATTTAATGCTTGCCCAGTTTTATATACGCATCAGAGCAGTTAGTACAGGGGTGGGCAATTATTTCAGGCAGAGGGCCACTTTTGACAAGCTGTTGAGGGTCTCAAGGGTAGCCCCACCCCTTGACAGGTGCCTTGCCCCCCGGTCATCTTGTAAACCCTGACCTTTGCCACCAGAAGTCCCTCCCCTTACCCCTGGAAGTACTCCTTTCAGCAAGGGATTTTGCCATCTCAGAACCAGAAAAGTACTAAATTATATTCTAAAAAGTGAACATCCACAACATTCATTAATTTGATTTAAAAAAATATGTTGTCCTGATTTACATACATTTGCAGTGCACAGTAGGTTAAAATGAAGTCTTACTCTTGTATATTGTGGGGGGGTGGGTATAGATATGTGGGATGCAGAAGCATGTGGATGGATGTGTGGGGAGTATGGGTATGGGGTTCATGGGGGGGAGGGTGGCTGAGGTGTAGGAGCTGGGGGGTTGGGGTCTGCATGCATGGCAGTGGGGGGGTGCATGTGGGACACCCTATGAACATGCGCACACACTCTGCCTACACGCACACACATGTACCAGCATGGTCCTGTGCTCCTGGTCCAGTGATGCATTTGGGAGCTACATGATGCTGGAGCAGGGCCAGGAAGCAGAGAAAGGGGTGGGGTGGGTCTGGGCTGCTGGGTTCTGCTGCAGGCTCCCCTTGGGTCCTACTGCCTCTGGCTCCTGTCATCTTTGACAGGCAGCAAGAAACAAATAAATATTAATTTACTGAATTTTTTAGGGGCCCTGTGGACCAGATACAATGACCTGGCGGGCCATATTTTGCCCACCCCTGAGTTAATGTGCTCTTAATGCCTTAGAGCTTCCCTGTTCCCTGGTGTTATCTCAAGCACAATGGTTTTCAATCTGTGGTCCACCGGTCCCTAAAAGTCTGCAGACTGTCACAAGGGTGAGAAAAAAATGACTATAATCAGTCAAAAGTATGTGAATACCCACACTTAGAATTCAGAGGCATCCATACCTCCATTCGGGGATCCAAATTTCCAAAGGGGTCCACACTTCCATTCAAAATGTTTTGGGGGTTTGCAAATGAAAAGAGATTGAAAGCCACTGCTCTAGCTTATTGAAATGCATATTGTTTAACATTAAATCTATGTATGACATTACCATGTCATTTTCTTGAGGTTACTCAATAAACATCAAAGTTTTGGGGGCTCTTGGTCCAATGGAAGAACCTATTTTGGTGTCTGCGTAGATGGCAGAAGTTTCATCTTATGCTTTTCCAGCCAACTGCTATGTTGTGGATCTGATTAAAAAAAAAAATACAGTTTTAATATATGACAGAGTCCAGGCAATCCTTAGTACTCCTGCCTTGTCCACAAGGAGGCCTGATAATGTCAAATGTGATGGTAATTTTATACTGTGGAGTTCCATCCATTGAAACGGGATGTTTTTACAAAAACAGTGTAGAACCAGGATCTGCAACAAGTGATAAATGATAGATTACTACTGAGCAGGCCCGTATTTCAGTTGATTGCACCTGAGTGAGCCATCTCATGCTCCCTTTGTTGACTAATTAAGGATATTTCTCTCTCTCACTTTACTTGGTGTTGAAATGTTTCCATGTAGCTTGTGGTTTTCTCTATTTTTGGTTTAGCTTAACTTTCCTGGCCTGGTAGCTCATCTGATTTTTCCCAACAGGGATAATGTAGAGTGGTCCGAGGAGCAAGAAGCCAGTGCAAGGAGAAAAGTTCAAGAGAATAGCATTCAGTTCGTGCCACCAGATAAACAAGGTACTTATAAATTAAGCTCTTGTTTTTAAAAACCTTGACTTGGCAATAGAACCACTGACAATTCTAGCTGAAAACACAGCTTAATTTATTTTCAGAAAAATTCATCCAAGTGCACATTATCAAGTGCCCAAAGCTAAAAAGTTACTGGTCTTAATACATCCCTCCCAGACGTATTTCAGACTTGTCTGGTATCTTAGTTCATTAAATATTAGAGGTAGATCTACACCAGGGTAGATTGTATTTAAATTAAACTTAATTTAAATCATGATTTAAATCATTTGCCAGGAAGCATCAATTTAATAATTGTTTTCTGCAAAAAGTGCATTCTTGTTGTTTGATATCCTTTATTCATTTAACTTCTTGAAATTTTGCACTTTTAGAGAAAGGTAAGGGCTTGGCTCTATGTACACAAACTTGCAGAGAAACAGTAGGGATGATGGGTAGGGAATTGGGTCTGTTCTCGCTCATCTTCTTGCATATATCTTGACTTCAAAAAAGCCTTTGATCTGGTATCCCATGATCACCTC
>NW_017728943.1:4982846-4994384 GCF_001723895.1 Crocodylus porosus | reverse complement strand
GCTGACTTCCTGCCCTTTGGGCAGGGGGCTGGACTCGATGATCTCCCGAGGTCCCTTCCAGCCCTAATGTCTATGAAATCTATGAAATCTCCATATACTGCTGTTAACAAGGATGTTATCTCTGGAGACACGAATCCATAGTTTGAGAGCTGAAACTAAGCAACACAGAGATACTTAATGGGATCTTCTAGACCAGGGATGGGCAATTAGGTTGGGCGGAGGGCCACTTACAGAGTTTTTGCAAGCTGTTGAGGGCTGCATGGGTAGCCCCACCCCTTGGCAGGTGTCTCGCCCACTGGTTGCAATTTTTGGATCTGAACTCCTGCTCCCTAACCTCTCACGTTTTTCACCAGAAGTCCCTCCCCTTTCCCCTGGAAGTACTCCTTTGGGGAAGGTGGTTTGCCATCTTAGAACTGGGGGGAGGTGGGAGGAAGTATATACTACAAATCAAATGCCTATAATAATATCTTTTCATTTAATTCAAAAAAAATATTTTTCTCTGGATTTGTGTGCATTTATGCCGTATGTATGGAAGTGATTGCATAATAACTCAAAATGCAGTCTTACTCTTCTATATTGTGTGGGATGTGTGGAGGAGGTTGTGGGGATGTGTGGGTGGTATTTATGGGGTGTGTGATTGTGTGTGGGGGAGGGTGTGTCCATGCGGTTTGCAGGAAGGGTTTGAGGGTAGGTGGGGTGTGCATGGGAGCCCCCTGGGCGCAGCCCCTTTAGCTGATCAGCACCAGCCCCACAACAGCCCAGAGCTCAAGTGCTCTGCAGCATGTCCCCACCACTGACAACACCACGCAGCTACAAATGCACTCTGTATTGCCCAGCTGTGGCATGTTCTGCTGCCCTGGGCATGCAGCAGTAGCGGCAGGGACCAGTGCACGCAGCTGAGATGCTGCATGCCCCAAGGCAGCTTTGAGCTCGCCTGTCCAGGCTCAGCAGCAGCAGCAGCTGAGCAGAAACTGCTGCTCAGCATGTGGGAAAGTGGCCCCTCCCCCTTACCTGTGAGCTGCCTGTGACTGCTGTACACTGTCACCACTGCCGCACTGGGCAGCCCAGAAGTGGCGGTGACAGCTACAGTGCAATGAGGCACATGCTTCGGGCCCAAAACTGCCCAGCAAGGATGAGAGGCTGCTTTCCCCCATGCCAAGCAGCAGTTTCTACCCAGTTGTTACTGCTCCGCTTGGACAGACAAGCCCAGAGCTGGCGCTGAGGCCCAGACTCAGCAGCGGCAGTGCGGGACAGAAACTGCTGCTCAGCATGGAGGCCAAGTGCTGCCCCCCTCCACTGCCAGCACTTCCTGGTGCAGTCCCTTGGTGCCTGCACGGGGCTGCCCTGCATCTGCTCTGTGCTATCACTGCTGCCCCATGGGACAGCCCAGAGATGCTGGTGATGTCGCAGAGACCCAGAGCAGCCCCACACAGGCTATGAGCAGCTGCACCAGAAAATGTTGGCTGCAGGTAGGGGAGGGGCCACTTCCCCACACGCTGAGCAACAGTTAGGCCTGCGCTGCTGCAGCTCAGCCCAGATGGGTGACCACAAGGTCAGGGCTGCACGCACTTGTCCCTCCCTATACCTCAGGGCTGGGGAAGGGGTGACTGGGAGAAAGCAAGTGCATGGAAGCCCAGCAACAGCTGGACAGGAGTTCAGGGCCTGCACCAGTGTCCTGGGGACGGTGCTGGCAGGGCTGAGTGGGGCAGCAGGAGCGCGGGATCCCAGCCAGTAGGGGCTCCATGGAGTCCGGCCAGCTCCCCTCCCTGTCTACTGATGCAGCCCAGCCCAGCCCAGCTCCATAGATCCCTGCCAGCCCGCACCCCATGCTCCTGCCACCCTGCTCTGGGCCCCAGCGGTGCTGGCCCCTGGATACCTGCGTGGGCCCTGTGCTCCTGCACGCCCACCGCCATTTTCACCACTTCCCTGCCTGCCTGCTGGCCACTCCTGCACAGCCACAGTGACAGGACTTGGCAGGAGCTGGCCGGCCCCGAGGACTGGGATGATCACCTTTGGTCCTCCCCTGCCTCCCCCGATCCCCACTTTCTTACCTGAATTTCCTGCTCCAGTGCAGACCAACACAAACAGCCCCATGGTCACAGGCCAGAAGCTAAGCAGAGGCTTCTCGTTGGAGTGGTGGGGCTGGGCGAGCCTTGCTGCTGCTGGGTCCTGCCTGCTATGGCTTCCCCTGGCTCCGGCTTCCCCAGGCTCTTGTTATCTTTGACAGGCAGCCAGGGGCAGATAAATACTTATTTTCTACATTTTAGGGATTCCACTAGCCATATTTTGCCCATACCTGTTCTAGACTGAGCACTAAGTCCCATTGGGTAGAGTGGTTTTCTTTAATCTTTACTAATCTATAGAGGAGCCTCTGGGAACCCCATAAAAATGAGCCCCAAATGTAGTCCATGGCCTAGTGTGACCTATTTATAAAAACTTTTCTAAAAGATTACATGAATATATAGTCACAAATAGTATATAATAAGAAGTTATGATTCCTATTCCATGTTGATATCTTTGAGCTTTAACAGATCTTAAACCTATAAAAGGTAGTTTAAATTTATTTTTTTTAAAAGCATCTTAACAAAAAGGGGGGGAGATTAAATAAAAAAAAAATCTTTTTTTTTTCTTCTTAAATCGCTGATTTTTATCCACCTTGGTCTACACAGTCAAAGAGCTGTGCTAAGAAGCCTTGCTGTAAACCGTGCCCTGACCATGCTATACAAGTCACACCCTAAAGGGTTTTAATGCAACTGGTTTAGTGTAGCGTTGGGCACATGTCAGTAAACCTCTCCAGTGGGTGACAGGAACTGATTGACTCTCAGTTCTTTAGAAAAGGTGGAAAAAAGTATAGAGAAACCAGTAGGTTGTATGGTTTCTAGAGCAGAGCAGGTGCAAATGGCAAGAAAAACATCTCTTACAAAGTAACCTTGAGTGTATGCATATGGCACTTTATCTCTAACCTGTTCTCTTGCCACTGTTTGCTGCTCACCTTCTCCCCAAACTGTGCTGCGTGGTGCAGTAGGCTGGGAGCTGACCTTGCCTGTGAAGGCTGAAGTGAAGAAGCCACTGAGTATTTCAGCCATTTCTGCATCCTCTGTCACAAGATTGCCTCCCCACATCAGTAAGGGACCCACACTTTCCCTCATCTTCCTCTTGCTACCAACATACTTGTAGAAACTCTTGTTGTTACCCTTTGCATCCCTTGCTGACTGCAACTCCAATTGCACTTTGTCCTTCCTAACTTCATCCCTGCATGCCCGAGCAATGCTCTTATACGCCTCCCTATTTATTTTTTCAAGTTTCCACTTGTTATAAGCTTCTTTTTTCTGACTTGGTTTACTGAAGAGTTCCTGCTGAACCAAGCTGGTCTTTTGCCATACTTGCTTGACTTCCTATGCATCAGGATGGTTTGTTCCTGCACTCTCAATAAAGGTTCTTTAAAGTACAGCCAGTTCTCCTGAACCCTTCTGTCCCTCAGGCTGGCTTCCCAGGGGATCCTGCCCATGAGTTCCCTTAGTGAGTCAAAGTCTGCTTTTGCTGAAGTCCAAGGTCCTTACTCTGTTGCTCTCCTTCCTTCCTTTCCTCAGGATCCTGAACTCGATCATCTTGTGGTCAGTGCTGCCCAAGTTGCCATCCACTACTGTATTCCCCACAAATTCTTCCCTGTTTGTGAGCAGTAGGTCAAGAAGACCATGGCTCCTAGTTGGCCGCACCAGCACTTGCACCAGGAAGTTGTCCCCAGTGCTCTCCAAAAACTTACTGAATTGCCTGTGCACTGCTATGTTGCCCTCCCAGCAGATGCCAGGGTGATTGAAGTCCCCCATGAGAACCAGGGCCAGTGATTGAGAAACTCCCACTAGCAGTTTGAAGAAAGCCTCATCTACCACTTCCTCCTGGTCCGGTGATCTACAGCAGACGCCCACCACAACATCCCCCTTGTTGCTCTCCCCTCTGACCCTAACCCGGGGACAGACTATTTCCAGTTTCATACTGGAGCTCTAGAATCATATGGCTCTTCTACATAAAGTGTAACTCCTCGTCCTCTTCTCCCTGCCTGTCCTTCCTAAACAGTTTATATCCATCCATGGCAGTGCTTCAGTCATGTGAGCTGTCCCACCGAGTCTCTGTTATTCCAGTCATGTCATAGTTGCTTGACTGTGTGAGGACTTCCAGTTTTTCCTGCTTGTTTCCCAGGCTCCGTGCATTTGTGTACAGACACCTGAGGTAACTAGTCAATTGCCCTGATTTCTCAGGAAGTATGAGAACATCTTCCCTGTTGTCACCTCCTGCTTGCTGTTCCTTTAGGTCACCTGCTTCCCCACTTACCTCAGGGCTTTGGTCTCCATCCCCCAGTGATCCTAGTTTAAAGCCCTTCTCACTGGGTTAGCGAGCCTGTCTGCAAAGATGCTCTTCCCTCTCTTTGTCTGGTGGATCCCACCTATTCCCAGCAATCCTCCCTGGAAGAACATCCCATGGTTGAAGAAGCCAAATCCTGCTGGCAACACTGCCTGCACAGCCAGGTATTGATGTGCTCAGGGTGTCCCCTTTCCCACTCCCTGGTCTGTCCATACCTGAGGGGGGTGAGCAGAGCCCTTGCTATCATGGCTGTTTCTCCAGGATTTGCACACCAGCGACCGGAGCCATATGCCCTCATGACCCCTCCCACTTGTCCCAGGAGCATAGGGGGAGCAGAGGGGTGAGCCAGCCTGAAAAACACAGCCCACATCCCTCAGCTGTTGCCTCCTATGGCAGAGATGCTGCTTGGAGCATGGGGGTGACTAGTGCAGAGCCCTGCAGGGGACAGGAGCAGGAGTGCCTGGAGGAGCAGCTGCTACACAATGTTAGCACTGCTAGGTCTGCAAACAGCTAGCCTTGATTCATAAGATGAACCCAGAGATTTTGAATAGTAATCCATAGCATCAAATACCTTCTGCCCTGCTGTGGTCTGAGTTCTTTGCAACAGAAGTATTGCTCTATTATTTTTCCAATACTCAAAAAACAAGAGAAAGCTAAGAGATGACATTTTGAGTCTAAAAATGTTGAGAACCACTGGTCTAAAGTCTCAAAAGTACTCAGCACCCAGGAGTTCCCATTGTATTGAGCTCATTTGAAAATCTGGAAAATACTAGAGGACATCTGTGAAGGGAAATCTGTCAATGTACATTTTCTGAATTCTGCTTGATGTTAGGAAGTTGCCATATCATTGAATACCTTGGTGTATAAGAATGAGTGCTGTGTGATATACCTCCTAGATGAGGAGCAATAGAGGTTCATTATCATTTGATGGTTCCCATTTACATTTGGAAGCACCTGGAAACAAAAGAAGGGTCAAAGCTAAAAGAAACTCATCCAGCCAAGTTTTTTCAGAAGAAACAGTGACTAGAAAAATAGAAAGTTCTCAAGGTGTAGAACAAAGAAGAAACTGGGTAATAAAAGTGAAGGCGTCTTAAGAGGTTTGAGAGAAATAAAGGACTTGCAGACCTCAGACAAAAGAGGCTATTTCCTCTTTGGGGTGGGGAAGGGAGAGGGGCAGGTTTCTTTACTGAAGGCTCAGACAGAGAGGAGGAGGATAAGGATTAATGGAGAGACAGGTACTTCAAATTTCTGGAGCAGACACCATGAGCAGGGATAGAGAGAGGATCCTGATTAGAAGACTGTGATATAAACCTAACGATTGTTGGCTTGGAGCTTCCCTTTAAAATTCATGCTTGCTTCAACTATCATGTGTCCTTGAAGAGATTAATGGAAAGCCCAGAGAACCTATAAGGCTGGAACTCTGGGAAAAGCTATACTGAGGAAATGTAGTGCATCGGACCTGGTCTTAAGAGCTTAAAGTACCTGGGTTACATGGGCCTACCATATTTACTCAAATATAAGATGATCCTGATTATAAGATGATGACCCCCCCCAAATTAGATTAGCTATGGAAAACTGATACATTTGTTATAATTTACAGGTATATAATCTAATTACAGTAAAAGCTGCGTGATCCGGACCCTTTATAAACCGGTATTCTCTATTAACCGGCATGTCAGCTTATAAGGGAAAAGCAAAACCAAAAGTGCCCACCGTGACGCTTCCAGTTTCTCTGAGCCCTCACAGCCTGGGGCAGAGCAGCCTGCATTGCTGAGCCCCAGTATCCCCAGGGTATAGCAGCTTGCATGGGGCCTGCCTCCCTGTCCCTTGAGGCCCCCAGGAGAGGCGGTGATGCAGTGGGAGAGGCGGTGGCCCAAACAGGCAAAGACACCTGTTCAGGCCACTCAGTTAACCAGCATATTTTGTTATCTGGCACCCCCCCATTCCCATGGGGGGGTGCCAGATAACAAAGCTTGTACTGTATTGGAATTTTGCCTTGAATTTGTCCCCTTCCCACTACCCAGCAGGGGAAGTATATCTGGGGAGGCCAGTGCTTTGCTCTCTTTCCCCCCCTCCCCCTCCCAACTTTTTCCCTGGCAGCCCCTTCCTTTCTCCTTGCTCTCAGACCCTGAACTCCCTGAGCACATAAGTGAAGAGAAAGTTAGAAAACAGTAACCTTGAAATTAAACATGGCTATTGCAATTTGTATATATAGTACTCATACACTTAGTCCATCCAGAATTAATACATTACCTTTTTGTGAAACTGCTGGAGGTTTTAACACAGGTACTCCATAAACACACTTTTGAGCCGTGTTTTGGCACCTACTTATATGTAGTACAAACTATCCATAATATTAGTTCAAAGCCACTCTCTTAAAAGTTTATATTTTAAATCATGAGTACTTACAGTACAGAGTTATACAGTGCAGACAGGCTGTTTGTCACTGGAGCTGCAGTATATTGTGAAGCAGATGGGACTTTGCAAGTTGCTTTAAAGGAAAGGGTGAGTTGCATTCATGTATAAGCTAGCTGTGGACATAGAAGTGGCATGACTTCCTGTCCTCCTCCTGGAAGCTAATAGTTCATTGATTAAGATGATTGTACTCAGGATCCTGAGGAAAGGAAGGAAGGAGAACAGCAGAGTAAGGACCCTGGGCTTCAGAAATCAGACTTTGACTTACTCAGGGCACTGATGGGCAGGCTCCTTTGAGAGGCCAGGCTGAGGGAGGGAAAGCAATCCAGGAGAGCTGGTTGTACTTTAAAGAAACCTTACTAAGGGTGCAAGAACAAACCATGCTGATGTGCAGGAAGATGAGCAAGTATGGCAGAAGACCAACTTGTTTTTGCAGGGAACTCTTCAGTGAGCTACAACACAAAAAAGGAAGCTTAACAAGAAATGACTAGGGAGGAATATAAGAGTATTACTTGGCATGCTGGAGTGAAATCAGGAAAACCAAAGCAAAACTGGAGTTGTAGCTAGCAAGGGACAAGAAGGGTAAGGGTTTCTACAAGTATGTCAGCAGCAAGAGGAAGATCAGGGAAATGTGGGTCACTTACTGACTGGGGGAGGCAATTTAGTGCTAGATGAGGCAGAAAAGGCTGAAGTACTCAATGCCTTTTTTACCTCAGTCTTCATAGGCAAGATCAGGTCCCAGACTACTTGCATCTAGCAGCACAGTTTGGGGAGAAGGTGAGCAGCCAACAGTGGCAAAAGAACAGGTTAGGAACTATTTAGAAGTCAGTGGGGCCTGATGCAATGTACCTGAGGGAGTTAGCCAGTGTGATTGTAGAGGCACTGGCCATTATCTTTGAAAACTTGTGGTGATCAGGATTGGTCCTGGACAATTAGAAAAGGGCAAATACAGTGCCCATCTTTAAGAAAGGGAAGATCATGGGGAACTACAAGCCAGCCAGCCTCATCTCAGTCCCTGGGAAAATCATGGAGCAGGTTCTGAAGGAATCCATTTCTAGGTATTTGGAGAAGAAGGTGGTTAGGAACAGTCGGCATGGATTCACCAAGGGCAAGTCATGCCTCACTGACCTTCTTGTCTTGTGTGGCAGGATGACAGGCTTTCTGGATGCAGGCAGACCTTGACTTTAGCAAGGCTTTTGTTACAGTCTCCCACAACCTTCTCACAAGCAAGCTAAGGAAGTACACGGGTTGGATGAATGGGCTGTAATGTGGGTAGGAAACTGGCTGGATTGTCAGGCTCAAAGGGTAATAATCAATGGCTCAGTGTTTAGTTGGCAACAGGTCTCAAGTAGCGTGCCTCAGGGATTGGAATATGGGATAGAGTGCACTCTCAGCAAGTTTACGGATGACACCAAGCTGGGGGAATTAATAGATACACTGGAGGGTAGGGCTAGGATTCAGAGGGACCTAGGTAATTTGAAGGATTAAACCAGAAGAAATCTCATGAGGTTCAATAAGGACAAATGCAAAGTCCTGCACTTAAGGTGGAACAATCCCATGCACTAGTACAGGCTGAGGACTGACTAGCCAAACAGTAGCTCCTTCAGAAAAGGCCCTGGAGGTAACAGTGAAAAATTAGCTTAATAGGAGCAAATAGTGTGCCCTTGTTGCAAGCAACACTAACTGCGTGCTGTACTGCATTAGTAGGAGCATTGCCAACAGATCAAGGGAAGTGATTATTTTTTTCTCTTTGGCACTGGTGAGGCCACATCTGGAGTATTATGTCCAGTTTTGAGCCCCCGCTACAGAAAATATGTGGAGAAATTGGAGAGAGTCCAGTGGAAGACAGTGAAAATAGTTGGAGGACTGGGGCATGTGAGTGAAGTGGAGGGATCTGGGCTTATTTAGTCTAGAGAAGAGAAGACTGAGGGATGATTTAATAATAGTCTTTAACTACCTGAAGAGTGGTTCGAAAGATTCACAGATTGTAGAGTCGGAAGGGACCTGGCAGGAAAGAGGACAGGTCAGATGACCCCAGCCAGGTGACTGTCAAGCCTCCTCTTGAAGACCTCCAAGTTAGGTGATAGTACCACCTCTCTTGGAAGCCCATTCCAGATTCTGGCCACCCTTACTGCAAAAAATTTCTTCCTAATGTCTAACCTAAATCTGCTCTCCACTAGTTTACACCCATTATTCCTAGTTACTCCTAGGGGCACTCTGGTAAATAGCGCATCTCCAATTCCCTGTTGTCCTCCCTTGATAAACTTACGGGTAGCTACAAGGCCTCCACTCAGCTGTCTCTTGTGAAGGCTGAAGAGATCCCCCAACCTGCCCTTGTAGGGTCTTTCACTGAGGCCACTAATCACGCGAGTAGCCCTCCTCTGAACCCTCCAAATTCTCCGTGTCCCTCCTGAAGTGCGGTGCCCGCAACTGGACACAGTACTCCAGCTGTGGCCTGACCAATGCCGCATAGAGGGGGAGCATCACCTCCCTGGATCTGTTGGTCATGCATCTGCTAATACACGACAAGGTGTGATTGGCTTTGTTGATGGCTTTGTTACACTGCCAGCTCATGTTCGTCTTGGAGGCAGTGATTCCAAGATCTCTCTCGGCTGCTGAGGAGGTCATCCCCCAACCTGTGTAGGTGTAGGTGTGCTGGGGATTCCTCCTCCGTAGGTGGAGTACCTTGCATTTACCTTTGTTGAATTGCATCCTATTTCATTCTGCCCATTGATCCAACCTGTCCAAGTCAACCTGTATCTGCTCACTGCCCTCTGGTGTGTTAACTTTGCCCCATAACTTGGTATCATTTGCAAACTTGGAGAGGGTGCTCTCCACACCCTCGTCCAAATTGCTGATGAAGATATTAAATAACACTGGTCCAAGGACAAAAACCTGCGGGACTCCACTGTCCACCTCCTTCCAGGCCGAGAACGACCCATCCACCACCACTCTCTGGGTGCAATCCCTAAGCAAGTTGACCACCCACCTGACTGTGTAGTCATCCACTCCACAACATGCTAGCTTCCCTATGAGAATAGGGTGTGAAACAGTGTCAAAGGCCTTCGTAAAGTCCAGGAAGGTGACATCAGCCTCAGCTCCTGTGTCAAGGCAGTGTGTGACTTGGTCGTTAAAGGCTATGAGGTTTGTCAGGCAGGATCTACCTGTGATGAACCTGGGCTAGTTTCCCTTCAGCATCATTTCCCCTGCTTGGTGTTCACAAACGTGATCTTTAGTTTTGGGGTTTTTTTCCAGTATTTTCCCATGGGTAGAGGTAAAACTGACTGGGCTGAAGTTACCCGGCTCATTTCTTCTCCCCTTCTTAAAAATGGGCACCACATTCACCCTTTTTCAGTCCTCAGGGACCTGGCCGGAGCTCCATGAGTGCTCAAACAGCCATGCCAGAGGCTCAGCTATGACACTGGCCAATTCCTTGAACACCCATGGATGGAGGTCATCCGGGCCAGCTGACTTGTGCTCATCCAACCCTTCCAAATGCTCCTTAACTAAGTCAGTACTAACCTTTGGCGGTCTGGTGCCTTTTGAACATCTGTCTGTGCTCAAGGTGGGGGAATTGTCTTGGTCAGTATTAAGGAATACTGAAGTGAAGAACACATTGAAGAGCTCCGTCTTTTTCCTTGCATCAATCACCAGCTATCCTGATTTGTCCTGCGGGGGCCCTATGTTATTCTGTGCCTTCCTTTTGCTTGCTGTATATCTCTAGAAGAACTTTTTATTGTCCTTAATTGTTGTAGCAGTCTAAGGTCTAGTCCTGCCTTGGTCTGCCTAACTGATTCCCTGCAATAGCATGCCAGGGAAGTGTATTCTTCCTTGGTGACTGCCCCCTGCTTCCACTGCCTATAAATCTCTTTCTTTGCCCCCAGCCTTTCCTGGAGTTCCCTGTTCAGCTAAGGGGCCCTTTTTATCCCCTTACCCCCTCTCCTGCATAAGGGGATAGACTCCTTGTGTGCCCCAAGGATCACTCCCTTGAGAAACCTCCAACCCTCCTGGACCCCCATTCGCTCAATGCTCTTGAGTTCTGCCACTTCAGTAACTAGCCTTCTAAGTTTAATAAAGTTGGTCCTTCTGAAGTCTAACACTTTAGCGTCACTGGGTATTTTTCCCACCCTTCCCTGGATGGTGAACTCTACCAAGCGATGGTCAAGAGTATAAAGCTAAGCTGTTCTCAGTGGTGGAAGATGCAGAACAAGGAGCAATGGTCTGAAGTTGCAACATGGGAAGTTTAGTTTAGATATGAGCAAAAATTTCTCTCTAGGAGGGTAGCAAAGCACTAGAACAGGCTACCCAGAGAGGTTGTGAAATCTCCATCCTTAGACATTATTACGTCCCAGTGAGACAAAGCCTTGGCTAGGATGATATAGTTGGAGGTGGTCCTGCTTTGAGCAGGGTATTGGAGTAGGTAACCTCCTGAGGTCTCTTGCAACCCTGATTTTTTTTTATGATTGGCTCCAGGGAATCTCACTTCCCACCCCTTTCCTCTCTGGACAGTTATTTTTTCTTGGGGACAGATTTAATCCAGGAGGTTTCTCAGGAGCCTGCAGTGGGGATTGTAGGCCGGACTTTGAGGGAGAGCAGAACAACTGGAGCGTCTTACCCCAGAAAAGAGCTTTTCCAGAAATCCATTTCATGCCTCAATGTCCCCATGTGTTAGAATGATGCCCCGGGGGAGGCACACCTGGGCCACGGATTAGCGAGGATTTAGTTAGGGAGCTTCTGGAGGGGTTGGACGTATTCAAGTCAGCC
>NW_017728943.1:4979006-4981481 GCF_001723895.1 Crocodylus porosus | reverse complement strand
GGGATTCAAACAACTCTCCAATACTTAGATTCTAAAGCAGGAAAATTATAACATTTTATATATTTACCACATATAGAATCTTAATTGTTGGGGGGGTCACCTTGTATTCAGGTAAATATGATATTAAACTTGACTTGATCCTATTTTGTTTGAGGGCTTGATGGGATCACAGCACAAAGAACTATGCTTATAGTCTAACATCAGATATTAAAGTCTCTTTTGACTTAGGTTTTGAGGACGTGGCTTTTTACAAGGAACAAATCCTTGTAACTGAGATAAAGGTAAAGATTATTTTAAATTTAGCTCTTCTTGCTCCAGGGATAAATCCTACTAAAAATACTCCTAGAACTGACTTTCAGTTCTTTGCCAAAACCATTTTTTTTCATGTGACTGAGCTTCCTTTTAGACAGAGGCTGTAGGCTGTATATTTCTACAGACTTTTCCAGTCTCCTTTTATTACCCTCTTTCAGATCTCTCTTAAACAGCCATATACTTCTTGGATATGGCTCTTTCAGATCTCTCTTAAACAGCCATATAATTCTGCTGTCGTTTGGCTTATCAGTGTTAACGTCTGCCCACCTTTTCTCTGCTTAATCCTACTCTTATTGGTGAACGGTAGAGAAATTAAGTGACAGCTATGTAAGAGTATGGGTAATCTTAAGTGTCTGTGAATCTTCTGGATTCAGTAATAAACTTTCACTGTCCGGAGATGGGTAAGGGCAGTCAGACTTAGGAACCCTGGACCTGGACCATAACACTTGTAATTGGTCAACAAACCTAAGGACACAGTAGGTAAGTTGTTTTTCCCTGCAACAAAGTTAGAACTACTTTTGCCAAAACCTCAATTTGTGAAGGACTGACCATTCTTGGAAGTAGCCAACCAATTTTGCCTGTGAAGTCGCTTCCCGGGGCTGACGCCAGAGCTGCATTACATGTATGAAGTCTCTGAAGTCACGTGGTTAAAATTCCACAGATGGTTCTGATCCTTTTACATCTTGATCACCTCAATCTCACACCCCTGAAGAGGGAATCTTTTCAGTTCTTGCTCCATATTTTATAATTTGCCTTCCTTCAAAGAGATGGCTCGCTTTTCGAACGTATCCACAAAGTCTAAAAGTGGTGATGCTTGCTCCCCAGGTCTTGTTCTTTTAGTGCATCTGTCCAACCCCTCCCCCAGTACCTGGAGGCATGGGAAGCAGTTGTTTCTCTTGGCCATTTTTGGTATTCTCATCAATGTCTGATGCTCCAAAATGCACAGAACAGTGGAAAATAACTGCAGGGAGCTGTCCTGTGCTGATGGTTTATTATAATAATACTTCTGTAAAACACACCTTCAGTGATTTGAGTGCTCTACAAATGGCACTTCTAAGAGCAAAGCCCTGAGTTCACCTAGTTCCAAAAGTTTTACTGACAGAGACAGAAATAAGACTGAAATGGCCTCCCTCCAGCCTTTTGCAGATAGGTCATTTCTCTCTCTCTCTCTATCAAAATTCAGCTACAAGACAGACAGTTCCACCTCTTCCCACTCTGTTGTTATTAATGTGGTAGCATGGTATCATAGTTCAGGAGAAGAACAGTCATTTTTCTCACAAGAAAACCAAAGTCAATACATAATCCAATTTTCTGCACGGCTTGCTAAATCCAGAATATAGGTTGCAACCCTTGTTTAAACTAATGGCAAACTAAAAACTTTGCTTTGATGACTATCAGTCTTTCTGCATTTTCACTTACAGAAGAATATGAGCTGAATGCTAGTAAATACTGGAATAATTTCTATAAAATCCATGAAAATGGTTTTTTCAAGGACAGACACTGGCTCTTCACTGAATTTCCTGAGCTGGCACCAAACCACAACCTGAGTCAAGCTGTGAGTTCTGTACAAAGAGATGATAAAACTGAAAGATCCAGAAACTTGGGAGTGGAAAGCTGTGAAAATGGACTCTGTTCATGGGAAACCAGAGCACAAGGTCATCCAATCAGCTCGCTGAAAAGTGGTAGTAATGTCCGTGAATCCTGCACAGAATGGAAGGCAACACAGAAGCTGAGTGGGCTCAGCCTAAGTGATGGTGGCTTTCCAGGATCATCAGCAACTTACTGTATACTAGAGGTAAAAGCAAAGAATGAAAGAAGAACTTATTTCCCATTTGTGTTAAATCTTATTTTAGATTCTGTTTGTCAGGATGTCCTGTTTCAAACTGTCAGGTCATCACTACAACTTTGTTACACCATCTTCTAAACAAATCTCTCCCCAAACTCTGTACAGAACTAATGAGAGAGAAAGGTTAGCACAGGTAAGAAGGGAGAGCTCTGTGTTTACAGCTGAAACCTGATAGATGGGAAGGTTCAGAAAGGTGCAAGAGAAAAGACTTAGTATCAGTAGCAAGCCTGAAAGAAGGGAGTGGACTCATGAAGCATGACAAACAGAGTTGAAAGAATGAGGGGGAATTTGATGGAGCAACTCAACAAAGATGTTAC
>NW_017728943.1:4964899-4978791 GCF_001723895.1 Crocodylus porosus | reverse complement strand
CATCCGGGTTTCAAAATGGCATGTTATCACTATCCAGTGTGAAAGCATCTTTAAAATACCCTTTAATTGGGTAGAAAGCTGGTTCATTGCCTTGTTCATAAAGCTTCCCTCTGCCCATGATCCTGCGACTGATTTGAGGGGCATAAAACTCTGGAAAAAATAATTGCAAAAAAAAAAAGATCTGTAGCCCGCTTGGAGAATCCTATAGGCCTCCACATTGATGCTGAATTGCTCTTGGCCAGTTGTGAGCTCTCAGAACGATGCACAAGGGGGTCCCAGAATAGGCTGTAGGATTTCATGGGATTGCTATGCTCCTAAAGCCAAGCTTACTGATGTTGTGCCCCAAGTCTTATACTGCGTACAGTTGACCAACACCAACCTGTGGTTGGTTTTTGCGCATAAGTGTAATAGTGATCTGCTGTGTTGAAACCTTTCTCTCTCCCTGCAGGATCCCAGCACCCAAAGCCCTGTAATAAGCAGTTTTCCAAATCATCCATGCAGTTAGCTCATGTTAGCATATACTGCCTGGATATTTACTGTACCCCTTTTCATTCAGACCTCCACTGGTACATTCCATTCCACTTACTTCAGTTGTTCCACCAATTTCCTAAACATGCAGGGATAAAAGCCCTAAAATACATTTTATGGCCCAGCTTCTCTTCGGAGAAGAAGTAAAGGTAGTAAGAGGCAGCGGCATGGCAGGCCTACATTTAAGGAAGACGCATCCAAAAAAGGAGACTGAATTAAGAAGGTGCAGCTATAATGAGAGCAAAGCAAACTTCCTTCTTTCCCACCCTCCCTCTTAGTTTGATTTCCAAACAAAGACAGAGTAACCCGTGGCCTTTGAAGCTGTTGAGTGACTCAGACTGATTGTTATGCTTTGGATTCCAGCAGTAACAGCTTTCAGCAATAACAAACAGTTCACACAAGATTGTCTGCCTTCTAGTACAATTGGGTACTTAGTTTGGTCGTTTCCTATGGAAGCCAAAATATAAGGCCTGATCTTGAAAGGGGCCTGGCATCTTACTGTCTTATTATTAATGGGAGTGTCAGGTGTTTGGTGCTGTCTGTATCTGGTCCATGGGGGTCACTGGAGTCTTCCTTTAGTGGCCACAACTTGGGGGATCCCTTGAAACATTCATGAAGAATGGATGGTAAACTAGGTGAAGGGAGTCAACAAAGGTGTATAACTGGCTTCTCTTTCTACAGGTTGGCTGTGGTGCTGGAAATACTGTCTTCCCGATTTTACAAACCAACAAGTAAGCAGCTTCTATGGGGATTAGTAGGTTTGGGGGTTTTTTGCTGCATCACAAGCAGACCACTGGAAAATTACCAGAAAGGATTTTGTGTGTGGCCTCTTCTTAATACGCAGATTCTCCTCACACAGAGGAGCCCGAACACAAACAATGCACCCAGTGGTAGTTTCTGTCGATAACTTTTGCTAGTTAAAAGGCTGCTGAGGGACTGCAGAAAGCTGAGCGCAGTGATATCTTCTATCTCCTTTCAGCTGTGGTTGTCGAAGGATTTTACACACAAGTTTCCTAATCTGTCTCCTCCCTTCTGAACTCCCAACAATGTATGCACAGGGAACTAAGACGTGCAAAGGAAAAATGATGTACCCAGTATTGTAAAAGCCACTGGGAATAAAACCCAGGATTCAATATGTTCGACATTCCAAAGCTGTGATCTGTCCATGAGTCATCCTCCTAGCTTAGACGCTACGCTGAGCACCTTATGGGGAAAATAACCTTCCTGTTTCTTTTGTATTTATTTCAGTGACCCAGGACTCTTTGTTTACTGTTGTGATTTTTCCACCACAGCTGTGGATCTTGTCCAGGTAAACTTAATAATAGTGCATAAATCCTAGCTGAAATCACAGTTGGTATTTTTCATAGCATTTGCGGAGATCTACTATTGGCACTGCCTTCACCAGTTCAGCTCTTCAGCACCTTGTTCATGCTTGGTGCTTGTCTCTAGTGCAAGTAAACCAGAGGAACAGATCACTGGTGCCTCGGGGACTGAAGGGAGGAAGAACAAAAAACAGTATTTACATTGGTTCTGGGTGTCAGCTTGTTTTCCTTTCCCCTGTTGCTGGCATCACATTTCTAGACCAGATGCTCTAGACCAGATGCTGTTGAAGTCTGAAACCATTTGAAGTCCCATTTCTTCCAGTCTCCAGCTCTTAATGGTCTTTTGATTCACTTGTATCATTGATATTACCACGGTTCTGGAAATGGCATTTAATTGCTTTTGCACAGGCAACTGGGGAGATGTTAGTGTGGATGCTGACTTTGTTGGCTAGAGTGGGAGGGGGTTAAGGATTAGCAGTGGAATGGCAGATAATCTTGATGATCTTTGCTTAGAACAGAGTTTGGAAACAAAGTATTGAATTTATCAGCCCATGTGTAATGATAGGTACTGATAAAGGAAAAAGAGGGACAGCAGCAAGGAACAGTTGCTTCACTGCGTCATTTAATTCTCAGCCATACCTAACAGCTGCTAAATAAAGCTGACTAGACTCTGCATTTCTGTGGCTTCTGGGGTTGCTCGGCACCTCTGAAAAACAGGCTACTTTTATTTGGGGACCTAAAAATAGTTTTCAGAACATAACTTCAGAAATTCAGGTTTGGTGTTTTTGACTGAAATATCCAGTCCTCCCCTACTGAGATTTGATCAGTTTTGCTTTTGATTTCAGTGGAGTAAGTACTAGCCTCAACTTTTTGTATCTTGTAAAGAATTCTAGTTTAATGGTATAAATTGCTCTTTCCTAGCCCTGGTCATTTTAAGAGAGATGTGTCCTTATAGCAGGTCAAGGCTCGAATGCAGTGGTTTTCAACCTGGGGTCTGCAGACTCTCTGAGGAGTCTGTGAAAAAGATGACTACAATGAATCAAAAGTATGGGAATATCTACAGTTACAATTCAGAGGGGTCTGCACCTCCACTTGAAAAATGTTAGTGGCCCACAAGTGAAAGGTTGAAAATCACTGCTCTAATAGATGCCTCACATGTGCTTATTAATATTTCATAGCTTCCCCCTACCTGACACCACTCAAATATTTTAGTAGCTCTAGGCACACAGCTTATTTCACTGCCTTTGGATCTTTCGCTGTAGTGTATAAAAGCAAAATGGAAACCACGTAGCCATAGTGTTGGTATTTGTGTCTAACAGCATGTGTCCTTGTCACCTTTAATTACAGAACAATGCAGAATATGATTCTTCTCGGTGTTTTGCCTTTGTTCATGATCTGTGCAATGATCAAAGTCCTTACCCAATGCCAGAGGAAAGTCTTGATGTCGTCCTTCTCATTTTTGTCCTCTCAGCTGTTCTCCCAGACAAGTAAGTCAGTCTCTGATATTATGCTAGTAGTTTTCTGCTTGAATAGAGTGAATGTATCATTGATTGGAGGGAAGAAAAGAGTATGTATGAAGTCCAGTGCTTCTTGGGAGATAGAAATCAGTGTTGAATTCAAGGACTCGGCCTATGTGCTTCTTTTTGCATTTCATTCAGGTTCAACAATCATCATTCTATGGGCAGTCATTTTGTGCTTTTGGCACCTGTGACCAGTTCCCCAGGATTTGGGTTCCAGACACTTCTGAGGAATGTCTGGATCCAGATCAGGAGTTTTGATGAGAACTTATATTATGAAAACATTCATATTAGACTTTGCAAAACTTCTGTTTTTCATATACATTTTACCAGGTTCCACCTACCTAGCCTTTACTACTGGTTTTCCTCAGTGCCTGGATGCAGGCTGGACTTCAGTCCTGGGTTCCCTGGTTCCCCAAATTGCAATGGTCATGCTTCAAGGAACATGCTCAGTGAACATGTACAGCAAATTAACTCTTTTAAAGGAGGAAGCCTTAAAGTAAAGAGTATTGGGGGGGTGGCAGGAGGGTTGGTCCCAACAATCTGCAAGGTCCCTTCCAGTCCCTAGGACCTATGATAGTACATGGCCTACATTTTAGATCTAAATTTATTTGGCTGTGTCCCCATTCTCCCTCCCCACCCCCCAGCCAAGTAGTACGCTGCTTCAATCTCCAAGAAGTGTTCAGGTGGTAAAAATATCTTATATTTTTTAATACAAGTGTATAGTGCTTCTCATGGTAAAGAGGAGATGTAACTACAGGTACACCAATGCATTGGTCCCATATTGGATCGACACCAATATAAGGAAAATAGACAGCATCGGCAGTTGGCTTTTTTTAGTTGATGTGGCCAATAATGATGCTGATTTTAAATGCCCCATATATGTGTGCAGCTGCAGCGCAGCAAACAGGCAGCCAGGAGCAGGGAGAGCAGGGTCCAGATAGTAAGTCTCTTGTAGGGGAAGAGGCAGATCAAGGCCCCTACGGTGAGGGAGGGAGTGGGGCTGGGGCAAGGGCAGGTGCTGCACAGCTTAGGTGGCGTGCTGGATGGAGCCGCAGCTCATCTAGCGGGGTGCAGGGATGGGGAGGCAGCTCCCACCACAGCACACACCCCGGGAGAGCATAGGTCAGGGGGGACGGGGGCATGTCTGTCCGTTCCCCCTCCCCCACCGGATCTGTGCATGGGACCAGCCTGCTCTTCCCCACCCTCCTGCATCCAGATCGGGTCTGCTCCACCCTACCCCAGACAAATGGATCACGGTCAGGCTGCACAACCCTCTGCATCTGGGAGGAACCTGGCACAGCCTATCTGGCCTGCAGGGTAAAAAGCTTGGGCACTGCTGCCATGGTCATTGAAGGCTCAGTATTATTAGGCCCTGTAACAATAACCTCTCCAAGACAGGCCAGAGGATTGGAGAGGCCTTGCCCTGTTAGCAGTCATCCATACACTTAGAATGTCATGCCCTGGATGCATAACCGCAGGCACTTTTGCTTTTATTTAGTAAAATTAACTCCATTTCTCTTATTGCCACTGAGCTGTCTGTACTAATCACAATGCGGCCATTAACTGCTTGTAGCTTCTCTAGATCACATCTGTAAGACAGTCCCACAGTAAACTGTAGATGACTCCATATAATTACTCAATTCTCTTAAATAATAAAATAATTTGTGCTTTACTCCTCTGATAGGGATATAAATCTGCATTCGCGCCATTTAATTGTCTGGCAAATATGGAGCTGGGACCAGAAAGAGCTGGGGATGGGGTCATGTAGAAGCTGTATAACTAAGATAATTGGCCCTTTAATGGCATGTGGCAAAGCTCAATGGATATATGCACAGTCTGTTTCCCAAAATGGGAAAATTCTGTTTAAAAAAGGCTAGGAAACTGCTTTGTAGTATTAATCTACATTTTAGTAAATTTTGGCTACAGCTTAGACCTGACTTTCGAAGCAGCCACAGCTGAAGACAATTGCAGCTTCAGACACTCTGTTTTTTTTCTATAATTTTAATTGTGAATTCACACTGCTAATTGATCAGGTTCCACCTGAAGTGGCTCAGAAGAAAACTTTGTCTCAGACTCTAAAAAAAGAAAGAAACATCTCAGGAAATCTTTTTATTAAATAGTTCTAACTTTGATTTTGCTATAAACCAAATAAACTTTTAATATTAAAAAATAACAAATCATAAGGAGTAGTCCATCACCTCAACAAAATATAGTTAATTAGGCATTTCAAGCAGTAGACAGTTACGCATAAACTCTGATAGTGCTGGGGTGCCCTTCAAGTTGGAGGCCTTGACACTTATCATGTTAAGTGTCAAAATGCATCAGTCATTTTAAAAGAACCTTGCACCTAGAGTGAAAAACGTGTTTAAAACACTTCAGCTGTAGTAGTAATTATTTATCAAGGACATGCCACACCAATTCTAAGCTTTTCAGTGTCTTTAAAACTCTAACACTCCTTCTTCTACACTTTCAGAGTAGTCTGTTTTATGTAACCTAATCCCTTAGCTTCACTATAATCTATACTCTAGACCTAATTTAATTTCTCTTAAAAAGTTCTTGGGCAGCATTGTGTAGTCAAATGATTTTAAAAGCTGAAAAGTGTTGCTGACCCCTGGCTTAAAACAAAGTCACTATGGTCTTAATATCCCTACTATAGACCCCTTTGCAAACCTTAAATCTACTGAACCATTTCAAATGAGAATTTTTTACTAAAACAATAAACATAACAAAAATGAACCTGCATCTTTGGAAAACTCATGGGGGATGGAGGAAGCATTACCAAAGACAGGTGAATTTTACTGCTTGCTTTTTCCCAGGATGCAGTGCATTATTAACAGACTGTGCCGGCTTCTGAAACCTGGAGGAATGATATTGCTACGAGATTATGGTCGTTATGACCTGGCCCAGCTCCGATTTAAGAAAGGTATTTCTCATCTCCTATGGAGTATTTCTACGTAAGTGGTACATGTCTCTACAAAGGAGACTTCTCTGTCTGAGACAACCTGATCAAGTCCCCTCCTGTGGAGTGTACACTTGAGGAGGGGAAGGGAGGTAGAGGCTGGAATTTACCTTCTGTCTCCTTATGCAGTTGATTGGCAGTCGTTGTTGCCAATTTTAAAATGAGTTCATTCAGTAAAACTCTAAAATTCTCTTGCCCCCAGGTCGGTGTCTGTCTGACAACTTCTATGTGAGAGGAGATGGAACCAGAGTTTACTTCTTCACACAAGGTAGGAGATCAGACACCATACTCTTGATCTCATTACCTTCCTTTTTTCCACACGTCCTGAATTTCTGCAACCCCCTGAAACAAGCAGCTGTCAATACTGCACCCTTCCTGAACAGGTCTGAAGCATTAAAAGTTTGTTAGTTGCATGGAAATCTGGGCCTGGTCCTCACTGATCTTTGTAAGACTTCACATTCCGCCTTCTAATGGGAGGATCCTTCCCCATTTTCCTTACTCAGTAGAACCTGTATGATTCCTGCAGAGGAGCTGCATCCACAGTTGCATGCAAATGGGCTAGTAAGGGGGAGCCAGAGGAACCATCCTTTTTAGAACCTTATATTTGCCTTTCCCAACATGAAGATACTAGACACTACTCCAACAAAACAACATTACCTGCTGCCTTGTGGTTGGTGGAGATGTTTTTTCTATCCTTCAACAAACACAGCTAAGTTACTAAAGTGACCACCTCCAATCCTGCAATGGTAGATGTTATTCAGATATATAAAGATCATTTTAAGTTCTACTTGAATGAGCCATAAAATTCAACACTGCAGGGCTTATTTGTTGCTGCTAAATAAACATAAAATGCTTATTATAAAAGGGAGAAAGCAATTGGCAGATGCTATGACATGGCAGGCTTCTGATAAGAGCAAAAGGTCCTTTGCTGTAGAACACAAAATTGCACACTCCCAGAGCTCCTCAAGTCTCTGACTTTGCATGCAAGGAGTGTATTGGGGCACCCTGATCTAGAATGCATCCTCCTTATTGTTTGGCTTGAAACACGTTTCCAACCTTGAAAACACTTGATGCCCAGCTTGACCTATTCCACAAGTGCAGCTTTTCTGGAATTTTTTGCAAATGAACCATTATGAATAGCATTCCTGTCAAATATACAAGATTGTGGGCTTAAACCTGTGGCTTTGAAAGCATAGGCCTGGTCCTCTGAATAGAAGGTGCTGAACATCTTCTAGTCCCATGGACTTTGGGAACATTTGAAGGTACTTAGCATCTTAATCAAACCCCTTTAAAAATATGCTCTTGTTCAGCTGTCCCTAACCTTAAAAGTCCTATGTTCTCATCCATTTAAATATAAGGTATCAGACAGTATAGGGAGCATAAATTCATTCCTGATGTTGCTGAAGCCTTGTCTCGGCTTGGCTTGGCTTGGCTTGGCTTGGCTTGGCTTGTCTTTAACCATTAAAGATTCCTGCAGGCCCCCACTTAGAGCAATTTAGGCTATAATGAAAATAAGTGTCAATTGAAAACACTTCTACTTTCCTAACCACCTTTTCCACTCCTCATAGATGAATTGGATGTTCTCTTCACAACGGCCGGATTGGAAAAAGTCCAGAATCTGGTTGATCGGCGCCTGCAGGTGAATCGTGGGAAGCAAGTGGCAATGTATCGAGTGTGGATCCAGTGCAAATACCGCAAGCCCCTTTCCCCAGGACATGAGCCAAATGGGTGCATTCATTAAGGAAGATCACCTGTCTGGGTTTGCTGGTCTGCTGTGCAGCAACATGCCATGGAAAGACTGTTGCACCCTCCTCAATTTTAGGTCTTTGTACCATGTACAGACATGTCTAAAGTACACACATTGTATGGGCAAGATGGAAGTTTTGTGCTAGAGATGGATGCTCTAAAAGTAGGCAAAGGATAAGTGTTTTTAATGTCTAGCTACTGGACTTTTTAAAAATTATTGGTGACACAATTTTACCCAAATGATGGTCATTGAGTGTCTTTTATAGAGTCTGTGCAGAATTCGTACCTGCCTTAAAACAAGGGAATTTGGTTCTTTTCTGCCAATTCAAAAGTTCACGAGACAGTGGGGGACATGTCTACTGCCAGTTTCCCAGGTTCTTGCCCCACATCACCATTTTGTCATTATGCTGCTCCATGTGTCAGAGACCAAAGTTGCGTAACCTGTAGATCAGCTACAACAAGAGGAGTTGTCTATTAAGTTTAAGATGTAAGGCTGGCTCAGGCATGCAGATGTATTCTAGCCCTGTGCTGTGGCTAACTTGGGGCCTGTCTATACAAGGAAGTTATCATGCAAGGTGTGAATTTACAGTGCGCTAGCCACTCCATGTTAACTGCCCACGTGGCTGCTCTTTGTCACCTTTGAAAGAGGAGTAAGTAAATTCATACTTGGTGCGCACTAAGAATGTCCACACAAGGAGTGAGTGCAGAGTAGTTGGAGCATAGTAAATTCACACCTTTGACTGTAAACCAGCTCAGAGAGGTTCACCTTCCACTCTTTAAGACAGTCAGTTGGTGAATTATATCTATTATTTAACTTCATAATGGAAACTTTCCACAAGGAGTTAAAGCTAACAAAAAATGTATGCCATCTTTTGGGAGCAAATGTTTGTACTGTCTACTGCTTGAAATGTCTAATCTGTTTTTAATAAATGGTGTGGTACAGTATGTATTAGAACTGTAATAAAAGACTTAATTTGTGGTAAAGCTTCTCAACCAAGTTCAACAATACTACTTAAGCCTTCCACAGAAGCAAGTGAACTTCAGTGCAGTTTCTCTGCAGGGATCAGTTTGAATATCTTTGAGTGCAGGACAGAGTGCAGTGTGAGAGAGAGGCTTCCCTTCTGCTTTGAAACCATAGGACAGAACAGGCCATTGCTTCTTGGAGCTAGTTTTCATACTAATACTTTGGGGAAGGTCAGGAGACAGGAATTTTAAGCTAGTTTCTAAAACTGTCAGCAAAAGGGAGCTAGGCTTAAAAAGAAAAAATGGTTTGAGTAGCTTTGGGAGGGGGATCTGGAGAGGAAGTCTGGAGCACATGTGAGTACCAGTTGTTTCTTCCCTTTTTCATCTCTGACCTCTACAACCTACTTTCTCTGCAGTGCCTACTCTGTGCCCTCTACATGTGGAGTTGGAAGGAGAAAAGGACAGGGGCTGCAGCCACATTGTGGTACACACTGGGATTACAAGTACCTGTTCCATTACTTATAAGGAGAGCCACACACATGATCAGAGGTCATGAGAGCAGGCCATAGGAGAAGATGAGAGGCACGGGATTCTTCAGCTTGGCTAAGTGTAGGCTCAGGGGGGACTTGGTGGCAGCCAATAAGTATATCAGGGTTTTCATCAGGACCTCAGAGAACGTCTGTTCACCAGGGCTTTCTCAGGGAAAACAAGGTCCAACGGCCACAAACTGCTGGAGGACCATTTTAGACTGGACATTAGAAAGAACTTCTTTACCAGCCGAGTCTCCAGAGTCTGGAATAGACTCCCCGCAGAACTGGTGCGAGCACCTACTCAACACATTCAAGATGCACTTGGATGATTATCCTGCTGGGGTCTTCTGCCCCCAGCTGACTTCCTGCCTCTTGGGCAGGAGGCTGAACCAGATGATCTCACAAGGTTCCTTCTAGCCCTAATGTCTATGAAATCTATTAAATATGTGTAGTTTAACAGTAATATGGTCATAACCTATTAGTACTGCCCAGGAGGAAGTCAGCAGCTCATGGAGGTATGTTTCATTTAGCCATCAATGATCTAGCAAGAACCAGTGTCTGGAAATGGAATGACATCTGACCTTTTACTCTCTATAGGAACTGGTAGTGTTAATACATGACACAACCCCCACATGATCTGCAGTTCTGCTGAGTGAAAGGTTCCATGAATGAGCATGCTCTTGTAGTTGTAAAGGTGACCCTGGAGTCTCCCTACATGCTGGTGAAGTAAGAGAGGGAGGTCATTTTATTTATTTTTAAGCTGAGGATTTTCATAGATGTATTTGTCATACCGAAATAAACAACTTGGAAAATAGCCCTTGTTAGATGTGATACAACCCTGCCCCTTTTCTTAGGAACTGAAAGAACTTCCAAACCACACTCATGGTAGAGAGAAGGCCAGGTTCAAAATTCCTGTTCTTTCAAAGGCAAATAAATGGGGTGAGGGTAAGCAAGTGGAATTTCTTCCATTCAGAGAGATTTTAAAATGCAGAAAAGAGCACAACTTTCTCTCGGGGTTGTTTTCCAAAGGGAAGGATGATGTTTTTGCCACAGACTAGCTTTATTGTAAAGCTGTAGCCTGCAGAGGATGTTCAGTATTCCAGTCTTTTAAATAAATAATTCAGCTCCTGGTCTGGAAGTAGGTTCTTGGAGTTTTTTGTGTTTGGTTTTACAGAAGGCTGTGCTTTGCTAGTACAGAGGAACCTAGTGGCTTAGTGAACAACGTGGAGGCAGAAGTGGCTGCTTGACACAAGCGCAAGAAAGAAGGCACTACAAACACCATCAAACAAATCAGATACCCAAAATTTCAGGTTTTCCAACTACCAGCTCCCAGCAAAGCCTTTCCCAGATAATCCCACCACAGTGCTGCTATTCTTCTGCTGTCTCAGCCCCCCAGGCAAACTCCCTCTATTAGCTTCCTCTGTGGTGTTGATTAGTGTGATGGTTCTCAAGCTCTTTAGACTCGAGGCATCTTTCAAAAAATGCCTGTTTTTAGTTTTCATTTGTCTTTTTGAGTTTGTAAAAATAAGAGCAAATTTTCTGTTGCAGAGAACTCGGGAAGATCACTAGTCAGAATGTTTTTAACAGTATGGATTCCTATTTGAAACCTGGGTTTATCTGTTAAACCAGGTCTGTACAGCTACCAGTGATAGCTTTGTGCAGCACCCTATGTAGATTAGTGCCTGTTTTGCAATTAGTGATTGCCTGATTGATATGTGTTTGCAGCTCTGTGTAGGGTACTTTGCGTCAGGTGCAGCTGGTCTAGCTAAATGAGGGGTAGAGCCAGAAAAACTTATCAAAAGCAGTCCTTTGCAAACAGATAAAGTTTGCCTGAGGAGAGAGCCAGTGGAAGGGGGTGATTTATTTTTTTGTTTGTTTCTTTGTTTTCTACAACATAGGTGTCCTCCAGGGAGCATAGGAGGCATAAACTTAGACTGATCAGCAATCATTACTTGCATGGGTTGCACCATGTTTGTGTTCCTCCCAAAAAGTAGAGGCCACTCTATCTGTACTAAGTGTAAGCTAATGTTTATCTTGGAAGAAAAAATTGAAGAGTTGGACAAAGGCATCCATGGTGTGTGCTCTCAGGAAAAAAGACGACTTCATGGATAGAAGTCACGAGAACCTGGCACAGAAGAGGCTAAAAAGCGTGGCAGAGAAGTGGCAGGATGTCACTACCAGAAAGAGTCCCCAGAATCCAAAAGATATGGATTGATGTCAGTAACTGCTTTCAAGCATTCTCCAGTTGAACAGGTGGGGAAAACCTAGAGGAGAAGACAGTGCCCAGCAAGGACCAAAAATAGGCCCCATGGTCCAAAAGTCAGCAAGTCCAGGGCCCCATGTCTGAGAGCTCCAACACCACTACACCAAAAAGGAAGAGAATGGTGGTGGCTGAAGACTCCCTCCTGCAGGGAGTGTAAGCATCCATTTGCCATCCTGGCAGATGTTATTTGCAGAACCTGCATTTAGGATATCACAAAGATTTGTAGAGCTCATCCATCCTTCAGACCACTAGCCTTCCTGTTCACTCATGTAGACACCAACCATATGGCCAGGAATGATACTGTGCAAATTGGACAAGATTAAAAGACTCTGGGCAAGGAAATTAAGGAGTGTGGAGCAGAGGTGGTGTTCTCAATTTCTCCTTGTGGAAGGTGAAGGCCTAGGCAGGAACAACTGCCGTGGAAGTAAACACATGGCTAAGAGAGTGGTGTTGATGTGAAGGCTTTTGAATTCCTTAACAATGGACAGATGTTCAGGGAAGAAGGAGTACTATCAAGCAATGGGATCCGTTTGACCAGTACAGGAAAGAGCATCTTTGGGCATAGTCTAGACAACCTAATAAGGAGGACTTCAAACTAGGTTTCATGGAAGATGGTGAATAAAGTACTCCAGCCACAGAGCAAACAATACAGAGGGGAGAGAACTGGAGGAAACCTATCTCATGAAAGAGCCAGAGACATAAGCAGCAAAAAGTAATGGAAGAGGGAAATGAGTAGGTCAAAATGCAAAATACTTCAAATGCATGCATGCATATATAAAGCATATGGGGAACAGACAGGATGAACTGGAAGTTGCAGCCTGTAAAGAAAACTGACTTGATTGGTATTACAGAGAGTTTGTGGAACAGCTTTTACTGCTGGGTCATCAACATCGAGCAGTACACTCAGTTTTGGAAGGATGGGGTTGGGAGAAAAAGTGGTGGGCATCATCTTTTATTTCTTCCTTATAATATATATAAGAAACACTTTTTATACACTTTATATATAAAGACACATTTTTTCCAGGGTTCAGGAGCACGAAGGCCAGGTGATCAGTATATACGGGTGAAAATGAAAGGGGAAAAGATAGTGGGGATTTGTTACGGATTGCCAAGTGAGGAAGCAGAGGTGGATAATTTTGCATGAAGCACTCCTTGAAGAACACCTCATGTAAAAATTATCCAAAAGTTATGACATGGCACTGTTAGGGGACTTCAGGTTTCTGGATATCTGCTGGAAGAATAATACTGCTAAACAAAATGTTAAGCAAGTTCCTAACTAGAGAACAATTTTCTGTTCCAGGAAGTTAAGGATGCGACTAGAGGATCATTCATATTGCATAGTTTCCTGACCAATAGGGAAGCACTGACTGAGGTTGTGAAGCTTATGGGACACACGGCACAAAGTGATCATAAGATGATAGCATTCATGATTCTGACACAGGGAAAACATGAGGTCAGCAGAACTGAGATACTGGATTTCAAAAGGGTGAACATCAAACAACTCAAGGAGATGGTAGGCAAGGTGCCATGGGAGGACAGACTGAAGAATGAAAGGTCCTAAGAGAGCTGGCAGCTTCTAAAGGGCGCAGTACTGGAGGCTCAAAAAGAAGATATTCTGACAGGAAAAATGACAAGGAACCAATGTGGCTACACGGTTTGCTTCTAGGATTTCTTCAAAAGCAGAGGGAAAGCATACAGGCAATGGGCAGTCCACCAAGGAAGCCTACCACAAAATAGCAAGAACTTGCAGGAGCAGAATCAAGGAAGGGAAGGTAAAAAAGGGTAAAGCAAAGGAAATTAAAGATGAGAAGAAAAGATTCTATAAATACACTGGCTGGAAAAGAAAGACCAAGGAAGCTGTGGGTCCACTGTTAAATATCTGGGGTGAGCACTTAGAAGATGAAAAGAAGGCAGACATGCTGAACAGATACTTTTCCTTAGTCTTCCCCAAGAAATAAGTTGCAACCAGATAGCCAACAAGAATTATTTGAATAGGGAAATGAAGAAGCTGAAGATCAAGATAACACAATTTTGATGGGTTTGAATTATGTCAAGCCAGCA
>NW_017728943.1:4952202-4964799 GCF_001723895.1 Crocodylus porosus | reverse complement strand
AGCTCTGCTGCACATGCTCCCTGCCCTTCCCCACCTCCCTCCTTCCCCACATACACACCCATGCAATATACAAGAATAAGACTTTATTTTGAGCTACCATCCAATCCCCTCTATACATATTACTCAAAAAAGATAAATCAGGAAAATTACTTTTTAAAAATAAAAATAAAATATATTAGCTGTTTGATTTTTAGTATATAATTGTTTTTTATCTGTAATTTGTTAAAATTATAGATAAAATAAGAAATAAAATTTCTCAAAGATCTTATGTGTGTGGCCCTCAACTGCTCACCAAAACTTAAGTGGCTCATCAGCTAAAATAACTGACTACTCCCTGAGTTAGTCCCACTTCAATACACAGGCAGTTACTGGAACAAATTCTAAGGAAATCCAGTTGCAAGAATTTGGAGGAGTAAAGCTGATCATGAGTAGCCAACATGGATTTGCTAACAAGCTTGATCTCTGTCTTCAACAAGTAGCTAGCTGGGTCCATGAAAGGAATACAGTGGATATAGTGTATCTGGATTTCAGCAAGGCTTTTAACAAAGTCCTACATGACCTTCTCATAAACAAACGTGAGAAATGTGGGTTAGACAAATGACTACAAGATGGATAGACAACTGGCTCAATAGCTGTAAGCAAAGGAGAAGGATCTTGGAGTTTTGGTTTGATCATAAATGCGTCTGCAGTGTGTGACGCAGCTGGAAAAGGTGAATGTAGTTTTGGGCTGTATCAACAGGAGTATTAAATGTAAGACATGGGAGGTGATAGTGTCACTTTACTTGATGCTGTTACGTCTTATGTAGAGTACTGAGTACAGTTTGGGGCTCTATTTCAAAAAGGACGTGGAAAAGTTAGAGGGCATCCAAAGGCAGGCAACAAAAATTATAAAAACTTTGGAGTTGCAGCAAAAGAAGGTTTAGAATGGATATCAGGAAACACTTATTCACTGTTAGAATAGTGAGGGGCAGGGGCAGGAGAATAGGCTGCCTAGGGAAGTTATGAAATTATTAGAGGTGTTCAAGAAGAGGTTGAATATGTCAGGAATGATGTAGGAGTAGCTATTCCTGGAGTGTGTTGTAAAGTGGCAGTTGGAAGCTCAGAAGCTCCACATACGCATATGCACAACACATCACTGGGTATGGCAGAGAAGAAGCTCCTGCCACGAGCTGTGGCAGGGAGGAAGCATCTGCTCCAAGCAGAAACTTACCTAGAACATTGGAGTCATCAAAGAATCTGTTGGTATCCTCAACAGTGGAACTGGGAAAAGAACAAATGGTACCAGTGTGGGAACACTTTATAACTGCATGCCAGCATCAATTAAGGAGGTGGAAAGGATGTGCTAGCTTAAAAATGGCCCAGAGTGAAACAGCAGGAGAAACAGAAGCGAGTTCCCTGCACTGTGCAGAGCCACACACAGTGAAGGTATGCCCCAACAGGAGCAATTGGTGGGAGCCCACACAGAAAGTGCTTCTTACTAAGGCTGGCTTGGAGGAGCAAAGATACTTACTCGGAGAACCAACATAGCACTTGGAGCCAGACAACCAGAGCTGGAACACAGAGCCCTGCAAGAGATGAGGGAAGAAGGGGACGTCAAAACTGTGAGTAAGGGAGTAACAAGCACTATTCAGTATATACTCACTCCCTTTTGGGACTGTTTTGAATAGCTGTACCTATGGCTGAGTTACTGGATTTAATTATCAAGGAGTGCTATAGCCCATCATTTGCGGGCCACAGAGATCTTGTACTAATAATTATATCCTGGATTGTTAAGGACTTGGACCCGAGCTGTTTTCCTTGCACATTCTGGAAACGCAGTCATCGGGTTGGCTCTAGGTGGGGTGTAGGGGAGGCGGAGCCCTAACTGACAACACTGTGTGGCTGACGAGAGCCAAAGTAGTAGGGAGTAAGAACTACCTCCCTTAACAAAGTTGCAACGTCAAAGTCATGGCAGGCGAGGACAGTCGACACCTTGATTAGCCATTGCAGGAAGTCAAACTATCACTACGGAAGTGTACAGAAGTGGCTAGTCACGCAAAGAAAGGCAAGAAATTGGCCAGCGATTGTCACTGTCAACTACACTGGGATATCCTGAGAAGATAACTGTAGACTCAAGCAGAAAAGACCAGGTGAAAATTGGGAAGGAATATACACAGCAGGAAGAGAATCCAGAAGAGATCCATGACTGACTCTATTTATGAATGAAGATTAAATGAGCTGAGAAGTGTATGGAGGAGATCAGAGGGCCAAAACTTCCTATTCTCCTGTTACACTGTGTGATGTAGGGGTTTGTGTTTACAATCCCCAGGTTGCAGTACGAGAGAGTGTGGAGAATGTTTGGTTTTCCCATGCTTCTGGGCTTTGTTCATTGCCACATAGGCTTGGAAGGATTTTTTTACCCCTCTTGTCCCTACGGGTATGGGGTGGGGGACACCTTCCTCAAAAGCATTAGATGTTGTGACTGCAGCAAAGACTGGTGGAGGTGTACCAGTGTTCCTGCTGATTTTGATGGAGGTGTACCAGTGGTCCTGCTGAAACTAAAAAACCTGGAGCTTCCCAGTTAGTGGTTCCTGCCTCTCTGTTCAGTGTCAAATTGATCATCATATTTGGGATCAGGAAGGAATTTTACCTCCCAATCAACTCAGCATGGATTGTGGGATTTTTTTTGCCTTCCTCTGTAGCATGGTTCTCTTCCTTCAATCTCTTGAGTGTACTTCAAGAAGTACTTCTTGTCCTTGCAGCAACAGGACATGGACAGTACCGTGCCTTATCTGTAGCATGTTAAGGTGTTCTTGGCATTTGGGGGCAATATGACTTGTAGTTGTGTGACAGCATTGTTTGTGTTATTTTAGGAATAGATTGTTAAACATTTGTTATGGGATGGTATAGGTAGGGTTGATCCTAGCTTGAGCAGGAGGTGAGACAAGATGACCTCCAGAGGTTCCTTCTAGCCCTACTTTTCTATGATACTAAGAATCCTAGAAGCCTTATCCTTCTATTTGATATTGCTTTTGCTTCCATGAAACATAGTTGCCTTTCCTGAAACATTACCTTCAGTTCTTTTTCCCTCTGGGTCCCCAGAGGGAGCTATCCCTTCTTGGGCTAGCTCTGTCTCCCTGGAAGAATTATTTACTGAAGTAAACAAACTCCATAATTGGTATTAATGAAAGTAATTTGAAAAATTATTAATCTCCCAAGGGTTTGTAAGCAACGCAAGAAAGAGTGTTTTTAATTCAAAACATGATTTATTTAAAGCCTACGGAGTCCCTTTAAATTTACACTCTTTAATAAGATAAAAGAAATGTCATGATTTTTGTACTAGGTAAAAGGCAACACCCTACATCATGGGCCACACTCCTGTTTGCTTGTTAACTTGGGCCTCATGCAAAAACTTGCAGCCATACAAGCCTGCAGTAATTAATGTAGCCATATCCTTTTATAGGGCTGTATATTCTGCTTTAGGATTTAAACAGTCTCTTAGCTAAGCAAAAACTGATGGGCAAGTATACTTTTGTTTCCTGTCTAATTGATAATTCTCTGTAATTGGGAGTACTTTTGAGAACAGCAAGCAAATGGCCTTGGTTTAAGCTAGAGCTTTAAGGGACAGATATCATGTGGGCTTTCTCCATCAATCTTTCAGCAAGCTTTTGACCTGATCTGCAATACTCCCTGCTTTTCTAGTCCTGGGCCTCATCCAGCTCTGCTAATGCACCTCTGTCCTGACCTGGAGTAGGTCCTGCCTGCTGTTCCAATCTTGAGACTCCTGAGTGGAAAATGCTGGAAATGAGAATTGCATGATGTCTTTATAATTAACAAATACAAAATAAGAATAAGCAGAAAGAACCTTTCTCTCAATATAAAACTAGCACTTTTAGGCCTTGTTTATAATCATACCAATGCATTAAAAAAACCTTTCCTCCTTTAGCAGGATGGCTGCAATGAAGTCAATAGCTTATTGTCTCAATGGTCTCCCTCCCCACTTCTCCATTAATTTGGAATTCAAATGTTAAGCTTCTTTTAAATGGGATATTCCTAGTGTAAGTGGCAGCTGGGGTGTTTTCAGTGAAGGAAAACAGGAAGCCTGGAGAATGACAAGGCAGTAGGGTTGTCACCTTTTAGAGATTTGAGGAGGAATCTTCTGAAATGATTGAGGGGATACGGGTGCAGCAAGAGGAGAAAGATGCATTCTGTTATTTTCCAGGTGCCACTGGATGTTCTCTGGAAGACAAAGCACAATGTGGCAGGAGAACCATGACCTGTTTCTGCTTGCTCTTTAAGGCAGCAGGTCCAGTGAATGGGGCACTAGAGTGGGGGAATCATGAGTCCTGGGTTCTATTCCCACTCTGCCACTGGTCTGCTGTACAACTTCATGAGTCACTCTCCCACTGTCTACTTCCTCTTTCAGGCTTCATCTGCCTCACATATTGAGACTGAAAGCTATCTGGGGCAGCCTTGCAAGTTCTTTCTCTCCTGTTATAGCTCTCTGTGGTGACTAGTATATTGGGCCATTGTAGACACTATTAGGATGCAAAGAATTTTTGGAAAGCTACAACCTTGTCAAAAGTCTGAGTTTCAAAATAAGTCTCTGCACAACAATAAATGCAGTCACAAAAGAAGAGTTAGTGATTCCTTAGCCATCTGATTCCTCCATCTAAACTCAGTTCAGCTGGCCCCCTCTTATTCATAGGGTAGAGCTAGAAGTAATGTGCAAAAGGAAATCAAAATGATCACAGCCTGTTTCTATAGCCCTTATTTCTGTGTCTTTCCACAATGCCAGCAGAACCCAGATCAGCTGTGAACCTAAACAAGGACAAATCATGTACAGCTGTACTCTTCTGCCAATGGTCTATGCCTGCAAGTGTGATGCACTCTGGTTCTCTTATACCGAGTCCTGTGTGAAATGTTTGTCCTGTAAATTTACCAGTTACTGGTAAACAGGAAAGCAGTTAGTGTGCACGTGTGTCTATTTGGATTTGAAAAAGCTGGCCTACACCTAGTTCATGCAGTAATGTACTTTGTCTGGGACACGACATAAATGTATATGTTACTGGCATAGTTCTACCAATACAGATCCTAGCTTGAAGGCCAATGTCAAGGTCCCTCATACCAGTATAGCATGTCTTCCATGCAGAGACAGCTAGAGGACAATGTGTTCATCTACATTGGTATAAGAGTATCCGTGCCGGGGAGCCAGTTTGTCAATAAGCTGCTATGGAAAACTAAGAAGTGATCAGGCTGCTACGTGGTAATGCTGAATATTAGAAAACTACCTTAAAGAAATCCAGCTGCAAGAACACTGAGCCTAGTTGTTATACAACAAAGTACTTGCTTAACTGACTTACCAAAGTCAGTGCATTCATCTTAAGATTAAGCACATGTTTAAGTGTTTTCCTGACCTGGAACTTGTATCACAAGTAAGGTTGAATACATGTGTACAAGAAAAATTACCAGTAAAGGCAACTAGGGTGCAAGTCAGAAACAAGTGAAACATTTGCCTTGGTTCCTGGAGAGAATCTGGGGTTGGTACCCTGAACCAGGGTGTGGTTGGGGAAAACATGAAGAAAAGACTAAGAACACTCAGTAAGGCTGTTGGGGCCTGAGTCTGCATCTTCTCTCTATTCCAAAAGCTACTTAATGAAATAGAGTATATCACTTCACTGAAGTTCATGCCTATTACTCATACATGACAATAAATAGATCAATTGAAAGTGGGTATACAGGCAGTCCTCAGACTTACGACACAATTGGATCCTGAAAACCTTGTCTTAATTTGAAACGTTGTAACTTGGAACCAATTTTCTCATAAGAAACAACGTTATAAATGGGGGATTGGTTCCTGAACCAAGGCTGGATACCCTATTTTCACTAAAAATACCCCAGAATTTTGTACTTGATCAATTATAAATGAGTAATACAACTATATAAATGTATTTATATGGTAAATAGTAATCATATGGATTTGGAAGGACTTCTTTGAGGTGACTTTGCTGGACTTTTTGAAAGGCTCTTGGTTGGACTTTTTGAAGGGTGCATGGCTGGAGTCTTCTCAGGAGTCTTGGCTGCAGGTTCTTCTGGAGTCTTGTCTGCTTTCTTAAAGTGTCCAAATAAGTTTGGACAGATGTCCTCTAGGGAGACAAGCGACACAGCAAACTTGTTCGCTAGCGTGGCGTTGCATTGGATCAAGTGTTGTAAAGTCGAAGCTAACATCATAAAGTTGAAACAGGGTGTCAATTTATAAACGTTGTAAGTGCAAAATGTTGCAACTCAAAACATTGTAAGTCGAGGACTGCCTATATTTGGAAAGGAATATGGACAGCAAAGGATCCTGCTGATATTGATTACAGCAAATCTTCTGCCACATCAAGACCATCACTGTGCTGCCTGCTGTAGCCACTCAGAAGTTCCTAGTGAAAGCAGGGAGAGCATTTGGACACTCACTTGAATCAACAGCTAGCATGCGAGATACTGCTGAGAAATTCTGTTTTTACCTGGTACATGAGCTGCTAGTGACCCTTATATAGAGGTTGTATTATGCTTTCTCATTCAAAAGCTACTTGTAACCTTTTCTTTGAGAAGTTGTCTTGCCTCTGTTGTTTGCGGCAGGGCTTTGATATTTGTCAGGAAGAACCTTTTGGCCTTTGTTTTGGCCCGTAAATTTCCATTCGGCTTTGGCTGAGATTTTTTAAAGTGCTGAAAGTCACCATTTCCATCCCCTCCCTTGTGTTCCTTGGAAAGACATAGGCAGCCTGCCAAAACCATGGAATATTCTGAGGTGCAGGCCTGAGAAGGCGAGGATTCTGACAGATGAGAGTGGGAAGAAGACTGAACCTCTAGTAAAAAAGCCCAAGCCCAGTACATGACCCAATTAGTCCTTTAGCCCTTCCCCCTCCAACAGTACCACATGGGGTTGGAACTCCCTCCAGCTCCTGAACAGAAAGAGATTTGTCTGTTCCTCCCTCAGATCAACCCCTGGCTCAAGGACAAAGTACCAGCAATAAGTTCCCCATCTGGGGATGGCACATGGACATATCTATAATGTGTTTAATTACACTCTGTAAGTGTATAATTGCTTGATTTTTTTCTTGCAGTACCCTTGCCTCATTGAATATACACAACAGAGCTGCAAAAAGGTACATGGAGGTTACATGGGCAACTATAAATCTCCCATTTCTTGAATTTTGAGTCACTACTTTGCTGTCTAAATCAAACTTTAAAGAAGAGGGTGGGTTTTATTTTGTGCAGCTAAGTCCAGAACTCAGGACCCCCTCCTTCAACAGAGTGTATCCCTCTCTGAGCTTGGGTCTCACTCCTTGCTAGTTCCCTGGACTGTTTATGCATTTTACTTTAGACATTGGCTAACATACTAGAATAATTTTGGCAGCAGAATCAGGGCTCCCACCCCATCCCCAGAGAGTACAATAAGCACAAGGCTATAGTCCATACTCTCTTACTTGCTCTCCTCCTGCACTCATGACCCTTCTTCCCAGTGGTCCAGCTTAAACAGTAACCACTAACCTTGCAAATAACCTAGTAGGTGGGGTATTCCCTTGACAAATGGTAAGTTTGAGTCCCCTCCCAGTTGAGGGCCTTGGGACCCAGGTCTGCTGCTTCTTGTGTAAGTGTATTTACCATTTAGGCTAGTGGACCAGAGGTGGGCACCTGCACTACTACTACTAGGTGTATTTAAGAGTGGCTGATGTTGGCCTTTCAGTGCTTCTGTCAGGCAGCTGGGTTCTGGTAGGTGCCTCCTGTCTAATCAGTATTGTAGCCCTGACTTAGAAGCCTAAATTCTGAGGAGGAGCAGGAGTTCAGGCATACTGGGCACATCTATACTTTCATTAATCATTTCTCGGCCTCTTGTCAGCTCAGATCAAGCATAGTCCTATGCTTGCCTGGCAGGGGAAACACCATGATCACGGGGGCGGTCTTCCTAGTTACACCCAGGGAAGACCACTCTCTTGGCATGGGGATAGTACCTGCCAAGGTAATGTCAAGTAAACCTCCCACTTAGCTGCTGGAGTGGGAAAGTCTTGGCTTTATGCCCACTTTATGGAAAGGGGAGACTCCTCCCTAGTTTGCTCTTGGGGTCTTATGGCTACGGGCAACCAAAACTCAGGGGCATCCAAACCTAAGCCTCCAGGGTTTGGCCTGCAAGTAGGATGCCTGCCAAAGGTTTTGGAAGCATATGAAGCCCTAAATGGGGGTGGAGGATGTTTGCTGGTAGTAGGGCCACTTATGGCTGTGGACTAGCTCATGGATTTGGAATTTGTTTTGGCTAATTTGGCCTGGAATACAGAAACTTTAAATAAAAAAATCTACACATTCATTAATGCGCTGTAATTACTAAACACACCATAACCAGCACTACTCCACAGTAACACAGGCACACACTTTTTTGTGATGTGTATTTACTAATTCTGTGCATTAACACAGGTTTTGTCTGCCCCACTAATGCACAGTAGAATGAGTCTACTGTACATTTATAGTGTTGTGCTGACACACCTACATTTCCTGTTGCCTAGCTCTAGGCATCTCCCTACTCAGCCCTTTGGCAAAGTGGTTCACCTTTGGGTACAGGGTTTGAATTGACTATTGAGGGGGGAGGGGATTGGGGGGGTCTGCAAAAAAGGTTAAATTGGTTCATTGCTTAACAAGTCCACCTAAGTGAAGGAGCAATCCAAATCAGAAGGGGTAGGGTACCTGCTGAATTCAGTTCTTGTATAACCAATTTTATCTCCTCAGACTGTCTAACGGGGTGCTTGTTAGTGATTGCCAAATTTGGAGAGATTGTTTTTGGGTTTTTGGGGGGCATATTCAGGGGGATTTTGTCCTTTTTGTTCTTACGTTTTTAGGAAAGGAACTCAGAGCAGTATTACCAACTTGCATGATTTTATTGCGAGTTTCATTATAGTTTATGTTTTCCTTAAGGTCCCAGATGCTGGAATCTCAGCTACTGGGGCATCTCAGCTCTCTTTTCTCTTTACAAAAAAAAAGGGGATCTTTCATGTTGTGGAGAAATGATTGAAAAAAATGAAGCAAGCAAGCGTATCTTAAAGGCTCAGAAACTGAGGGTACAGAAAAAATAGTAACACATTTTTAATAGTAGGTTTGCAGCCTGACATGGTTTCTGATCACTTGCCATTAGAGCTAGCAAATATATTTTACATACATCATCAAAATAACCATCAAAACTTAGCACATATTTTCCACCTTGAATTCAAATTCAGGCCTCAACAATTCCTTGTTTCAAGGATTTTGCTGACACCCAAAAAAGACCAGTGCAGGAGAACTACAATTGCTACTAAACAAAACCAAAAGAGGCAGGAGCAATCTTTGGAAGAAATCATCTAGAAAGAAGGATGCTGTAGAAATACCCCTGCAGGGGAAAAAGGTAGTGGTAGAAGGGCTGACATACCCTCATGGATAAAGATAGCATCCATCTGATCCTGTACTTCGGGCACACATCTCTAAAATTCCTACTGCTGGAATATCCCGTCTTTATATAATAGAGTAAATGCATAAGCTGTCCAGTACCTCTCACTCCTCTGCAAGTTTCCAGACAAGCTTCTCTTGAAGTTCCAGAACTGGAAGTTCCAACATCTATACAGACAGGGGTGGAGGGAGAGAGGGAGGGAGGGAGGGTCTTCCATTGCATTCAGGACTGAAAATGTTTCGTTTTGATCATTACAAAACATTTTATTTTGATTTTGGCCTTTTTGGTTGTTTTAACTGTAATTCACTTAACTGTTAAAAAAGGGGGTTTTGAACCAGAAAAAGGGAAATTTTCATTTTGTATTTTGTTAATTAATTGAAAAGTTTTCTTACAAACCTTTTTTTCAAGAAACTATCATTTTCCAATGAAAAAGTATTTAACTGAAACATTCCCAACCACCTCAATGCTTGATCCAGACCTGACAGATATGCAAGTGCATGCCATAAAAATTCACCACCACCTGCCAACAACTACCACCAGGACCTTACGCAGGGATTCATACACAAGTCATGGAGCCCAAGTCATTTCCCAAAGTTTCACCCCCTGAAAGGATATTTCAAAGGAACTGCCCTGGATAGCAAGCTGCATCAAAGCGACACAGGTCACACGTGATCCACCAACCATGCTTTGGGAACCACTGGACTAGAACATATCTTTCAGAAATACTCTGGTCCTGAACTCTGCTTAATACTATGGGGGGCAGGATACTTGCTTTGCCTGCCCCTAGGGAAAAAATCTGGAACTGAATGTCTTCAGGACATCAGTGACATTGCAGCCTGTGCTTACTCTTTCACCCATAGCTTCCTATGTTAAACATCCAATAGGAAGGAATCATGGCGTATGTGACTTCATAGCTGAAGGAAGAACAGCAAATGGAAGAAAAACAGTCTAAGGAGCTCTCCAAAAGAAATTAACCATATTGATCATGTATACTCCTCCTACTGGTTTGAAGGTTGCTGCTATACTAACTATATCCAGTATACTGAAGGTCTGACTCCTGCTCATTGCTTCAGAATCACCAACCATCAGTTTAGTGTCTCTGAACTGTAGCCTAATCCAAAGACCGAATCGCCGGGAACCAAAAGAATTGGAGTGTCTTGGATGCTGCTAAAGGTGGGCTGCAATGGTTGCAGAAGCTTGTCCTTCCTCTTTCTAGTCTCCCATGCTGAATTGAAGTGCATGTGTGATGTGAATATAACTGTACAATGTTAACTGCAGATGTCACTTGACTAATGTTCCTCTACACTAGGGGTGTCAAACTCATCCTGAGCTCTGGGCTGACTCCATGAGACAAACAGCTGCAACAGTGGTGGGCTAAGTGGTGGCTGTGGTTAATCTGGTGGTGATGATGGGGGTCCAGCAGTGACTGTGGGAGGGCAGGGATCCAGCAGCAAGGGGAGATGGCAGTGGCCCAGCAGTGGTGTGTGTGGCCAAGTGTCAGCAGCAGGGCCAAGCAAGGCTGTATCAGTCTTGCCCCCCTGCTGCCAATGACCATGTTCCTGAATTCTGTGGCAGGCCACACACCCTGGTCATGCTCCCAACTTCCAGTAACTCAGCAGGCCAGATGGAACAGCTCTGTAGGTCGGATGCTTGACACCAACTTGACACCCTGCTCTAAACTGAGTATGGCCATTAGCTGCAATAATTTAGATGGTTTAAGAAATATTACAAGGTAAGGTTCTTTTTAAAAAGGGCTTTTACAATAATTTTTGGAGAGCCCTGTCACTATTTGTGGTCCTATTGTGTATCTGCCTGAGGGAGATAAAAGTTTGCTTTTACTTCCTCAGCCTGGATCTTCTGCTGAGAAATAGGTTACAGTACAGGAAGTGCAGTTTGTAAGAAACAGCAGACGTTTTCCAACTTGTTTGCAAGACCAGGTTAAAAATGGCTTGGACCTCTGTTAAGTTAACCATTGTTTTAAAATAAAACAGTTGACCTGTCCTTACAATACTGCAAGCCTGTCTTTTTCCATGCATTCAGATGCCCCATGTCATTCGCTGAGCTGTACTCTTCATCAGATTTGACAAACTGGTAAACTCCTGGTTGATTGTAAAAATTTCTTTGATGTATTTGCAGTAAAACAAGTTTGACTTCAGTAACACTCGTTTGACCTGCAAATGCATGAACTATAGAATATCTCCTGTCTTACAGTGCAGTTCTAGAAAGCAGCTCCTTTATCCAGAGCCCCAGCAACTTCCTATCCAATGCCTAATCCATGCCTGCCTCCCTTTGGACAGGCCTGGCCACTTCCTTTCTGAACAAGCCTCAACCCCCACCGCCAGTTTGTTTGCTTTTCAGAAAGCTGATTCAGCCTTAAAGCAGAGCAAGTTGCAATGCCTTTCAATGGCGCTTTACACTCTGTCTGACGGTGCCCCCAGGGCTTCTAAGAAAGGGAAATAAGGACAAACTGCAAAGTAATCTACCACGGTAACCAGTCTGAGCCCTTCTGTGAGAGTCTAGCAAGAAGCAGCTGCAAAGAGCAAGGGCAAACTACAGTGAACACAAAGCCGCTCCGTGTACCCAGCCTCTCTGTTACTTGCTCTATCCATATTTGATAAGAAAAGCTTGTCAGAATGACAGGCTGCGCGATTTACAAGACACCAAATGGAGGTGCGGGGTACACTTGTTTGCTGGTGTCTCATTTTTTCTCAGCTCCTCAGAGGCACAGTGATTGGGAGATTGGGGACACTCTACGTGCAGAACTCTTCCCTTCAGGCCCCCTTGCTCCTGGCTGGGAGGGACATCATCTTCCCTTGGGGAGAGGAGGCTGTTTTTGCAAAGAAGATGCCTTGTTGCCCAGGAAGAGGGAGAAATTCCCCGGGGGGGGGGGGTGAGGGGAGAGAGGAATTTTCTCTTGAAACCACAGGGAGCCTGGGGAAAGCAAGGAAGGGGGATTGAGGCTCATCTCCCTGATGCATAAACTCCTTTCCTCAGTGCCTCACGGAGCACCCCCTGGGGTGGGAGAGCAGGGCAATCCTGGTCTCCCCTGAGCCTTACCCCACCAGTTAGCACCCTCCCACCTGCCCCGAAGTTCACTGGAGAGGGAAGAAGCTGGGGGGAGCTATAAGCCCCCTCCCCTTTTTTTCTCAATGGGCACTGACCCC
>NW_017728943.1:4938435-4951438 GCF_001723895.1 Crocodylus porosus | reverse complement strand
TGCCCCCCGGACCCCGCCGGGGAGGCCGGCCCGGGACCCGCCCGCTCCTGCGAGGCGCTGCGAGCCGGCGCTGCCTCCAGCGCACAGGCCTCGCCTCGCCCCGCCGCCGGTGGGGTCCGAGGAGCGCAGGGCCGGGGATGCCCCCCGTCCCGGCTCGCCTTGCAGGTGGTCCCGGGCGGCCTCTCTAGCTCCCTTCCTTGCTGGGGGATCACACAGGATCCCTGTACATCGCTGTATCAGGAGACTTGATCAAAAACGTGGGGTGGGGCAGGGGGTGCTTCTGCCTTCCCCCCCTCCCCCAAGTCTGCCTGGCTTGCAGATGGAAAGGTACCATTTGACAGCTTTATTAAACAGGTGCTTATAAATAGGTCCCTTTATTCATCAAATTTAGCAGCCTATTGAGCTTGGGGTTGTGTTGTTTTTCCTGGCTGGGCGTGTTCTCATAAAGGGCCCCAGTTGGATTCGCCCAGGACCTTGTCACTTCGGTCTGCAGCGTTTGGAGGAAACAAGGGATTGTGGGGACAAAATGGACAGCGAGCAGAAAAGGAGCAGTTGCACAGTGCTTGTTCCAGAGGGCACCTGCTGCCCTTCAGGAACTTTCCTTCTCTGGTATGCTTATCATATAGCAAACCTGTGTATTTATCTCTTTCTCCTTCGCAGCCCTGGAAATGAAACTGGAAGAGACATTTCTGGAAATGATGGGCTTGCTCCGAGGGCAGCTGGGAAGATGTGATTCACAGTTCTAAAGAACTTTGACATTTCTCCCTCTTTTCACTTCAATATTGAATCTGTCCAATTTTGGACGTTAACCCAAGCTACTGAGGAATGTTTTCTTAAATGCTTTGTATAATGACACCAGTGTTAGTGATCACCTGGACGTACCCAGATACTTCCAGTAGGCAAATTCCTCTAACGTAGCTAAAAGTGTCTGGGTGTTTGGTATGTTGCAGGCTAAATGGAGAAGTTTAAATGCGTGTTAGTGCCTTCCTCCCCATTGCTTTCCTGCTTGGAAGATCTCAGGATGTGTGTTCTAGGTTCTTGCCACAAGAATGCGTTGTTTGGGGAAATCTAGTGCTTCAGGAAGTGGTCAGATATAGAGAACTGGGGTGTGAAAAGGCTTTTTAAGCTGTACAGAAGAGATGGAAATGTCAAAGCCCCAAGCCCTTTTTCTAATAAAGCATCCCATAGGGAAATACAGACACGTTTTATAACTGGGATTAAGAGATCTTGAAATAACTATTGGTGCTGTTAAAAATGAAGCTCCAGAATGACCAGTTAAACAAATAAATAAAAGAACAGCCGTCTGGGGCAAATCATCTTACTTCAAGTTATGTTGTACTGAATTGTCATACAGCTGTTACCCTTCAGCTTCATCAGAACATACATTCTTTCCCTCATGGCTGCATTTCATAATCTTACAGTGCATCTCTCTCTCCCTTTTAGCAGCAGAAATGATGGAAGAGTTGCATAGCCTGGACCCACGACGGCAGGAACTGTTAGAGGCCAGGTTCACTGGAGTAGGTGTTGCCAAGGTGAGTACAGATACCCACAGCAACAGGCACAAAGTCTGTTTTTTCACACTACATATTTTATTTAGTTGCGTGGATTCAATAGCAGAAAGATTCTTATTGATAGCTCAGCTTTGTCCACTTACATTTCTTAAAGTATGTTTAATAGGATGCATAGAAACAGAAAAAGTGAGAAATGTTTGCTTTCTACACGTAGAGGCTTCATGGTAAGAAACCTAGATTTGTAATTAAGAGGTTCCTTTTTTAAAGGGCTGTTACCATCTTTTTGGCATTTTATAGTTAAAATAAAAAGTTAGACACAACAGCTTATTCTGGAAATGAAAATCCAATTAATCTTTTTCCTTTCTCAAGTTTGGGGACATAATTTGAGTATTTCAGGTAGACACGCTTTTAAACCGATGTGTAATTCAGCATGTAACTGGGTTTAAGACCACTGGGAACTTGTCTGTTTAGATCTTTGTGAGCAGCTTGCTGCAACTATGTGATCTCAGTTAAATTAATCAAAAATTCTATTTATTCAGAGGTAAGCTTGCCTGATTCTGCGATCCACAACTCTGTAGTGAAATCCTAGGTTTGTTCTTGCGTAAAACTTTGTACCTGATCAAGAGTTGCCTCTCTTGACTAAGCCATTCGGTAATAAATTGCATAATTGTGACCCTTCTGTTGAAAATTTCAGGGCAAGCTGTTGCTCTTAGAAGATGGTAGTGCTGTAGGTTTGTTAATAGGGCTCTTGCCTCCAAACATTCTGGTTTTTGAGATGACAGTGGAATGAAGCTAATGTTGCAGTGGACGCCTAATATAATAAATAAATAATACAAATACTTGGTTTAAATTTTAGGCCCAGGTTAGAATTGTATTGGGAAGAGAGAGTATTTTCCTCTTTTAAAAAAAAAAAAAAAAGTACCAAGTGAATACATCAATTTGGAACAGTTGCTTCTAAGTTTGTATATTTTCTGAATTGTACTTTGTGTAGGAGTTGCAGTAAGTAAGCTCTGAAATGGAATTGGGAAATAAAAAATTGCGAATTCAAGGCTTTTTACTAGTTTGAAAAGTTTGTTGATGGTCTTTTCAGTTGGATATGATTTTACTCATTTTTTGCTCTACACCAAAATAGTTAAAGGTAAAAATTCCTATGTATTTAATAAAGGGCAGTTGTATCTCTTTAAATGTGGACACGCTTGCACTGCTACACTTCCCCTTTTATACCAGAGTAGTTATTCCATTTCTTGTGAGACCTAGCTCTTCTGGTACAAAGCATTTTTATACAGTTGTAGCTGCGTACAGTTCTCCTACTTCTTTCTCTCTGCTCTCGCCCCCTGTGCCCAGTGTGAACAGCTTAATTCTACTAGTGAGGATAAACCAGTGCAACTTTCCCAAAGTTCCTAGAGGGCAGAAGTGTAGAGGGAATTTTTTTCTTACGCAGTGTACTCTTAATGTCCAAAGTACTTTAACTCAGGAGGAAAATGCTTCCTTAAAAAAATAAAAAGCAAACAACCTTCTTAAAGCAGATGTAGGAAACTTTAAATGCAAACCTGCAGCAGGTTGTACAATTGCTGGAAGGGGGAGGGAGGGGTAGGAATGTGCCTTTTCACTGTTTGGCTTAATATGGAAAGCCGTCTTACTAATTCTCATATCATTGAACTGCTAACTTCTTCTTTTTTTTTTTTTTACCTAAAAAGCATATTGGGCTCACTTCATTTCTCAGTGGGGGGTGTGCTACACATTACTAGGCCTCTTTACAGAATGTTGTAGCATATTCATTATTTAATGTAAATTATCGTGTTGTAAGTCTATTAAAATTTTCCAAATAAACGTAGTCTTCATAATCTTGCATTGCAAGTTAATAGAGTAAGCATCTCCCAGTAACTGGTACAGATTAGAAAGGTTCTACTGTACTACAACAATTCTGTGGTGTAATATTAATGTCAAACTTTCCATGCCTAGCATTGACCCAAAGTCTTTCTTCACAACGCTCCACACTGGCATTTCATGTTTAGTGTTGTAAAGAGAACATGTTTGGAAACCCATGATACAGCTTCTTATGAGATTGAAGGAAGATTTTAGCTCTCTCCAGTTGGATGTGCAAGGAAATCTACTTCAAATGAGTTAGTGCCATCTAGTGGGTCTGGCACTGGCCTCTTGGGATAGAAGGTATTCTATTGCTGTTTGTTGCATAAAGGAAGAAATGACATCTCAGATGCTTTCCTGTTGGATAAATAGGCCAGGCAGCTGTGACTGTGCTTCCTGCCTTATATTGATTTGGCATATAGCTTGTTGCAGTTAATTGTCTTGGTTTCTTGTAGCACAAATCAAGTCAGCGTAAAATATACAAACGCCAGTTTATCTTCTTCCTGTGAATTGTAGTATATATAGTGAATGAGAGGTCATATAGTCTTTGTTATTTCCCCAGCTTTGCCATTGTTGCTAAGAACGAATGGAGACAAATGCAAATATGTGTTAAAAATTAAAGGACATTTCTAACCATTGCATCCCTGAAGTTTATGTGTAATAGCCTTCTGGTAGCAATAGTTGGGAGAGAGGGGGTAAAAACACCTACTAGTTTTGAGCTGGAACTTAATCAGTTTATAAATAGGATTATTTGACTTGGTCATCTGTAATAGTGGTGTAATGGATTTGATGATCCCAGGAGGTCACTTTCAGTCTTGTGCACCTGAAAACTGTATTGTGGGCCTATGCTGAATTGTCAGCCTTGGTGATTAGGGATTATACTCTTTAGAAACATGAAATTTAATGACCAAAATCAAAGTTGCAGGTAGGCAATATTTCAAGGCAGAAACACCCATGTAGCTAATTGGTTTTTTTTTTTTTTTTAAACTGATGACCTTTGGATGCCTTGTATTGCCATTCAATTAAATGTATTCCTGTACTGTACTGTACTGATTCAAGGAGGTCTTTCTATATGCATACCTGACATCAGCCCCTCGTGCTTATTTAACTCCCATAGCTGTTTACCTATGAAATAAAACCTAAGCAAAATTCAGCTGAGGTATACTTTTAACTGGACATCTCTGGTTCCTCCTTCGAGTCAGTAGGCATGGAAGGCAAGCTGTAGTTTGTTCTTTTAAATAACTGTTGTCTCACCTTCTGTCTTCTGCCTCCCTTCCCTTCCCTCTGGCTGGCTGAGATGTGAGGTGGGGTAATTCTGTAGGATTTCTATCACTTGCATAAACTTGCGTCAGATAAGAAGTGGGGCTTGTATGCGTGCACTTTTGCACGCCTACCCCTAGGCTTCATCAGAGTAGATCATCATCATCTCTGCAACATACCAATCTTCCACTGGCTTAGTATTAGAAATCAGAATCCTCCAGCTAAATTGTGTCCCAGTAGTTTTCTTGTAATTGTGCAGATCCCAATCACTGTTAGCATACAAATAATTCACGATGTAAATATGTATGACACTTCTGGATAGCCAGAGAGGACTGATGCTATCAGAAAGTGCAAGTGAAGATGCTAGGATTTGAGAAGCATTCGTCTTTCGTATCTAGTACCACTGTCTTTGAATTAGTCTGTAGAATACAGCAGAGAAGGAAATGGAAACAAGTAGTGCCTGCACACCATGTTTCTGTGTTGCATCATAATAAGGTATATTGCTACCATTAAAACAGAACAGTATTTAGGTAGAGGTTTTTATCTTGTAGCTGCTGTTATTTATCCAGAACTGAGTATCCTTTATCATCAAATGAACTTGACAACTAGCAGTCTTTGGTAACACTGTAGCTACAATGCTAACCAAGTTCAGGACTGAAATTTGAGTGACTGCATTTTCCTTTGAGTAAGGCTACCCCAAAATGTTACCTCTTAAAAAGGAACACAAGCTTTCCTAGGGGTTGCTGAGAAGTTTGAGGTGTTGAAGTGCATTTGTGAACTAAGAAAGAAAGTGTGTGGTATAACTCTTTTCTTGTGATCCCAAAGTTTTGATAGTTGTCTGAATGCATTTGAAATGAATAATGTAATAAGAGAAAGCAGTGTCTAATTACCAAAGAAGAGGAATGGAGGAAAGATGTGGGTTCCTTTTCCAGCTCTGCTGCTAATTTAGTATGGGTTTTAGAGTAAGTCACTTGATATCTCTCTCTCTCTCCCTCAGTTTCTCCATCTCTGAAATAAGAATACTACTTTACTTGCTGGGAGCAACATATTAATTGGGCTTGCAAAGCTCTCTGACTTGTTGATAGAAGTTGTAGTTAGTGGTACTTGGCAGGTCTAAAGCCATTGCCAATCTGATGGCTATTAGAATTATATTTGTATCTTGAGGTGAAGCAAAGTGTAGGGTAAAATATTTGAACTGTTTCATTAGTGCTTGTCTACACAGTAATTGCATTGTTGATTGCAACCAACCTCCTTCTACTTTTTATTGTGTTGGTGTAAATCTCTATGAAAGCAAACTTTTAATTTATAATGACACTAAGAGAAATTGACTTTGTATTTAAACCCTGTGTGATCTGATTATGAAGCTCCTTGCTTTCCCTGTTGAAAAGCAGTGGTGGAATTTTGCAGAAGTTCAGTTCACCCAAGAAAGAACCCATTTTTTGAGCTAATAAGGTACATTTCCACAGGTGAGCTGATGAAAGGATTATGGCAGAGGATGCTATTGTGAAATCTACCTTAAGCTGGAAAAAGATGTTAATTTTTTTTCTTTTTGTTACATAATGAAGTTCTCATGGTGGCACAAAGTGAAAGCAAATAGACATCCAGGCCTTTTGTCATGCCACAAATGTCCTAATGTGTGACTGTGGCACAAGGTAGTTATAATTTGTGCCACTTTATTGCAACAGATGTCTATTTGGTATGACAGGAGAACACTAGCAACCTGGAGCTGCCTGCACTCTCAGGCTGCTCTGGCCAGGCATTCCCAGGGCTTGAGGGGCCTGATATTGCACACCCCAGGAATTTCCACAGAGGACCAGCCCCTCAAACTCTGAGAGTTCCTGCCCAGCTTTCCCTGCTTACAGAGACGTGCCCCAGAGATGTCTGGGGTCACATCTCTGAAGGCAGAAAACATATCGCCTGTTGTCCCTTGCATTCAGCATGCAGAACAATGGGCGATGTGTTTTGCTCAATGAGGCTGTGCCAGGATGTCACCTTTGAACATACCCACCACTTCCAAGCAGGTGACAAGCAGGGTCAGTAGTTTGAGGCTACTTCTTTGATCATGGTTGAAGAGTAGCATCTAAACCAAGTTGTGGAAGGGCTACATATTGCCAGACTGTTGCAAGCAGGCTTGATAGTAGTTCTTTGACAATTGGGATGGCTAAGATGATAAAGGTAAGCCATGCTGGGGAGCAGTCTGACTTAAGTTGGAGTCAGACAAGATACTGTTAACTGGGCCCACATTCTGTCAAGGAGTTTTAGTTGAGGGCTATCCTACAGAATACATTTTGTCTGTTATTTTCTTTCTCCCTATGGAGAAATGAGATCAGGCTTTTGAAATCCTTGAAGAACCTTGCAAGTAACTCCAACTGTTGCATCTGAATTGCTGAATGGACATCGTACAGGAACATCAAGCATGGGCCTAGGTACAGCAGCACTCAGGCATGTGAATCACCGGTGGGAAACACCCTGTCTTGTATCAGAAGGAAATTACTTGGCATGTAAGCAGTGCATGTCTTGCCACTGGGTAAACACTACTGAAACTCCTTACTTAACTGGCCTATCATGGTGGCTTGCCTCCATCACAGTTCCTTGTTCATTGGCATGACACAAGCAGGTTGAAGTAGGAAAAAACCTACAAAAACCACATTATTACCCTGGGATAGGACTTGCATTTGCACTTCCCTCCTTACCCCCACCCCTCTGTTGTTAGTCACTCGCTCGGGCAATCTGTATTTCCCTATCAGCTTTGTCATTTTTTTCTGGATTCCCAGTCCTAAACATTTATTAATAAGTCATTCTCTTCTTGCATAGCTAAAATGTCTGTGCTAGTGGACTTGAGGAAAACTACTGCTTTGTGCCTTTCCTTCTCAAATAGCATTATGAGGAGAGCTGCATAGGTGAGGACTGCATCATATTCCTTGGGCTCTCTGGGCACTCAGGCCTCCATTATTTCAGTGTTGGAGTGATTGGTGTGGTCTCATTGTTAACAATGGGAGTCAAAACCTATGTTTTACTTGTGTATCATCTGCTGATATGCTATATGATATTTCATTTATTTGCCTTCCTTATAAAATATTAAAATAAAATTATATGGGTGACACCTCAGCTTCTTGCTTTATAAAACATGGCCAACACTTTGCAAGGTACTTAGTTCTGTGTATCACCTTTTATTTTGGGATGAAGGAGGAGAAATGAGATCCTACTGAAATGTCTTTGCAAACAGTATTTGATAATCTTTTGCATGTTCAGCATGGGCACAGTGGTATAGTTTAACTTCCATGTCTACCCTTCAGATGCTGTTCTGCTATTCATTTGAGCTGGAGCACTTTACTCAGATTGTGGCTACAATGTAGAATTGAAAAGTAGTCCACTCTCGCTGTTTCTTGTTTTACTGCTGCTGGTTGTATAAGCATATTGTCTTTGGCTTTTAGGAGAAACCTTATAAAGAATTTAAATGGGAACTCACATTTTCCAGAATCTGTGGTCAGTGTTGAGTTGACTAATTTGTTCATATGCAAAGCAGACTTGAATCCAGCTTGCACTCCATGGCTGCTAATTTTTAGATTAAGGTTACTTATTATAGGTTATGGTGATGTCAAGGATAGAAGAACATATGTGACTTTCAGGTTCCATGTTGTGTTTCTGGGGTAAGCAACTGGAAGCTTAATATTTTAACTAAAAACAATAAAGATCTGCTTGGTTTTTACATCATTAAGGATAACTTCATGTTGCTGTTGGTCATAGAGACTTTTCTGGCTGTAGGCTGGCTACCTTACATTAGAGGTTGACAGTTTATGGCCTACAGGCTATATCTAGTCCACAGAGCCAATCTTTCTAGTCTGTGACATTGGGGCTCCAGCAAGATTTCAGCAGTGGAGGGGTTTACTTGTGTAGTGGCTGAGCAGAGAGGAGAAAGTGAAAGGGTCAGTCTACCTTGGATCCAGCTGGGTAATTTCAGCCCACCACTCCTGAAGTGTATAAGGGAGCAGGCAGCAACAGTTCTTCTAGGCTGCTCTAGTCTAGAATACAGGTCAGTGGGATGAAATACTGAAAAACTCAAATGTCCTTTTAACCATAATCCTCCTTGAAAAGCTCAAATGTGGCCTTTTGGGCAGTTGTTTCTGACTCTTGCTACCATGTGTGAAATGGAGACTGTAGGATTTCAGAATGTGTGGAAATAACTTCCACTTTAATCTTTATAATGTTAGAGGCTCCTAACATATCTGCCTGAGACAGAAGGACCCTAATTTGCCATTACACTTCTGTACCTCATAAAGCTTTAACACTTGCACAGTAGGTTGATGTCTTGAATATGTTGCTAGGGTTCAGATTCTTGGAAGGAAATGAAGCGTTTTAGAAAGCAACGCTGGTAGTTTGTGGACAAGCTTTTTACATGGGCTGATTTAACCTTATGTTACCACTAGTCATAAGATCTGCTAAGTTTTTATACGCGCTATCTTCATGTGGCTGTAGTTAAGGTTAATATTGGCACTTCTGTGCTGTTAAGCCAAGGGTGGGCAAAATATGGCCCACAGGCTGGATACAGCCTGCCAGCTGGGTGGATCCAGCCTGCAGCTGCCCCTGTGGTGCTCCACATGGGGCTGAGCATCACCTGATCCTACCAGGGCAGCCTATGCTGCATTCCTGCCATCCCTGACCCTAGTCAGCATGCAATTTCTGGCAGGGCTGTTCCCAGTGTAGCTGCAACTGGCTGGATGTTCTTCTGCTTCCCTTGCCTCCAGCAGGAGCAAGTGGGCTGAAGCTTTCCCCTCCCTTTCCCACACCCACCCAGAATGGTGCAGCAGGGGGCAGGAGTGGAAGAGAAGTGGCTGCTGGAGGCAAGGGGAGTAGAGTAGCACTCAGCCAGCTGCAGCTACACCAGGAATAGCCATACTGGAAGCTGTGCACTGGCTAGGGCCAGGGCCGGCAGGGCTTTTCAGCTCCCCTTGCCTCCAGCTGTGACTTCTGCTCCTGTCCCTGGCATGCTGTGCCATGCCACTCTGGGTAGGTGGGCAGGTTGGAAGCTTCAGCTGAGTAGCTCTTGCCCAGCACATGGAGCTCTGGCTCCAGCTCCCAGCTGCCTTCTATCCACTCCACCTACCCGCAGGGGCTGCTCATCACGCTGGGTGGGTGGAGCTGGTGGAAGGTGGCCGGGAGCTAGTGCACTGGGCAGGAGCTGCCTGGCTGATGCTTCCCAGCTGCCCACGTAGAGCAGCGTGGCAGGGGTAGGAGCTGGAGCTGCAGCCCCCGCTGAAGGTGAGGGAAGCAGGAAGCTGGTGGCCCTGGGCAGCGCGCAGCTTCTGGTGTGACTGCAGCCAGCCGGGTGCTGCTGCTCTGTTCCCTTTGCCTCCCAGTAACAAGGTGAGCTTGGCCGGCTGCAGCCCCACTGTAAACAACCCCACCAGAAACTGCACACTGGCTGCAGCCTGGGGCTGGGGCCAAGGCCAGGGCCAGCAGGTATGGGTGGGAGCATGGCACAGGCCTTGGGTGGGGCTCAGCCCCATAAGGAGCGCTGCAGGGACAGCCACCAACTGGGCAAGCTCTACTGCATGTGCCCCCTCCACTCCTCTTCCCCCTCACCCCTGGCTGGCTCCCCGGGAGCCCTGCTCACACATGCACCCCCCCCCCCATGCCCCACCCTCTGTACCCACAGGGCAAGGTGTGCAGAGTGGGTCACACCTGTCTCACTCCTAGTACACTGCTACCCACCAACCCAAAGCCTCAAGAGAGTTTTAGCAGGTGTGGGGGGGCATGACCCGGCCCACAACAGTCCATCAAACTCCTTATATGGCCCTAGGGCCCACATAATTGCCCACCCCTGTGTTAAGCCCTGTTGGCCAAGCAATAAAAAAGCACGTGGCTGCTTACTGGAGTACAGGATTCTGTCAAACATCCTATTTTAAACAAACTTAAGTCACACTTCTAAAACTGTCATGTGTTTACAGGTAGGAATTAGATTTGCTGTAGTTGACACTTTCTCTTTCTGCGTGCACATTGCAACAAAAGAATAGGAAGGAATTTTGCATGTTGTCTGGAATAACTTTCTTCAAATGTCAGGGACTTCTCTTAAATGAGAATCTTAGATTAGCTTAAACTATGTATTTAATGTAACTTCTCTCTTCTTGCATTGCAAAATTATGACCATTCCAGTTCTTATAAGGGAAACAAATATGTACTTAAATGATAAAATTGTAATATTGCAACAACTGAAGTTAGTTACCATATGTGTGTCTTTACTTTGAACTTTTTGATTTTTAGTCAGCTTGTGTCTTTCTTAACTTCATTTTAAACATAATAGCCTTGGTATAATCAAAATGTTATTTAGAAGTAGAGATGACCATTTCACCAGTATATTGAGAAGTAACTGACTGCAATAAAAACTTTGGCATATTAAGAATCTACACAAATAGAGCAGATAAAAATTGTAGGTAGGGGTGCACTGATAAAGATATTTTTGAGTTGATGGCTGATTGTTGACCTGCCATATTGGCTGATACTGGTCCAATAGCTGATATGCAGCTTGGAAGCTTAGAGAGCAGCATCCAGCTGGTAAGTCTATTGGGAGGGTGCATGGGGGTGGGTGGCAGATCGAGGCCCCCATGGTGAGGAAGGGAGTGGGACTGGAGGGGGGAAGAGCAGGCAGTACACAGCTGGCGTGGGGGCAGGTTGTGGGATGGAGCTGTGGGTGGCTCGTCTGCAGAGGTGGAGCGTGGCTCGCATCGCTGCGTGCACTCCAGGGGAGGTATGGGGGGGGTATGTGCCCCCCAGATCTGTGCACAGGGCAAGGGTGGGCTGCCTCTGGGGGCCAGGCGCTGCATTGGGCTCTTCCCAGTGGGGCGGCTGGCCTGGGCCAGGGCTGCACTCTGGGTGGGTGGCGGCAGTGCTGGGAGGAGGGAATCGAGGGAGGGCTACAACCACCCTAGACTTGCCATAGTTCTCTGTCCCAGCACTGCCACCTGCCCTGGCCCAGCCTCCCCCACCAGGATGAGCCCAGTGCAGTTCCCCCAGGCACATAGTGGGCAGCCCACCCTTGCCCCTTGCACAAATCTGGGGGGGATACATGCCCCCCATGCTTCACCTGGGGTGTGCGCAGTGGCACTCCTGACTGCACGAATGCTGCAACTGTGCAAATTTATTGCTCAGCATTTATCAGTGACATTATTGGCCGCATCAGTCAAAAAAAAGCCAATTGCTGATGATGTCAATTTTCCTTTTATCGGTGCCAATCCGATATGGACCAATGTATTGGTGCACCTCTAGTTGTAGGTCAAAGTAATAGGTTTCTGATTTCAGTGCAAGCTGCTTTCTTGTTGACAATTTTAACAGTATTTCATGGCTGTTCGAAATCTTCACTGATGCCTTCATGCTGTTCCTATTGGAAAATATACTTAGCATTCATTTTTCTATTTGTTGATTAAAATCATCTTCATCTTGGGCCCAAAAATTGTTGCGGCCCCACTTGCTGACATTTTTCAGGGAGAAAAAAGAACGTCTCGCAAGTGATTCTAGTAAAGACTTGTAGAGAGGGAGAAGACATGCATGTAAAAAGGAAAAGATGCTCACGGTTTACCGAAGAGACAGTTTTCTCCTGCTGTTCTTGCAGTAGAGACTGAACCGCTGATTATTAATTATATTTTCATACCTTTTCTCAAACTGTAAAATTTCTTGAAATTTGTTTAGTTAAAAGATGCATTTTGTGCAAGAGCACCAAGCTATAATGGTGAAGTTATGTGGTTCATGCATGCCCTTTGAGATGGAATTTAATGCAGACTTAAGGAGAGATTTACAAAGAAATTTGGGCCTTTAAAGATGCAGATTTCTATTTTAAGGACACAACAGAAGTATTCATAAAATTTGAAGGCATGCAAATACAAGTATAAAATCTGTCCCAAAATCTGCATTCTGTCACTTTGGTAGGACGGGAGCAAACTTCTCTAGCTTGGAGTTAATCACAGGAGAACAAATAGATTAGTCATAGAAATTTCCTGTCTTGTGTTATTAGGGTCTTGTTGTACAGTAATTTTGGGCAGGTCCTGGAGTTCTTAACCCCTGGATTGTCTTCACATTAACACCATCTACTGGTTTTAAGCACCCATCATGTGGATCAAAATGACACCACTCCAGGGCAGGGTAATCTCTGATCCATGGTACCCTGCTGATGTTACATTAAGGTGCAACTGCTCTAGGCTACACCTAGAGTAAACACCCTTCCCACCCCCTTCCCTGCTGGCCTGGATTGGGTGCAGTGCCCCCCCCAGCCATCCCGCAGCACCCCAAATTCCTGCTCCCTGCCTTCCCCCATCCCTGCCTGCTCCACTGGGACAGACAGCTCAGGAAGCTACAAGCAAGTAATGCCCTGGGGT
>NW_017728943.1:4926304-4938335 GCF_001723895.1 Crocodylus porosus | reverse complement strand
TAGATTGGGGTGGGGGTAGGAGACGACTTTTACCTTTCAGTCCTCCAGGCCCATGCAGACCTGAACATGTGACTGCTCCAAAATTGAGCTAGCACTAGTACTGATCAACATTTGTGTAACTCACAGTAAGAAAGCCCTTAGTGGTGAAACTGTTGCCCATAGTGTTTTCTGTTAATTTTCTTAGCACATTTTATGCATTAAAACAATCTCAGCTGATGCTGTTGATACATGCTAGCAGCAATAGTCAACTGGCCAGATGGAATATACTTCTAAATTCTTAGCTCCCTAGTCAAGCAAGTACTTTCTTGAAGACCTGAGTCTTGCACTGTACTTAACCAATTTTTTCTTCCTCAAGGTAATTATTTTAGTCTTTTGCACTGGGGCCTATGATTAACATTTAAAGTGCACATGAAAGGTAACTATAAGGAAGGGAAGGAAAGGGGAACTATAAATGGCTGAAAGACCTGGGGAGGAGTGAAGAATAACTCCATGAAGTTATTCAGGTTGTTTAAGAGGTTACAGTGTGATTGTACAGACAAAATGTTACTTTGGAATCAGAGGGGTACACAGACTACAAAAAATCTGAGAACCCCTTGTTTAGTCCATTGGTAGCTCTTCCCTATTAGATAGGGTGTGATACCAGATAATACAGAAATCACTGACACTCATTCAGAGGTGTGGATCAGTAAACCAGGTCATACTCGCAGCTCTCTTACCTTGTATGAAAATTGTTTTTAAGAGGCTTTTATTTTTTTCCAACAGGGTCCATTAAATAATGAGTCTTCCAACCAGAGCTTGTGCAGCGTGGGTTCTCTGAGTGATAAAGAATTGGAGGTAAGCAGTTGCAATACTTGATAGTCCTCATTTACAGGGTAAACATAACTGGGCTAACAAAATGCCCACTAAAATTGTGAGACCCAGCAATAAAGTACTCCTGATTGAAGAACTGCATATAATACATTTCTTAGGAGTTTAGGCTGAGTTCAAGTCCAGTAGAACTTCATTCCCTGGAATGAAAGGCAGTTAATTCAAATTAGCCTTCTTTGTCCAGGAAAAAAGTATTATCTAGGATACTTCACAAGTACCTAAAGCTTGTACAACTGTAGGATCCCAGGATAAAAGACTTGTCCCAGGTGAAATCCCACATCTATGTCTCTTACCTTCAAGTGTAATTCCAGAGCACTGACTTCTGGAACTAAGCTTTCAGTTACTGTTTTGATGCTCAGTTGCTGTTTCAGTTGCACTTTTGACCAAGTCAAAAGAAAAGCAGCCTTTGTGAAGTTGCCAAATTACTGTCCTTCTTATTTGTATGTGAAGCTTCAAAAATATTTACAAATTGAGAGTCTGTGTAAACTGCCATATTAAGCTTTTAACCATTTGTAGTTAAACATATAGATGACATAGGGTGGAAGACTATGCTTCCTCCATTATTAATTACCTGGAAATGACTGCTGAAGTAATAAAGATGGATTGTAAAGTTATACTTTAATGTCCCAAGTTAGTAATGTTTTACAGAGATCCTGGTTTTCTTTGTTTAAAAATCCCAAATTTTCTGGTTTTAAATCCTCCCCCCAAATCCACGTTTTTCCTTATTAAAATGAAGCACCGCTAATTCTCTCTGTTTTTCTGTCTCTTCTCTCTTTTTCTCTCTCTCTCTGTCTCATGTATGTACATACATATGTACATATCCAGAGAGAGAGAATCAATTTAACATAGTGTTCTAATGATAGCACCCACGATGGATGACTTGAGACCCTCTGGGTTAAAATCCTTGGGGAACATGGCGCAGGGGATACTATGGTGGGTGTCTACTATAGACCCCCTACCCAGGGTCAAGACTTTGACAAGGAGTTTGCAGGAAATTGGCTGGGGCTGCGTGTTCCTGGTGTATGGTTGTCTTGGGAGACTTTAACTACCCAGACATCTTGTGGGAAGAGCGCTCAGCCAAATCTGAGCGGTTGCAAAGCTTTCTCTCGTGCGTGGATGACCTCTATCTGACGCAGGAAGTCTAGGGGCCAACGAGAGGTAAAGCACTGCTTGACCTTATACTGGCAACCAGGAGTGACGTAACCAGTGACCTAATGATCGAAGGGAGGTTGGGTGACAGTGACCACAAGCTGATCACCTTCACCATCCACTGTAAAGCTGGCAAGTCAGTCAGTAATACAGAAATCCTCGACTTCAGGAAAGCTGACTTTGACAACTTAAGGAGGCTTGTCAGTGAGGCCCTAAAGGGCCACAGCCCAAGGGGGAGGGGAGTTCAGGACAAGTGGTCCTGGATGAGTGAGCAAAGTCTATTTCGTCTCGCAAGAAAGGCAGTAAAAGGGCACAGCAGGCCCCCTTGGCTCTCCAGGGAACTGGCAGACCTCCTGTGTCTTAAAAGGAAGACCTACAAAGGATGGAGGACGGGAACCACCTCCAAGGAGAAATATTAAGCTCTGGTTCAGACCTACAGAGAGCAAACCAGGAAAACCAAGGCTGTGATGGAACTCCAGTTAGCTACAAATATCAAGGACAATAAAAAGTTCTTTTTTAGATATGTGGGGAGCCAGAGGAAAAGCAAGAGCAACATTGGACCCCTGCTAAACCAGATGGGACAACTGACAATCGATGCCCCTGAAAAAGCAGACTTGCTAAATGGGCACTTTGCATCAGTTTTTCACCAGTCCCATGGAATGCCCCTGCCCACTACGGGACAAGGAGGTCCAGGTGAGGGAGATTCCTTACCCTCCATCAAAGCTGACCTCATGAAGGAACACCTTGACAGGCTGGACACCTTCAAGTCAGCTGGCCCCGATGGTTTACACCCAAGGGTACTCAAGGAGTTGGGAAGCGTTTGGCACTAGCTCAGCCCGTGGCATGGATCTTTGAGAACTTCTGGTGCTCTGGTGAAGTGCCCGAAGATTGGAAGAAGGACAATATGGTGCGTATCTTCCAGAGAGGAAGGAAAGTAGATCCGGCAAACTACAGGCCCATTAGCCTGACCTCTAACCTGGGGAAGGTCTTGGAAAAGATTATCAAAGAGGCCATCCTTAACAGACTAGCTGACGGCAATATCCTGTGGGATACCCAGCATGGATTTGTTGCGGGTAGGTCTTGCTTGACCAATCTCATTTCCTTTTATGACCATGTGACTTATCACCTGGACAAGGGGGAAGAGATTGATGTCATATATCTTGACTTTAAAAAAGCCTTTGATCTGGTATCCCATGATCACCTCTTGGCTAAACTGGTTAGCTGTGGGCTTGACCTCACCGTGATCCGCTGGCTGGGGAATTGGCTCTGTGGTGGGACCCAGAGGGTGGTGGTTGACAGGAGCCAATTGTCTTAGTGTGTAGTCACCACTGGGGCCCATCAAGGCTCTGTCCTAGGGCCTGTGCTGTTTAACATCTTCATCAGTGTTGTGGACATTGGTGTCAGAAATGGACTGGCCAAGTTTGCCAATGACACAACTCTGGAGTAAAGCATCCACACCTGAGGACAGGAAGGTGATCCGGGCAGATCTTGATAGACTCATGAAATGTGCGGTCGTGAACCTGATGGTGTTTAACACCGAAAAATGCAAGGTTCTCTACCTTGGGAGGAAAAACCTGCAGCTTATAGGCTCAGCAGTGCTATGCTGGTCAGCACTACAGATGAAAGGGACTTGGGGGTCATGACTGACCACAAGATGAACATGAGCCTTCAGTGTGGCTAGTAAAGCGACCAAAACGGTGGCTTGCATCCATAGATGCTTCTCAAGCAAATCCTGGGACGTCATTCTCCTGTTGTACTCGGCCTTGGTGAGGCCGCAGCTGGAATACTGCATTCAGTTTTGGGCTCTGCAACTCAAAAAGGATGTGGAGAAGCTTGAGAGAGCGCAGGGGAGAGCCATGCGCATGATCAGAGGTCAGGAAAAAAACAGACCTTATGATGACAGGCTGAGGGCCATGGGGCTCTTCAGCCTGGAAAAGCGCAGGCTTAGGTGTGATCTGATGGCCACCTATAAGTTTATGAGGAGTGCTCATCAGGATCTGGGGGAACATCTGTTCACCAGAGCACCCCAAGGGATGACAAGATCGAATGGTCACAAACTCCACCACTTCAGGCTGGATATAAGAAAGAACTTCTTTACTGTCCGAGCCCCCAAGGTTTGGAATAGACTGCTGCCAGAGGTTGTTCAAGCACCCACTTTGAACACCTTCAAGTCACATGTGGATGCTTATCTTGCTGGGATCCTATGATTCCTGCTGACTTCCTTTCCCTTGGGCAGGGGGTTGGACTCGATGATCCTCCAGGGTCCCTTCCAGCCCAAATGTCTATGAAATCTATGATATATTTACAATTTTAAAGCAAATTGGAAGCCTACCAGTGCCTCAGTCCATTATAATAAAATACATTCTGAATACCTATATATTTTGGCATTTGATTTCGAGGGTGGGATTATTGTGGAAAATCAGGGTTCCCCCTGCCACCTTTATTCACCAGAATGCAGGTCTAGCTTTTGATTATTGGAAGATTAAGAACAAGTTTTCAGCATTTTGTTTTGCTGGATATTTTGTCTCTTCCTGAAGAATGACTTAAAGGGCTTTAAAGGGCTCAAGGTGATCCAGTGGATACACTCCTAGCCTGTAGCTGTTCCAGTAGTGAGTAGGTGTCCTGCTGGTTACACAACTGAACAAATAGGAGTGGAAGCACTTGAAACTTAGTCTTGTTAATATAAAAATCATCTGAAACTAAAATATTAACAGTTTTCTTGACACTGTAACAGTGCATTACTGTGTTTTCAAGCCTCAGGCAGTTTAAGATGCTTTAAGTGCTTTAGTTGCTCTTTCCTCTGTCCAGCAGTTTATAATAAGAGGCCATTGTGTGTATTCCAGTTGATAAGAGTACTGGTATTCAGGTACTGAATGAGTTGCAATCAGTTGGGCTGTGATTTTTCAGAAGTATTTAAGTGACTTAAGAGCATGGTGGATTTAATTTAAGTCAAATTGATTTAAATCACTGCTCAGGAAGCCTCGGTTTACTCATTACTTTCTACAAAAACTGCATTCTTGTTGTTTGATATCCTTTATTCATTTAATTCCTTAAAACTGCACTTTTAGTGAAAGGTAAGGGTTTGGCTCTGTGTACACAAACTTGCAGAGAGATGATAGCGCTGATGGGTAGGGAATCAGGTCTGTTCTCTCATCTCCATATACTGGTTTTAACCAAGAATGTTATCACTCGAGAGACAGATCTATAGTTTGAGAACTGAAACTAAGCATCACAGAGATCTTTTAGATTGAGCACTGAGTTCTATTGGGTAGAGTGGTTTTCTTCAATCTTTACTAATCTATAGAGGAGCCTCTGGGAACCCCATAATATTGGGCCCCTAATATCGTCCCATGGCCTGTTGTGACCTATTTATAAAACTTTTCTAGAAAGGTTGCATGAATATATTGTTTCAAATAGCATATTATTAGAAGTTATAATCCCTATGCTATGATGATATCTTTGAGCTTTAACCTATCTTAAACTTATAAAGGTAGTTTTAATTTATTTTTTTTGAGTATTTTAACAAAAAAAGTTTTAAAAATCCAATTTTTTTTTAGATTGTTGAATTTTATCTATCCTGCTTAAGAGCTTATGTCCCTTTTGAAAAAACAATTCAGTGTGTGTGCTCCTAGCTTGCTTATACTTCTGAAACCCTACTACTGGCCCCTAAACAGACTGAGTCTCAATGCAGAACCCTCAGGTGCCAGATGCTGTTATATCCATTAGGTATTTAAGTGGACTTAAGTGCCTAAGTGTTATTTTATACCACCCTGGTTAAGACCCTTAAATCTATTAATGCAAATACTTGCATAGCATGTCATGGGACTCTTTAAGACTGAACTGCAGAAAAGCGCTGAGCAGGATGACCCACCTTTCTCTTGCCTTAATGGTTTCTTGGGACATTTTAATGGGCTAAACTAGGGGTTGGCAACATATGGCACATGAAGTCACTGGAGCTGAAGGGCTTTGCTTGTGCCTGCTTGAGAACAAAGCTGCTCTGGAGCCAGGGGAGCTGGAAGCTGTGTGAACCACTGCTGCCACTTCTTTCAGCCCCTGACCCTACTCCCCAAGGCTATAGCGTAAGCAGTGCTGGGCTGGGCTGGGCTGGATAGGACACGGGGTGGGGAGAAGCTGCAGCAGGGTGGAAGCAACTTCCAACTGATCAGTCTTGGCACAGCTTCCTTCTAGGTGGAAGCTACGATTGCATTGCAACCAAGGAGCAGGGGACTGGGAGAAGCAGCAGCGCAGGCCTAGTTCCCAGCTTTTTTGCTCTAACAGGTGTTCAGGGAAAGCCTGCCTGCCACTGACATGCTGCCAAAGCTGCTTGGCCTGTGCTAGACTGGGGTCAAGCTGTTCTGATTTGCAGCTCAGAAAAGGTTGCCATCCCCTGGGCTGGATAAAACTTGTGTAGAGTGGTTTACATATGGATGATTTGCCTTGAGAGGGCAATTGGACCAGATGATGACCTCTCCTAGCCTGATGATTTTGTGACTCTGCATTGAGCAGGGTTAGAATCTCACTTCAGTACTAAAGTGTAGTTGGCACCTACTGCATTGAAAAGTATCTGGCCTCGTATGTAGCCAGCCTAACAATCAGTTTGTGCTGGTCTAACACTAGTGTTCAGATTGAGTAGAATTTTACACTTGCTCTCTACTAGACCTAATGAGTGAGAAGCACAGAGTAGAGGAGACTTAAGCCTGTGTGTTTCTTTGAAAGAGGAAAAGTGACTACAGAAATGAGTGGACAACACTGGAACATAATATCTCTTTGAGAGCTATTGTTTCTTTAAGTACAAATGCATTTGGGACTTGGAATGCCCATTAGTGAATTGCAGTCTATTTATTTTGTATTTTGGCTGGTCTGTTTTAAATTCTGGAATAACTGCAAAAATGTTAATTTTGAAGTATTGTTTAATAGACTCCTGAGAAAAAACAGAATGACCAGCGGAACAGGAAAAGGAAAGCAGAACCGTATGAGACCAGTCAAGGTAGGCCATTCTCCTGACTCCTTTTCAGGATTTCCGAACAGTTGGTAATTGCTATATGCTTAACGCAGTCACAGTGTCCAAAGAGACTAACGGTTCACCTCAAGGGTGTGTCATGTACCTTGTTATGAACTTACTGTTCATACTACTCTGTGATCATGTAGTTCTCCTTTGGGAGCCTTGTTATCCCCATTGTAAGAAAAATAAGAAAAACATTCACTCCTAAAGTAGTTTAAAAGTGGCATTTATTTTTACTTAAGAATTTGAAAGAATTTAAAATACAAAGCCGAATTTGTAAAGAGGCTGGATGTGGCTCTGAGGCATTACATGGATATCTTGCATTTTGAAATCTTGGTCCCTTGCATTTTCTTGAACTTTGAAACACTTCCATAGATTTTGTTCCTTGTATTGGTGGCAACCTAATTTAACAACTAGCTAGAGAACGGGCTGTACTCACAAGTATTAAACAGCAAATGTTGTCTTCACGAACTAAGAAAAAAACACAGGTTCCAGTCCAAGTCCTCAGATCCTTCTTAGTGAATGAACATTTGGAGAATAGGAGAAAGTTATTTTTAGCAATACAAAGCTGTTCCTACAACAAAATAAGGAGCTTCTTTATAGGACTCTACCTGTAGTATTGGGTGTTGTGATTTAACTAACATGTATGTGACCACCATTATCTCTTGAACGCTCATAGGTTGGGTTGTGGTAATTTTTTAATATACTTATCATTATGAGCACAATGAGATTATAGGCTTATCTCAAGGGAAATTTGAGAGATCCCTCCTGCTGCTTACCATGACCACAGAAGTTTCCTTTGACATTTGCATTCATGAACATAGTCTGATTGCAGTTGACGCAATTTGACTAACTCAGAGTTGTAAAATTGGCAAATTCAAAGTTTCGGCATTTAAAAAAAATTACTTTGGGACAGACTGTTGCTGTTCAGAAGCTTTTTATAGGTGATGTGAAGTTGGACAAATGTAACGGATACCTAAATATGCTTGTTGCTTTTACGTGAGTAGGTTTCTCAATATGACATCAGAAGTTTTTGTTTATAAATGATCAAACTTTATATTCCTTTCAGGTAAAGGCACTCCTAGGGGACATAAGATTAGTGATTATTTTGAGGTAAGACAATTTTAATGTATTTATGTAAAAAATCTATTTTAAATCCTTTTTCGAAACTTCTTTTTTTTTTTTAAAGGGAAATCCATAGTTTAATTTGTTTTTACCATCTCCCCTTCCAAAGAAAGTGATTTGTATCTGTCATCTTGATAGGTTTACGAATCAGTTTAAAGCAGACAATCTGCGTATTTTGGTAGTTTGTTTCATCTTAACCTAACTCTTATTTAAGCCAATATTACAGAAATTAACTAAGAATCGCTTTTCAAAAGTTTTAAAATGGACTTATGTTGGAATTGTGAATCTTGTCTTGTGATACTGAAGCTTCCTTTTCATAAGTCCATTGCAACAGTAAGGGTCTGGTCCAACAAAGAAATGTTAGACAATATCTCTCAGTAGCACTGTTGTTTACAACTTAAACATCAGTGTAAGTCCCTTCCAGAACTGAAGCTGAAGGTAACCCTCAGCAAGAGGCCAGCACATTTCACTTGCAGAGTATACCCATTGCTGTTTTGTTAGCTCTTCCAAATTTCCCACAGTCCCTTTCCAAGCGTGTACAAATTAGAAGGTTTTTATTCTTCACAGTTTATTCTTCCATTTATGCTGAATAGTTTACATGGCTTGCAGCTAGCTGTGTTTTTGCTGGTGCTTATTTCTTACAGTCCTTGGGTATTGATTGGTATGTAACTGTAGAGTGCAGGAATGCAAGAACTTCAGACCAGTGCTACAGCTAATATGCTATACTGTCTTCTGATAGTGATTGGCATTGAATGCTACAGGTGTGCCTCCACCTTTTGGTGCACAGCTAGACCAGCTTAACGGGTGCCCAGGGGAAAAAGTGCTTACTAACTCTAGAAAGATAGAAATTGGTTTATCCTGAAGAACATAGTTTAAAATAAATTGCATCTGGCATGGATGTGTTTAACTATCTTGATCCATTCACCTTTACTTTGAGTTGTTTATAAACATAATTATAGCTCACATTCACTTTCCTTTTTAAAGTAATCAATCTTCAGTCAATCCGTGACATTGAGGCATTTTTACCATGTGTTATATGCACTAACTAATAAAATAGATCTCCAGAGTTTGTTGGGAATGGCTTTGTGCTTTGTCTTAAGATTAGTGTTGTGCTTTCACCTCTCCCCACTAAATTTCCTTAGGCATAGTATCTTTATGAAGCTCCTGATGATCATGTGTATTGTTTTGCTCAGTTTGCCGGGGGAAGTGGTCCAGGAACCAGTCCTGGCAGAAGTGTGCCACCTGTTGCCAGATCCTCACCGCAGCATTCCTTATCCAATCCCTTACCAGTAAGTACTTTTTCTGAGGAAGATGCTAAGCAATAAAAATGATTACATCTGCTACAGGAAATGAGGTCCTAGTAGAGTAGAAGATCAAAACAGTGACCGTTAGGAACAGGTTTTTTGTTGGTCTCTGAACCAGTTCTCAGTGATCCTTCTATCTGTTCTGATATAAGACTGCATCATTGTTATGAAGCCAGCTCTCTGGGGCCTGATGAGGATGTATATTTCAGAGTAGGTAGTCCAGTCTTAGTTTTCTTGATGTCAAAGTATCCTATCTATTTTGAAACATGTAAAAAAAAAAAAAAAATTGTTTGAGGGTTATGGATCTGCTTCTGTACCTAATAATAAAATGTGGAGCTAATCTATTTGCTGTTCAGTCACTTTGCTTGCAGGTTGAATTCCTCTTCCTCTGCGAGCTCCTCCAAGAATGGGACTAGTTTTCTCTGTACAGTCCTAGTGGAGTGATATTGTGGTTGTGATTAGGGTCTCTAGGGCCACCATTATTATACATAGCGTTATTACTGCAGAAAGGTCTCTCTGTCTTCAGGTATATGTAGCCTTTGTTGAAAACAGCAAAACTGTCAGGGTGGGTAAGGTCTGTGCATCTGTTACCAGATTATTCAACAAGACACTTTCATTGGGCTACTTAGGTCTTTTTTCAAGGTCCGAATGTGAAGAGGTAACTAATATTTTGTTTTGTTCTAAAACAGTTCAAGACATTTCACGAAGCTGATTTTTGTGATATGATAACCTAAGTGGCCTGTTTACTCCCCCCCACAAAAAAAAAACCAAAACAAAAACCAACCAACAAAGCAAAGCCCCGTGGCCTTTGATAATGGCTTGAACTGAATTCTCAAGCTTCTCATTTGGAGATCAGTATGGCAGATTGAAGTCTTACTGGGACTGTAGTGTACTGGAAGAAAAACAGTGTGTCTTCTTTCTGACTTCTTTTCAAGAGTACTTTCCTGCCTTAAGTGAGATAGCTAAGTCTGTGGGATCATGTTTGACATTTTTTAATGCATTTAACTTTCAAGCTCCTCTCAAGTCTTATACAAAAAAAAAAAAAAAAGAAACATTATAGATGAAATTTTGAATACAGCATTCAAGATATTTCTTCTTCCAGAATCTACAGTTATCCCATTATAAATACTTAAGAGGGACAGTTAGTCTTTTGCTTAAAATACAAAAGCATGCTAAATATCTTGATAGCTGGCTTTCCCTCTGTAGTCAAAACTGATAATATCAGTATAATCAGTTTGTCACCTTTTTATGAATGTGCTCTTTATAGTCTTTGTCTTCACTTTTTTGGTGATGGAAGCAAACCTTAGCTTTAGCTTATAGCTATAGCAAAACATTTTTGCTCGTTTGGCTTCCTTCAGCACTCCGAATCAGGGCTGTCAGAGTTAGTGTCAGTTTCAGGGGATCTTGAAATGTTTGGCTGAGGACTTTTTTGAGGGGTGGTGGCAGGCAGGGGTTGAAGCAGAAGTTTGGATTCCTTCTTCAGGAAATGCACTTGATGGCTGCATTTTGGGCTGCTGCTTTTCATCATAAAGCAGCCTCTAACAATTGACTTCATTGTTAACTCCTCTTGCCAGGGTCATTGTCATCAAATTAGGAAAGAAAAACTTCAAGATGTTTGAAAGCTTCAGCAATGCCTTTGCTGGTTAAGGCCCTTGCTGGTTGAACATCTTTCTTAGAATTTTCCTTTCTGCTGCTGTATTTGAATGAGGTCCTCATTGCTCAATTCCTCCCTGTTGGAATTGATCAACTCCTGAATGTCCTCAGGTTCAAGTTCATCAAATCCAGTTTTCCTTCCAAGCTCAATGCTGTTGTTCTGAATTGTCACCACTGGTTCCTCAAACTCTTAGGAATCCTGGACATAGTCTCCCTAAAGCTTTTTCCAGACACCATTCATTGTTTTGGAGGCAACTTCATCCCAGGCACTTGAAATATTATCTATTGCCTTGCAGTTATTATAGCCATTCCAAAATTCTTTTGGGGTCGGAGCACTCTCTCCATCTGTAGCGCTGACAGCCTGGGTGAATGTTTTCCATATGTAATAAGCCGTAAAGGCAGCAATGGCACCCTGGTCCATCAGCTGTATGATGGAGGTGGTAATGGGGGGGCAGGAAAACAACTTTTACATTATTACTGAGGTCATCAAATATGGTAGAATGCCCTGCTGCATTGTCTAAAATGAGAAGTGCCTTGTGGGACAGACTGTTTGCAGCACAATATTTCTCAACTGCAGGACAAAAATAATCCCTGAACCAACTCTGAAAGACTGACATTGTCATCTAGGCCTTCTTGTTAGACTTCCAAATGACTGACAGACTTCTTTTAAGATGCCTCTCGAGAGCCCTGGGGTTTTCTGAGTGGTATACAAGCAATGGTTTCAATTTAAAATCCCCTGCAGCATTACCACCAAGCAATAAAGTAAGTCGATCCTTGGACACCTTGAAACCTGGCATCAACTTCTCCCTGGAAATGTAGGTCCTAGAAGGCATCCTCTTCCAGAAGAGGCCTGTCTCATCAGCATTGAAGATGTGTTGAGGCTTATAACCCTCCTCTTCACCTCCTCAATAATTTCCACAAGCTTATTTCT
>NW_017728943.1:4913414-4926204 GCF_001723895.1 Crocodylus porosus | reverse complement strand
CCACAAGCTTATTTCTATAACTGGAAGCTGCTTGGGTGTCAGCACTAGCAGCCTCCCCCTGAATAGAAACATTATGCAAGTTGCTGCGCCTCTTAAATCTTTCGAACCATCCTGAACTGGCAAAAAAAAAAAAAAAAAAAAGGCTCAGAAGCAGACCTCTCAGGCAAATTTTTCTGTAAATCATCAAACAGATTCTTAGCCGCCTTCTGAATAAGCAGCATACTCAAAGGTATACAGCATTGAATTGTATCCTCAATCCACATACTTAACAGCTTCTCCATTTCTAACATAATTGGAACCCTACTCTTACTGAGTTTCAAAGCATTTAAAGGAGTTACGATTCTACCACATTCTTTTATTTTTTCCTTATTTTTCAACATGGTCCTAAGAGTTGACCTAGCCAAATTCAGTGCTCTACAGACCTCGTTCTGGCATTCCCGTGCTTCAGTTTGCTTTAGGGCATCCAATTTAAACTCCAGTGTTATGCTTTTGTGCTGTTTATTCTCAGCACTTGCACTCAAAAAATGAAGCAAGACGCTGACACAAGCACAAAAGAGCATGAAAGTTTTTAACAAAGCAAGATGGTGATGAGGTTGTGCGCCACCCGTGCTCCCTGCCCAATATCCATGAGCATTATAGTGCGCATGGGTTTCACTAAGTGAAACCGGGTATCAAAGTGAAATGAACGCTATAGAAAATGGTGCTAAGCAAAACAGTGTTAAGTGGGGATTGCTTTTATGAGGTTTTGTCACTGTCACTTATGCTGCAGTGTACTTGTCGGTGGCCAAAGCTAATGGAATAAATGTAATATCGTTCAGGAAGTTGCTATGTTTTCCAAGAATTTGAAGCAGACAGCAGATCCCCTTTCCTCTCAGTTGTGGTCTCAGAAAACTGCAGCTCAGGTTTCAGCCTCTTACATTGCTGTCCCACAAAAGCTCTGTTTGATGGGGAAGAGAGAACTGTGAAATTTCTAATAGTGCACAGAAAAACTTTTGGATAAGTTATCCTTCACTGCTTTTGTTTAGTTCACCTGTTAAAATTGTGCCCCCACCCTTTCGTTTTAATTGCCCAAGAGGAGGAAATGCATAAAGATTAACTGGAGAAAGAAGTTTCCATGTAACGAGGCAACATGTGTAGCTTCCTGTTTCAGATAACAACTGAGCAAAACTAAGGAACTCCAGATTTTAGTTATCATAAATCAGATTTGACTACTTTTTGTACCTGTGGTGCTCTCCTGGTTTTAAATAACAGCACAGTATGTGTTGGACTGGATGGAACCTAGTATATTGCATTGAAAAGTCTGTGGCACTTGGATCTCACATTTTCCTAACTTTAATCACTACAGTTAAATAGATTACCCTTGATTGAACAAGAATCTATGTACAGGTGCAGGAAAACTGTTGTGGCCTGAAAGAATGACTTTCCTTTGGCTGTACACGTGCATTTCCTTAAAGCATTTGGGAAAAAAGATTGTGCTTTATCAATGTCCTGGAGGGAGAAGTTTTTGCTTTAGCAGCAAAAATCAGTAGTTCTTCAGTCTTAGATGTGGCTTTGCATCTAATCTGGAACACCTGTGCCTTCAGTTTACTTGTCCTGAAAATGAAGACAGTAGAACCTAGATCCCCTAAGAAATAGTAGGCATTAAAGTTCTGAGTTCTTGTGGGATGCGTGAGTCAAATTAAGCTATTGTGAAATCTTTATGTAATTCATGTTACTTTGTCGGCTCTAAAATATGCAATGATTGCATTTAAATGGAGAAATAGTATTCTGCACATTAATATATGTTTCAGCTTATTTCATACATGCTAATCTAGCCTCTCCTTTTTGGTCACTGTCACTGGAGCGATCTTTCCAAGAATCCTGCTTTATTAGATCCTCACTGTGTTGGCTGCCCGTTCCTGAGCTGCTGCTTCACTGACAATAATTTTGGCAGAACCAGAGAAGCATTTTTTTCTTTGTTTCCAAGAGGTTTATTTTGTTTGTTTGCGTGTTTTTTAAATGTATTACAGCGCCGAGTGGAGCAGCCGCTGTATGGTGTAGATGGCAGCACAGCAAAGGAGCCACAGGAGGAACACTCTGCTCTGCCAACGCTGATGTCGGTGATGCTGGCGAAACAGCGGCTAGAGAATGAGCAGCTGGCACAGAGGGGAGCTGGCCTCTGTTTTACTTTTGTTTCGGTGAGCGGTTTTTTAAAAAAGGAAAAAAGACAGACAGAAAGATTCCAAACCTAGGGGAATGACTTGTCATGGGTTTGGGTATGGGATTTGTGGAGCTGCAAGCTCTAGAGCCCTGGTCTGCAGCCAGCCCTGGTTATTAGTGATAGTCTCTCTGCCTTCTGATGGCTGGATCATAAGATCTGGAATTCTTCCTGTGTCAGGTCTTATCTGCATGACAAGGGGCATCAGTTTAAGACAGCTCGTTGTTGTTGTTGTTTTTTTAAGTTTCAACTTTAAATCATATGAAAATATGTACAGGTGCTCTTATTTCAGTTTGAGAGTCTAACTATATAAGTCAAAGTAAATTCCTTACTGATTTAGGCTAATCGAAAATAAACCATGTTCAGAGCCAAAGAAATTACTCTGGATGAAACGTTATCAGTTGCATGGAAGCTTTTAGGATCACTGTTGGAAAAAATTGGGCTGGATTTTTCTGGAAAGGATCTGCTGGTTTGTACTTTGGTGTAATGAATCTCTGAAGCTCTATACACAGGTATCCTAAAAGTATGTTGACAAGTTGAGTAATCATTCGCCATACAAAAATGAGAGCATCTTCCTGAACAATTTCAGAACACATAACTGTGTTGAATTCCATTTGCAGGCCCAGCAAGGCAGCCCATCTTCTACAGGATCAGGGAACACAGAGCATTCCTGCACCTCCCAAAAACAGATTTCCATCCAGCACAAACAATCCCAGGTATGTGCCATTGTATGGTACAGCACAAGTCATCTGTTTGGGTTGGAATTTTACATTTGATGCAGTCTGCAGGTTTGCTTTATCACTGAAGGTAGTGATGCCACTTTGATAGGCATAGTCTAATGGTTTCATCAGAGTGAATGGAGTTCAGACTAAAGGCTCTGTAGTTCTGCTACCTTGAATGAGTTCTTTACTACTTTTGTTGTACCCCATTTTCTTCTGTAAGAAATATTTGCTACTTAATTATCAGATAGTAGGGGGCTGTTTTTCCAAGGTACCGTGCACACAAATTTGACTCAGGATTAATTTTTTTTAAATAGCTCTGTCTTAGTGCTGTGCCTGCACACCGTAAGTGAGGATGCCCACAGTCTTTACTTAGGGCCTTCTTCCTACCTATGACTGCAAGAGAGATCCTTGCAGTGTTTGCATTCCTTGTTCTTGGTGAACACATGACTACAATGAATTTTAGAAACTGTGAAGGACTGATCAATTTAATAACTATTTCAGTGCCACTTTCTTTTGTAAACTTTTAGATAATAAGGCTTTCCTTTATCCAGGGATGTTTGTCAGAATGCAGGGCCGTGTGTGTGTGTGTCTAAAACATCAGATCCTAAGTTGCTATGACTGTCCATCTCACAGTACAGCTATATTGATCACATAGTCTGTGTCTGCTGTGCTTTGAGAAGGCCATGCTCTAGTTTTCTGGCTCATCTCTTTAAGTCCATCTCTAAGAAGAACCAGAAGAAGTGGGAGGTCAAGGTAGAGCTCTTCCTTAATAGTTTCATAGTTGGTAGGGTCGGAAGGGACCTGAACATATCATCAAGTCCAACCCCCTGCCATCTTAAGATCCTCTGTAAGATTTTTGACTCAATCAGGCCTTCAGAGAGATGTAGGTCCCACTATATTTTCTCACATGACCAGTGAACTATGATGTCCCTTAAAGTTTCTAGACTGTTTTCTGTAAACCTCTTTCATTATCCACACTGGCCACGCTCCCAAAAGGGGCCCACTAAGAGCCCCACTTCCGAGACTGAGAACCACCTTTGATTTCCTTTTGTTGGCATGGGGACAAAATGCTTTTAAGACTTGCAGTCTTAAAATGAAGTCTCGTATTGACGTTGTGCCACAAAATTCCATACCCGTGCCAATTGCCTTAACTAGCCATGAGGATGAGAGAGACTTACAGTGACAGGGGAGTTCAGGCAAGGTGGTTATTACAAAATATCCCTTGTCACACTGTTGTTGAGGGAGAACATGAAACAGAGTGACCCTTCCAGAAGAGGAAGCTAGACTACTCCATCAAGTCCTTAATCATTCTGCTTCCTCACCATCGGTAGTTCAGTTCCACTGTAGGCAGAGCTTAGGGAAGACTCCTTCAAGGTGCACACAGGTCATGGTGGTTACAGCAACACATCTGCTAGCTACCTGTTCTGCCCTTGTTACTTCTACTGGCTATGGTCCCCTTCAATAGGCCATCTGGTTAGTTTCATGGACTGTCTCAAATCCAGATCGTCCCTGCTGAAGGAACTGGTATCATCTTTGAGCTATTTCCTGGCTTAATCCCCATATAGAGAGTAAGTAAGTGGAGGAACGTAGCGGGAGTGGCCACAATCCTAAAGAGCACAAGCCTCTCCTCGTCTTGTTGCTTTCCCTAGATGTGGGGTGGTTAGTCCTCCCACATCTCCATAGATGATTTAAGTTTTCCAGGACCTACCCCAGTGAATGATGATGATATTTGATATCGCCCTGCAAGTCATCCAGAAAAAACTGTAAATAATTGGATATCCAACAGCCTTTTTCTGCAACAGCTAGCGATTAACGATACTCTTTGAACCAACTAAAATGATCTGCCATACCATTACCAATTGCAGTAAGATCGAAAAAGACAGACAGATATAAGATACCCACTAGGGCAGCAGTTCCCAAACCGACAGAGTGTGCACCACCAATTTAAAACGATACAGCCTTAAGTACCACCAGCAAATTTTTGTCATATGAAGTAATTATAATAAATCTGTTAACACGTACCACTGGTGGTACCCGTACCAGATTGGGAACCACTGCACTAAGGGTTTGGATATTTGCATTAGAGTCCTTCCCCTGATAATGTCATGGTTCTAATAAAGGCTTGACCTTCCCACCCTGAAGGGAAAGGCTCCATAGTTGCAACTCTTTAATAGTAAAATCTTCAGAAGAAAGCCAGGAACCTAGTAGGGGCTACTTGCTTTATGAATTTCTAATTTGCAGAAATTTGTTAATTTTATGGGTACACGGTAAAAAGCCTGACAACCAGCACCTCCAAGCAGTGTTCAGTATAATCCAGGTGACCTCAGACTTTGGGATTACAGTCCAACAATATTCAAATAGACCTCTACTAACCTGCCTTCTGGTACCAGTGTAACTGCTTGTTAGTTTTCATTAGCAGAATTGGTATGGACAGTTTTACTAAAAGAGTAGTTACTTATCTAGTGTGACAGTTAGACGTGGTGCCAGTATAGATTCCATGCCCTGTGTATCCATTCCTTTTGGTTAGAGTCCTACTTCTGAAGAAATGGAGCATATGTTGTGAATGTTCCACCTTTTTTTTTCTGCTCTTGGCAACAATAAATGCCCTAGTGGACACTTGTTCAAAAGAACTTGACCTGATTACTAGGGCACATGCGCACACAAAATGAAATCTATGGGGAGAACCATCATTCTATAACTAATCATTTTTTTTTTCCACATATGCAGACCTCCTGCAAATTATGCATATCTCACAAATTAAATGCATTTTGTTTTGTTTCCGAAATAAGGGGTTGTCTAAACTCTTAAAAGGGAACATGTTAATTCTGAGATCATTTTAAATGAGTCTTTGAAGAGAATTCTTTTTACAAGGCAGTCTTAAGGCTCATCTGATAACCACTTCTCCCACATCTAGGGACCACATATATAATTTTTTTCTTTTTCCTCTCCCTACTGAAGCATTAGTTCAAAGGTCACAGTTCAGCTTCCTGTGTGCTGGCTGTGCTGCTATTGTATGGAAGAACAGTGAAAACCAAATTGGCTGTGGGGACACTAAGCAGATTTCAGGAATGCAGCACAAGGAGACTATTTTGCAGCTCCTGAAATGTCACTAAAATCAGTGTTTTCCCAGGGTGGAGTTTTCTGTCACTTTCTGCTTTCTGCCTGACATTTATGCCAGGAGTGTCCCCTGAAGTGCTTTAAAATAAGCAGTTCCTCAGAGTTTGAGAATGCAGGAGGGTCCTGCTTTCTAGATTAAACTATTCAGACTCCAGCAAATATTGAAGACTAGCCTGCAGAGAGAACTTGCTTTCTGAAATAGTAACTGTTCTGTCTTCCACAGGAGGTAATTAAAGGAAGATAACATAGCCAGGTTCAAAAAGGGACTAAATCCAGCAATTTTTTCAGCTGGAGAGCCACTTAATGAGTTTTAGTGAGCTGTCAAGGGCTGCATGGTTAGCCCCACCCCTTTACAGGTGCCCTGCCCCCTGGTCGCTGTCTTGCCACTGGAAGTACCACCCCTGGCTTTTGTCACCGAATGTCCCTTCCCTTGCCCCTGGAAGTACTCCTGGGGAGAAGAGGATTGCAATCTTGGAACCAGAAAAAACTAAATCTTATACTAAAAATAAACATCTACTGCAACATATTTTGGTTTTATTTAAAAAATATATATTTTTATCGTGATTTGTGTGCATTTGTGTAGGGTATATAGAAGTGATTGCATAATAGCTTAAAATTAAAATCTTACTCTTGTATATTGTGTGTGGGGTACAATAGGGTATGTTGGGGGGTTGTCTACATGGGCACCTTGCTCCCACCCTTGTAAGTGGAAGGGTTGGGCGGGGCATAATTCGTTGGGTGCTGTGGGCCATATGAACGTGCCTGGCAGGCTGGATCTGGCCCACAGGCCGTATTTTGCCCATCCCTGCATTAGGTGGTCTGCAGACCCCACGTACCTGCAGGCCGCAGGTTGAAAACCACTGCTCTAGATGCATCCAGTTCAGCGCTCTTTTTCCTATAGCATCCACTTCTGCCACTGTTGAAACGGGATACTGGACTATGTGGACCATTAATCTGACCCAGTGTGGTGGTACTTTACGTTCTTATGACTTTGGTTTGTGGTCTTTGTTTCTGCAGTCTGACCTCACAATGGAAAAAATATCTGCATTAGAAAACAATAAAAACTCTGACTTGGAGAAGAAAGAGGGGAGGATAGATGACTTATTAAGAGTAAGTATTTAAAATGGAATAACATTTTACCAGAGATGTGGGTTTTCCAGAAAATTTTAAATGGGAAAATTTTCCGCTGCCCTAAATGCAGCATGATCTGATTTAGCATGTTTATTTGACTTCTATTTAGTAAACAAAATTTTAAAAACTCCCCCATGTTAATTCTCTGTCCCAATAGCCACAAGTATTTGAACCAAAATATTTGATTAGGAAAAAGAAATTAAATACAGCACACTTAATGTGGTTTAAATGTTATATTCAAACAAATTCAAAGATTTATGTGGAAAGAAGTAGACTTTTACCAGATGATGTCGTTCCACCACTTCACTGATTAGCTTTCTGTATACAGCTTGCACGCTTTCAGGATGGTTTCTACACGTTATTAAATGTTATTTCGTTCTTGTTACGTTGTTAACATATACCTGCCCACGATATTTACAACTACCAACTTCCTTCCTTCCTTTGGTGGCTTGCACTTCACTATAAAGATACCACACACTAGTTTTTTTTTTCTGATTAGGCATTTATTGTGACTACTTCAAACCAAAAGCAGCCAAAAACTAACAGATCTTATGCAAACATTTCCAACTTCCCCAACTCAAGAAAATAAATGAGACACACTGCTCTGTGTGTTTGCTGAACTGAAACAAAAATTAATCAGTTTTAGTTTTGCTTTTGCTTTTGCTTTCACTTGTGGTCTGAGATGAAATAAGAATTTTAGCTTTGGTTTTGATTTTACCTGCACAGCCAATTAGGTGAATTCATTACTTGATTTTTGGTTTGGATTATTATGTGAGTGTATTTACCCTCTTGCTGACAAATCAATAAAACATATATGTACTCTCTCTTTCACACTTCCTGGGGATAATTGCCTGAAAAACATCCGTTACAACTTTGAAACTGCCACGCTTGCCTAATATTATTTTGGCATCTATTCACCGAAATGGAAAATTTCCCATGGGAAAAATAAAGCACTGGAAAATTTTCTGCCCAACATCTCTGCATTTTACAAAAAAGGGGAAAAATAATAACCCGCTATTCAGAGATGGTTTCAGAGCATCCTGGTATTTCGGGAGGGAAGTGCATACAAAATCAGCCTCTAAATAAATCACTCTGTCCTACTTGTGTTGGAGAAACTGCCATCTTAAAATGAGGTAGTGTGAATATATCTTTATTTTTCTTCATTAAATTGACAAAGCTAAGCTGAGATGGGCTATTCTTGATACTGAGTGCAGCAAATAGGTAAGTCTAAGAGTTGCAACCATTTCTCCCAAGTACTTGAAAGATTTTTGTGAAACACTTTCCAGTAAGGCAATAGAAGGCAAAAAATAATTCTGTTTTCGACCTGTTCCGAGAATCGCTTGCTAAAGTTCTCATTAAAAGAGAAGACTTAATCAAATGCCAAACTACAAATTCTCTGTTTTTTGAAGAGGTAGTTTTCCAGCTAACAAAGGAAACACACTTGCAAATAGAACATTTCATGGAATGATCTTAGAAATTGCTTACTAACAGAAACCAGGTATTGTAGGAACTGACCAACTGCATTTCATTGGGAATACAGCTAAAAATGTAAATTTAGTCAGTTTACCCCTTCCCATTACTAGCCCCACTGTTCACTAGAAAAAAGGCATAGTCCAGAGGTTACTGAGCTACCTTACTGGAAAGAGTGATTCAATTCCGTGTATTGTTGCAGACTTCTCCTTGAGCAAGTAATTTATTTAATAGATTTCATAGACATTAGGGCTGGAAGGGACCTCACAAGATCATTGGGTCCAGCCCCCTGCCCAAGAAGCAGGAAGTCAGCTAGGGTCAAAGGATCCCAGCAAGATAAGCTTCCAAATCTTTCTTAAGAGTCCAGAATAGGTGCTTGCACCACTTCTGGGGGAGTCTATTTCAGACTTTGGGGGCTTGGACAGTAAAGAAGTTTTTCCTTATATCCAGCCTAAAACGGTCTTGCAGAAGTTTGTGACCACTGGACCTTGTCATCCTTTGAGGTGCTCTGGAGAACAGGTATCCCCCAAATCCTGATGCACACCCCTTAAGTACTTAGGCTGCCACCAAGTTGCTCCTGAGCCTTAGCTTTTCCAGGCTGAAAAGTCCCATGGTTCTCAGCCTCTCCTCGTAGGGCCTGTTCTCTTGCCCTCTGATCATGCACGTGGCTCTTCTCTGGTCTCTCTCAAGCTTCTCCACGTCCTTTTTTTAATTGTGGAGCCCAGAATTAGATGCAGTACTCCAGCTGCGGCCTCACCAAGGCCGAGTACAAGGGGAGAATGACGTCCAGGGATTTGCTCAAGAAGGACCAATAGATTCAAACCAGAGTTTTGTTCGCTTTACTGGCTGCGGTATCACATTGGAGGCTCATGTTCATCTTGTGGTCAGTTGTAACCCCCAAGTCCTTCAGCCATGGTGCTAGTGAGTGTAGCCCTGCTAGGCCTGTAAGTGTGACGCAGGGTTCCACCCCCTCCTCCCCCCCCCCAAAGTGGAGCACCTTGCATTTCTCTGTATTGAATACCATCAGGTTTTTTGTCTGCCCACCTTGCAAGCTTATCGAGGTTGGCCTGGATCACCAGCCTATCCTCAAGTGTGGATGCTGTTCCTCAAAGTTTGGCGTTGTCAGCAAACTTAGTCCACTTCTGACACCAAGAATCCATATAATTTATAAAATTGTTGAAGAGTACAGGTCTGAGAACGGAGCCTTTGTGGACACCACAGGTCACTGAGTACCATGTTGATTCAGTTCCATTAACTACCACCTCTGGGTCCAACCTTGGAGCCAGGTTCCCAGCCCTCGGACTATAGTGTAGCCAAGGCCTCAGTTCCTCAATTTTTCCATGAGGACATCATGGGACACCAGATCAAAGGCTTTTTTAAAGTCCAGATATAATATCAGCCTCTTCTCCTTTGTCCAGGTGATATGTCACCTGGACATAGAAGAACATGAGATTGGTCAGGCAAGATCTACCTGCAGCAAACCCATGCTGGCTGTTCAGTAGAATGTTGCCTTCAGCTAGCCTATCAAGAATGGTTTCTTTGATAATTTTTTTCCAAAATCTTCCCAGGGATTGAGGTCAAACTGATTGGCCTGTAGTTCCCTAGGTCTTCCTCCCTTTCTTGAAGATAGGCACCACATTGGCCCTCTTCCAATCTTCAGGTACTTCGCCCAAGTGCCATGAGTTCTCAAATATCCTTGCCAGTGGCTGTGCTATGATGCTTGCCGGTTCCTGAAGCACTGTTGGGTGCGAGCTGTCTGGACCAGTTGATTTGTGGGGGGTCCAGCCTCTCAAGATAGTCCTTCACTAGGTCAGTGCCAGTGATGGATGCATATGCACCCCCACCCTGGCCATCCCACATCATGTTAGGCAGGGCGGTCCTTTTGGGCTGATGGAAAACCAACGGAAAGTTATCATTAAACAGGCTGGCTTTTTTTCTGGGTGTTGGTTGTCAACTGTCCCACTTGGTTTATCAGGGGAGCAGGGTGTTACCCTTGTTTTTCTTCTGACTCCCCATGTATCTGAAGAAGGAGTTTTTATTGTCCTTGATTTGTGAAGCCAGCTAAAGTTCAGTTACAGCCTTGGCTTTCCTGGTTCTCTCCCTACAGGTGCAGACGAGTGCAGAGTACTCCTACTTAGTGATGCTTCCTGTCTTCCATCCTTTATAAGCCTCTCTCTTTTTAGACGTAAGAGGTCCACAGGTTTCCTGTTGAGCCAAGGGGGTTGCTGTGCCATTTTACTACTTTTTCATACCGTTTGGGATGGACATCCCTTGAGCTTTCTAGGATCGCTCCCTTAAGGAGCAACCATTTGTCATGAACTCCCTGTCTAGTCATGGCCTCTCAGGGCCTCAGCAACAAGCCTCCTGAGCTTATTAAAGTCGGCTTTCCTAAAGTCAAGGACTTACGCATTGCTGACTGACTTGCTAGCTTTGTGATGCATAGTGAAGGTGATCACCAGCTCCCCTTCGATTCTTAGGTCATTGACTAGATCACCCCCTTTGACCAGTACCAGGTCCAGCAGTGCTTTACTTCTAGTCAGCTTATAAACTTCTTGAGACAGGTAGAGCTCATCCACGCATGCAAGGAAGCTTTGTGACTGATTGGGTTTGGCTGAGTGCTCTTCCCATGAGGTGTCTGGGTAGTTGAAGTCTTCCATAACAACCACGCGCCGAGAGCATGCAGCCTTGGCCAGTTCCCTGGTGAATTCGTAGTTGAGCTTTTGTTCCTGATTTAGGAGGTCTGTAGTAGACTCCTACTGTTGTGCCCCCTTCACCATGTTCCTCTTGTATTCTGACCAAGAGGGTCTACAGCCTTCCTCCATGTGTGCCAATCTCAGCCAATCTTAGTTTCTCTATACTTCAGTTTCCCATCTCTAGGATAATAGGACTTTCCTATCTCCCCAAAATGCTGTAAAGCTAGAAATGTTGAAGACTGATATTCTCAGAAACTGTGGTATTAGGGGGGCACCATATAAATATAACAGTTGAATTCATTTGATTTTTGCAGCAAGTTATGGTGCTGGTTTGTTTTCCTACTGTGGTGTCTAGAACCAGCCAAGTAATTTTTTTTCCTAAGTAGCATTTGGGTTAAGTTTTCAGGACAGACTTGCACCCCCTATTTTTAACCTTGTATCTTTTTTTTTATTTAAGGCCAACTGCGATTTGAGACGACAGATTGATGAACAGCAAAAGATGCTAGAGAAGTACAAGGAACGGTTGAATAGATGTGTAACCATGAGTAAGAAGCTTCTCATAGAAAAGGTGAGTGTCTGACTTTTCAAGTCTTGGCATTCAAAACCTGCCCTGCTTAGGTGCACCCAGGCCCTCTGCAAACAGTCAGTCCTTTTAAGAGCTCATGCCTCTCAGATACATGATGCACAGTATAAGTCAGATACATTCAGGTGGCATTTGCTGGCAGGCAGCTGCTGCTACAGAGAACTTTTGCAGGCAGACCATTCGTTATTGTATAGAACCCTTTGCTTTTCGGAGAAGGGCTGCTCTAACATTGTTGAGAGAGAACAACTGTAGTTACCAAAATCCAAGATGACTTTGAATTCAAGACAACGCCCCCACCCAGTTATTAGATTCTATACATGGAAAATGATAAGTTTGCTATAACTTTTCACATATACAATCTAATTAGTGGAAGGGTGTCTTAAAATCATCCCCTCCACTGCTGTGGTGGGGAAAGCAGTAACAGGGAGCAGGGGGCAAACTCATGCTCCTTGCTTCCCTACCCCTTGTCTCCCCACTGCTGCCTGCTCCTCTGTCTGTGCTTGTTCCCTTCTGTAGCCTGCTCCGTACCCTTTATCACCACAGTGCCTACCCACCCTCTACCTTGACCTTACCTTCTGCTGCACCTCTGCTTCTTTGGGGCAGTCGGCAGTAATGGCAGTTCCTGGACAGGGCTGGGCGCATGGAGGGGGTGCGGCACAGCCACAGCCATGGAGGGGTGGGGAGGGGCAAGGTGCGGGTGGAAAGGCTGCAGGTTTCTCTCCCCCATGCTACCTCCCAGCTGTGTGCCCCTTCTCCACCCAACGAGCCATTCCATCCAGCAGCAGGCAGTGACTCCACTCTTGCTTCAGCCCTGACTCTGGGGCCAAAGCTGAACTGCTGTCTGTCCTGGGCTGGTACACCTGTCCAAGATGAGGCC
>NW_017728943.1:4834568-4913314 GCF_001723895.1 Crocodylus porosus | reverse complement strand
GCTCTCCACCCCATCCCCCCATACACACACACAATGCTGATGCTTGGGGGAGCAACTTTTGTCTTGGATTCAAGTAAATATAGTAAAACTGTTTCAGTTGCTTTTCTGCAGTTAAGGAGGTACTGGGCTAAGGCTTTAGAGTATCTTAGTTTAGTTTTGTCAGCTATGTGGTAGTCATGTATGACCCTGGTGGTGCAAGAGCACATTGAAAAAGCCTACATATGATATGATCATAATCTAGCACAGTGGGGCCCAGCCTTTTTGGCAAAGGTACTGCAAATTAACCTGCATTCTCCCTGAGTACAGCTGCAGTCCCCTTCCTCTGCCCAATCTTCTGCTCTGCTTTCTCTACCCTCCCCGCCCTGTAATCCCTGTCCAGTCTCATCTGCTTTCTGTTCGCTGCCCTGCTCTCTTTTCCTAGTTTGCAGCCCTGTTTTCTTCTTGTCCTGTCTGTTGCTGTGCTACTTGTCCCTACCCTGATCTGCCATGTGTCCCAAAAGCTGCTTGTGGTGCATGTGCCACTGGTTAGTCACCCCCATCTAGTAGAGTGGTTTGCAACCTTGTCAGTCACTTTACTGTTCTACAACTTTTTCAAACATGGCAGCATCCTGTGTTGAGAACTACTGTTGTTCTCAACTGGGTGTTGCTGCTGCCAGGTGAAACTGTCCCATGCACCTGGTGTGCAGCTTGACTGGGAAGGTCTGTAGCATGTATGCATTCTATTGCCTCAGTAGGGTTTTTGATAACCCTAAAGTAGACAAGAGAGCTGGCTCATACTGCAGCCTTTTCTTCCACTCTTGCACATTATCTCCCAGAAGCAGGTGTGCAGGGCAGATGGAATTGTCCTGTGCACCTCTGCTTCTAGGAAGAGCATTGGGATGGAGGGGTGGCAGAAAGGGGTGCAGACTGAAAAGGGATGCAAACTGGCTACAGCATGAGCTAGTTCTTCTGACTGTATTGAGATTATCAGAGAACCCTAATGCAGAAGGAGTGAGTGGATATGTTGCAGCCCCTTTATGCAGGGCAGCTTTATCTGGTTGCTGCCACTTCCCTCCCCCCCAGTTGAGAACCATGTATTGGTTACCATGTACCAATAGATATGGTATTAAGCATAACAGGTGTTTTTTGTCCTAGCTGACACATCAGCTTTGTGACATTACACACATTATTTAACCACTAAATTTTTTACACCTGAAAACAAAACTCTACTTTTAAAACACTTTGAGACTCATAGATTAAATGAAGTAGGTTCCCAACTTCTAGCTTGCTAAAGTGTTAAAGAATTTCCAGTTGACTCTGGTTTTTAATTGTTGTTTTCTGTGGCACTCGTGCTTTTCATCTGAAACGTGAATGTTAGATGGATGCAGAGGACATATGGGGTGACTTGTCTGGATTACTTTAGTCAGATTTAGTCAGTATTAGTCTGAAGTGGGTTCCACTTCCCTTTCTGTGATAGTGAGGGATTTAACTCTTGACAGCACTGGATATTTATGTAAATGGGTGCTGTCTAATCTTCTATAACAAAAGCTTTGCCTATCCACCTTAATCCTGATCTGCGCCCTCTTCCTGTTTTGCATTTCAATTTTTGACCAATTAGAGGCAACTACTGTTAGACAGATGGACACTTTATTAACTTGAATTATGATCTGATTAAGACTAGAGGTCCATTTAGAGTGGCTATTGGGAATTTGAATTGGCAGTCCATCCAGCCCCACTTCTTAACGCTGATGGGGAAATGCATGTCTTGTCACTGCCCTGCTGACTACACACATTTAGTTTAGAAACCTTTTTGTTCCTAACTAAGGTTGCATACACATGGTCAAATGATCTGGCAAAATACTAGGTTTGTTTTCCTGCTACAGAAATTTGCCCAGAGACCCCTGAGTGAACATTTTAATGCTGAGTCCCTGTAGAGCAGAGAGCTTGCAGTGCTGACACTAGCACAGCCAAGAGCCTCGATGCACCCAACTGTGTGACCTGCAGGCTCCCTCACGCTGCCTGGAGACAGATGGCAGTGGTGCACAGGGCATCCCTGATTTGGCTGACCTAGACTGCTTAGGGTCAGCCTGTATCTCCCTATAGCACCATGTGGAATTTGTGAAGAGGGTGTGTTCTGCTCCCTGCTCCACTGGAACAGGAGAGTCCAGCCTAAGCAACAGTGTGTCAGGGGAAGAGAAGAGGAGCAATGCACCCGGGGTGCTGGGAGACTGTTCTCTGACTCTTACGGAAAAAATGTGGCCTAAATCCACATCGGAGATAGTCTTACTGATGCCTTGAATTCAAGTGATGATAAAGCAGAATTGTGGTGGGACAGAGTTCTGGAGTGAATGGTAAGACTTGAAACATAGGAGTTGCCACCTGTCATAGTCCCATACAGCCATTTGCCAGACAAATGTGCAGTGCTTTCCAGGTAAGGGAATTTGACCTGGCTGAGTAAGAAACACTTGGATTTGTTTAGAAGCTGAACTGGATCAGTGTACAGGCAATGTTAAGTGTTGGTTAGAAAGTTAAAATGCTGCAGTGCTTTAAACTTCACATTGATTAGTGACTGGTGTATTAATGTTTCTTTTTTAATTTTCCTTAAGTCAAAACAGGAAAAAATGGCGTGCAGAGATAAGAGCATGCAGGATCGGCTGAGGCTGGGTCACTTCACTACTGTCCGGCATGGGGCATCTTTCACTGAGCAGTGGACAGATGGTTATGCTTTCCAGAATCTCATAAAGTAAGGGCAGAACCTCTCCTATTTATCTGCAAGACAAAGAAAATCTTTCTCATTATATATAATACTAGTCCCTCTCATGCCAAAAATTTGGCTCATGAGTCTTGTGCAAGGATTGGATTGGCCTTTTGACAGGAAACACGTTTCTCTGACTACCTTTGACTCCAGAGAGTGAACAGTAGCATTCTGGTTGAAACATAGAGTGGAGGGAATAGAGCCAGAATCAGATTGTCACAGTTTAGGGTGGCGAGAGCCCTGGAATTAACACGTGCTCTCTCAAAAAGTCAGTGTCAACTTAAATTTTAAAACATTATTTTTCCTTGCTAAAAATGAAATTTGATTTAAATGCCTAAAATGTTTTTAGAGTTCAAAAGGTTCAGTACATCTACACAGCTGGCATGTCTTCCTGTACTTTGCATTAACACTTGATTACTCATCTACTTCTATTACTTGGAAACCATCATAATACATCTGCCCATTTCTCTCCTAGGCAACAGGAGAGGATAAATTCCCAGCGGGAGGAGATTGAAAGACAACGAAAAATGTTAGCAAAACGGAAGCCACCTGCCATGGGACAGACCCCTCCAGCAAGCAACGAGCAGAAGCAGCGTAAGAACAAGACCAATGGAGCAGAAAACGAAACGTATGTTGCATGGCTTTATTGGGGCTTTCTAAGGCTCCCTGCTTTTATGGAATAGAATTCTCTACCTGTTTCTAGGCTTTTTTTTTTAGCTTCAGTGGCCATTTGTATAGACAAATGTTGGAAAATAAGTATAGTCTTCAGGGCTACAGCCAGGTGTTCCTGAGTATTTTCCACTGGAATAGAACAAGGATACCTGTCTCCAAATTTGTTATGATAGCTGTATCTTTTTCCAGTATTTTTGCTGTATTTGATTGGTGAAACATGGAAAAGTGTCTTCTGTAGAAAATCAGCTCTAAAATTAAATACTCCCCCAAGATTTCAGTACATTTTTCCAATGGGTCCACCTTTGTTGAGTGGTGCCCAGAACCAAAGTCAGTACTCCAACTGATGCCTTGCCAATGTTGAGCAGAGAGGAAGAATTAGTTCAACTCAGCACTCCTGTTTGCATGTGCCAATATGGTGTGTGTGGCTTTTTTTTTTTTTTTTGCAGCAGCAGCAGTATGGCATTGTGGACTCCCTTTTTAGTTTGTCACCCACTGACTCCTAAGTCCTCTTCTGTAGAACTATTGCCAGTCAATCTTTCCCTCGTGTTGTATTTGTGCAGTAGATTGTTCATATCAAAGCATGGTGCTTTGCACCGGTCCATACGGAATTGCATCCTGTTTGTTTATGACCATTTCTGCAATTAGTCTACATCATTTTACATTCTGATCTGTCCTCCATAGTGCTTGAAGTCCTTCTCAGATAGATACCATCTGTTAGTAGGTGTATTTCTACTATACAAGTCAATCAAAACACTAAATAGTTCTATACCCAAGGCAGGTGCCTGCAGAACCCCAATTAAGTCTTCCACTTTGAGAGCAAGTCATGATGTTGCTCCGAGTAAAAAGTGTGTCTTTTGTTTTTGTTATGTATCAGTCTTTCATTAGTTTCATCTAGACCATGGTTCCCAAGCTAAAGCCCCCAGATTTTATTTCTTGAAGCCCTTATTCAGCTACATTCCAGCTCTGACTTCAGTTGGTAGCAGTCTACAGCTTGCAGTTGAAATTCTATTCACCTTTCCTTTTGGATCTAGGTATTGTAGCATGCAAGATGCATTCATTTCCCCCACTGATCTGGAAGAAAAAACTTGCAAGGGTAGAGTAAACAGAATTTGTCTTTAGTCAGTATACTAATATTTTTTAAAGAAATTGCCTGCTTAATGTATGTTTGTCTGCAATTTTAGAGAATGAGGTTTTAGGAAATGTTTTTTACCCTAGAGAGTAAGTGGTTTCACATTTTTGATGCTGAAATATCAGCCACTGATCAAAGCATCCTGAAAATAACGTTCAATCTGGAAAGCCTTCTTTTAATTTCAAATTTACTTTGCTTTACAGAACGGTGTAGATTAATTAGATCTGATTTAAATTCAAGTCAGCTCCTTTCTCAAGAGAGCTTGTCATATAGTCTGTCTCAAAAAAGAATTATCAATATGCCATGCTTAACTTTTTGTGCTAAATGAGTCATTGTGTAAACATTGTTGGAATCAGTTATTTTCTAGTACAGTTAATATCTTAATTTGGAACAAAATGATCCTTCACAAAGTCTTTTTTTCAAGGAGAACTTGCATTTTGAGCAATGGGCTAAATACATTGACTTGTACAGTGGCAGAACTGGCAAATTCTAGTTAGATTTATTGCTTTACTTTAGCTGAAATGTAGTTGAAATGGAGAAACACCATCAGAAGATGCTATATTAACTAGGAAACTGGCTACTCCTAAGTTTTACATCTTAATTGGTGGTGATTTCTTATGAGTTTGTGCAAATGTAATGAGATCTAGAAGGCAGTATAGGCCACAGAGTGGTAGCCTATGGTTTGTGGCCAGATCTAGTCTGCAGAGCCATTTGATCAGGACTGTGGACATGGGGCTTTCATGGTAGAAGATTTTGGCATTAGTTACTCTCCCTATGCCACTGCAGCAAAAAACACCCATTTATTTCTGACTCAAACTGGGTCATGTCAGCCTGCAGCCTAAAAAGGTTGCTGACCACAATGCTAGATAGCCAGATACCTTACTGCTGTGCCCTGCCTCTTTCCCTGTTGTATTTTACTGTTTTCTGTACCTGAATATCTCTTGGCAAGGCGAGGCCAGCAGTGGATGAAGCAAAGAGACATGCATTAGTGTGAGACTGAGAAAGAAACTGCTTTCTTAACATTCAGCACAGTGCTAGCAAGTTGTTAAGCAAGGAGGAAAGATAACCCTGGTGGCTAGTGGCAGGGATGGAGTTGGGGCATCTGTAAAGGGCAGTGACAGGACAGAGGTAGAGTCTATATGTTCTGATCTGCAGGCTTAAAGTTTAATTTCAACCACTGTGACACAGAAGTAGATCTCATTACAAATATAGAAAAAGTACCTCTTAAATGCTGTATTACCTCACTTTCAAATGCTTCAAAATTTGTTTATGATTCTGCTAGCTACTGTGTAGAAAGGGGTGGGACTGTTCACAGTATTTAGTAGTACAGTGTTCATACACATGCAGGTAATAGTCTGAGCTTAGTCTGTTCCTTGCCAGTAGCATGTATACGGTCTAGAACAGTGCTTATTAACCTTCTTTTTATTTATTTATTTATTTTTTTGTACCGGGACCCATTTGTAAACATCAGTGGCTAGTCCCAACCCAGTGCCCCTCACTTCCGACCTGCTGCTCCTGCCTCCAGCCCCACAGTGTGTGCAGCAGGAGGTGGGTGTATGGGACTAGGGGGCAGTGTGTGTGGGGTGTAGGGGGGCAAGCAGTCCCTTGCGTACTTGGAAGAGAAGAGCCATGGTTTCCCACACTTCCTCTCCTTTTAAAAGAGAAAAACATTTAAAGTTTGTTCATGACCTTTCATATATTCTTGCCACCAACTTTTGGGTCATAGCCCCTGGGTTAAGAAACGCTAGTCTAGAAGACTGATATAACTCACTTCAAACCATTATTTTAGCTAATGTGCAATAGCTATACTAATGTACCTGAACAGTTTGTTTACAGCTTCTTTGGTAAATGATCCTTCAATTTCATGACAGTTTGCTGAAAATGTGGATGTTCTAATAAACTAAAAACCTATTTTTTAAAAAATGGTCTTTGTCAACATTAAAAAAAATATTTTGTTGACAATGAAGCAGTCAGCTAAGTGCACCAAACCTTAAGATGGGCTCTTTTCCCTTACCTGCTTGTAGAGGCATAACTGCTGTGATGCAGGGACTGTATTGTTAACAGACAAACTGTCAACAGGAACGGCCTGACCTTTCTTTTGATACAAAAAAAAATAGCAAAGAACTATAAACAGTGTTATATGAGCATCTTATTCCTAAAGAAAATAATGGGCTTGGTATGCAATACTCAGAATTAACCTATTCCCAAGTATACCATACTTTTACTCTCCCATTGCTTTGTGGTAATGGGAGAAACCAGTGTAGTAGTTCAGTTTTTAACTTAAACCTTACAGTGACCCATCAGACTTTATTAATGTACTCAGTGGTGATGTCTGATTCAGTTAAGTTCGAGCTTTTGTTGCACTTTATACTTCCTTGGTTAATTACTTTTCTTTAATTCCTTTTGCACTTATTTTTCTCCCTCCCCCTGTTCTTGGTCTCTGCTCAAAATAGGACATGCTCAGAAATTTTTGACCCAAATCAGTTTGGATGTAATACTGTCGCAGGGACTGGAATAATTTCCATTTTCAAAAAGTGAAAGTCTCTGCAACATTAAACATTTACAGTATCTTTTGGTTTTCTTTTTTTAAGACCAAACAAAAAACTTCATTGTATGGAACGCATGCTATTGATGAGTTAGGTTTCAATTTCAACTAGCACAGCAGGTCAAGTAATGAACTAATGTAACAGAGATTTTATACAATGTAAGACAGCTACAACCAATCTGTCAAACCTGAAGAATGCAGGTAGGCATTGCTCCCTTCCATCACATAAAGGTATGTTTTCAGTGTGGATGCACTGAACACTTTCCATCCACTATAAATTGACTGAATTTAAAGATTCATTTCCCTTTCAGGAGTTTGTTTAAAATAGACATACATTCTAAAATGTAGCTCACAGATATCACATTTACATTCACACAGGTTAACATTAGCTGAATATCATGAACAGGAGGAAATCTTCAAACTCCGACTAGGTCATCTTAAAAAGGTAAGACCATTTCTCCAAAAATAACTTCTCAGTAGCAATTGGTTAAGGTACATTTGAACAGTATTAGGCCTCTATGTAGAAGTGATTGTAACTTGTTTGAAAAATAAGTGTTCCATTACTATATTTCCTGAGGGCAGAGACGTCAAGGAAAAGGTGCTCATAGCTTCAGTAAGTGAGGCTATATGTTTGATGTAGTTATGGTTTTCCTGGTCTGCAAGATACTAAAAGGGTAGGAAAAACCCTGTTTGTCAGCTTAACTAGCCCACTTGTCTGTATTATAATACAAAGTTTTCCTGGTGTCCGTGACCCCAAGCATTAATTAAAATATTGGGTGCCACTAAATTATTAAATTAATTATGATGCATATATAAAAAGATAAAAAATAAATATAAAATAAAACTCATAAACATGCCTTTCTGCACATTTTTGCTATGACAAAGAACAACCAGCTTTATGAACAAGGGTAAGGTAATTGTTAGGCACCTTTTGGATACTTCAGGTAATTAATAGCTAGTAACCAGATGTACATTTTTCAATCTTCTTGGCTTCAGCAGGTGTTCTATCTGCAGGTGAAACAAGTATTATGTAATTGCTTGGTTCCTTATTAATTTGTTAATCACTACAACAGTGTGTGCATGTTTTCTGAAAACTTGAATTAACAAAAAAAAAGCTGGCAGATACTGTGTTAACAAAAACTAAACTAAGACAAGGACATTCTTCATTTTTCGGCCAACTCCCAGTCCTACTTACCCAGCATTACTGAATTTTGTTACATTGCTGTGGCGTGAGGAAACCTTCCTTTTCAGAGTTTCCTTTCAGCCCCTATGGAATAAACAGGATTAGTGCAGGTGGGTTGCTGGAGTCTGCAGAAGCTTGTCTTCCAGTGTGTTTTCTGCAACTGAACTTTGCTTTAACAAGTTGTATATCCTTGGCTTAATTTTATGCCTTTCTCTATGCTTGATCATTTCACCTACCCTTATTTCCACTGATCACAAGATCATAGGAAAGTAGGGCTGGATGGGACCTCATAAAGTTGTTTCAGCTTTTATTTTCCTGGGGCAAAGTTGTCCCCACAAGAACCCCAGCATCCATAACAGAACAAGTGCATATACAAATAGTAAAGAATTAACACACACACTGCAGTCCTTCCTCAGACATAGAGAGGGCACCTCGGCTCTGAGCTGCCGCCTCAGCCATACAGCCTTCCTTTTTCCCTCAGTTCCCCTCCTTGGAAGTTGGAGCTTTTAACTTCCTCTGGGACCAGCAATTATCCCCCAGCTGGCTTTGTCTCTTGAACAGGCAGGCTGTTACTCATGAACCTCCTGGAACTATGCAACCAGAGCTGTGCACCCAGTTATAGTCATCTAGTCCAGCCCCCCACTTAAGGCAGGATCATCCCTGGCTAAACCATCTTAGCCAAGTGTCTACGTCTAACCTGATCTTGAAAATTTCCAAAGATGGAGATTCCACAATTTTGCCAGGTAGCCTGCCCAAGACTTGGCCACCCTCATAGTCAGAAAGCTCCTCCTAATTTCCAACCTGAATTTTTCTTCTGTGTCTTGAGGCCATTTTTCCTTGTCCTGTCCCCTACAGCCACGGAGAAAAGCACATTTCCATCCTTTCTCTAATTGCCCTTCAAGTATTTGAATACTGTTATCAAATCCTCTCCCCCCCTCCCCCAAGTTTTGTCTTCTCCAGACTGAATAACCCTAGCTCTTTCAGTAATTTTTCATAAGTCCTACCTCCCAGGTCCCTAATCACTTCTGTGGCTCTGCACTGTACTCTTTCCAGTTTGTCCATATCTTTCTTGGAGTATGGGGCCCAAAACTGGACACAGTACTCTGGGTGAAGCCTTGACAGTGCTGAAAAGAACTAAAGAATTGCTTCCCTTGATTTGCAGTGCTACAACCTAGTATGCCACTGGTCTCTTTTTCTACAGGAGCACACTGTTGAGTCATATTCAACTTGTGTAACCTCCAGGTCCTTCTCTGTAGTACTGCAGCCTAGCCAGTCATTCCCTAATCTGTATTTGTGTATGCAATTATTCTGTCCCAAGTGCAGGACTTTGCATTTGCCCTTGTTGAATCTTATCTTATTGACTTTTGGATAATTTCTCCAGTCTGTCCAGGTTATTCTGGATCCTAGCCCTGCCCTCGGGAGCATCTGCAACTCTACCTAATTTGGTGTTATCCACAAATTCACTAGGCTTGCACTAGATATCATCATCCAAATTAATGAAAATGTTAATACTGGACCCAAGACAGATTCCTGGGGAGCCCTGTTTGGTAGAATACTCATTGAGCACAATGATGCAATCAGTTATGTATCCATGCATTACAGTACTTTAGTCTGTATTTCCATAACTTGCTAATGAGAATATTGTGGAAAACGGTGTCAAAAGCCTTGCTGAGGTCAAGATGCATCACATCCACTACTCTCCCCCCAATCCACAAAGCCTGTCTCCTTTATAGAAGGAACTCAGGTTGGTCAGGCATGTGATGCTAGCAGCAATGGGAATCATACTTTGCCTATAAGAGTTACTGCCACTTTAGTGACTGCAATAGAGACCGGTGACCAGAATTAAATGATGTAGTCCTAAGAATGCCCAGGCTCTACTTACCCTAGAGCTTTCACTGTCTATAAATGGACTAATCTCAGATCTATTTATCATCAGTGTTTAATCTGCAGCACAAAACAGGAGTCCGTTTGGAACTTGACCTTCATAAGCATGAAATAATGTTCTGGGACTGTGGCCTTACCTGGGGCTGTGCTTACTGTTCTCTTCTTTTGGTGACTGGCTCATTCTTAGTTCCTGAAAATAGAACAAAAATTGAGATGAAAAAAGATGAAGTCCAAACAAATGGATTAGAGAGGTATGAGCTTTCATAGGCAAAAGCCACCCTGCCTTACTTTGTGTGACTTCACCCTAACATGGCTAATTATCTGAAAACAAATGGGATAGTTCTGTAGCCATGCATAATGAATTGTATAGCTTAAGTCCCACACTTTTCCCTGAGCTTTGAAATCCTGTCCAAACAATGAAAATCCTGTCGTGGTATATAGAGTAGACCAAGGGTGGGTAGCCAGCCTGTGGCACGCGTGCCATGAGCAGCATAGGTAGCAGAGTACGTGAAAATCAGCAATTTAAAAAAATATATCAAAAAACCCCACAGATTTTTTTAAATTTAAATCAGGTTTTTTATTTAATTGTATTCTTACATTTTTTAAAAGATGCTTTTAAAAAAACCCCAAACCAAACCTATATAAAGATAGTTTTAATTTAAGATACGTTAAAGTTGTAAGATATTGTCATGAAATAGGGATTATAACTTCTAATTATATACTATTTGAGACACATATTCATGTAACCTTCTTAGAAAAGTGTTTTATAGGTCACAACAGGCCATGGATTATACTCGGGGCCCAGTCTTTTATAGGGTTCCCAGAGGTTTCTCTATAGATTAGTATCCAATGGGACTCTGTGCTCAGATTAGAAGATCCCATTAAGCATCTCTGTGATGCTTAGTCTCAGTTGTCAGACTGTGGATTTGTGTTTCCAAAGATAACTTCCTTGCAGTATATGGAGATGAGAGGACAGACCTGATTCCGTACCCATCAGCCCAATTGTCTCTCTGCAAGTCTGTGTACACAGTGTCAAGCCCTTACCTCTCTCTAAAAGTGCAAAGTTTCAAAAAGTTAAATGAATAGAGGATTGTGGAGGGTAGAGTATATCTGGGCAAAGAGTAGGAATCTGGAGATAAATGCAAGGAGGGAGGGGCAGTAGAAGCAATATTTTGAGCAAAATATTCCAGAAGTTTTGAAGAATAAGTTTCTGAGTACATCCCCTCCATTTGATTTTAGTTCTAGTGAGGGAATGGTATGATAGAAGGGAAACCTATTATGGCAGCAGGCTTGCCAGGCCGTAAAAGAAGAAATCAAAGACAAGAAGAAATCTAAAAGAAAGCCCCAAAATAATAACACATGGCTGCAGTGCTCATTTGATGTCCTCCTAATACAGCATGGCAAAAATGTCCTCCAAATATCCATGATCAGTCTAGCGAATTGGAGATAGTTCACCTCCCAGTGACTTCATAAGTATCTGCTTCAATTAGCTTTGGTAAATAAAATAACCAAATCATAATTCAGTTTTCTGATGTAGCTGCAAAATTAATCTGAAAAATACCAAAATAGATTGTTGCTTTAAAATGTATAGTGTGTACCTTCTAAAAACAAAACCTGTACATCTCAGTTGTGAATAATATGTATTAAAGTTATATCAAACAACAAGAATGCACTTTTTGTAGACAACAATGATTAAACTAAAGCTTCCTGATCAGTGATTTAAGTCATGCTTTAAATTGATTTGATTTAAATGGGATCCACCCTGACTGATAGCCTCTGTGTGCAGCATGTAGCAGACTGGGGGGTGGCAGGCAACACAGCGGCAAATCCCAGGTCGTCATTTTGCCCATGTACTCTGCCTTGGTGAGGCCACAGCTGGAGTACTGCATTCAGTTTTGGGCCCCACAATTCAAAAAGGATGTGGAGAAGCTTGAATGGAGAGTCGTGCGCATGATCAGAGGGCAGGAAAACAGACCTTACGACTACAGGCTGAGAGCTATGGAGCTCTTTAGCCTGGAAAAGCGCAGGCTCAGGGGTGATCTGATGGCCACCTACAAGTTTATCAGGGTGACCACCAGTATCTGGGGGACCATTTGTTCAGCAGAGCGCACCAAGGGATGACGAGGTCAAACAGTTATTAACTACTGCAAGACTGTTTCGGGCTGGACATAAGGAAGAATTTCTTTCCTGTCCGAGCCCCCAAGGTCTGGAACAGCCTGCCAGCGGAGGTGGTTCAAGCACCTGCATTGAACACCTTCAAGAGTAAATTGGATGCTCATCTTGCTGGGATCCTATGACCCCAGCTGACTTCCTGCCCTTTGGGCAGGGGGCTGGACTCGATCTTCCGAGGTCCCTTCCAGCCCTAATGTCTATGAAATCTATGAAATATCTGCCACTTAAAATACCCATTCAAGAAGAGTACATCACAAAATATGTCTCTGCTTCCATTGAAGCAGTTCTGAGTGAAATTTCCCAGCTCTCTGCTTCTCCTTTACCTACTAGCTTGAAATTGGCTAATGATTCTTTATTCTGCCAAACAGGTCATCTAAGAGCAATAACTGCATCCGCAGGTGATGTTCCAGTTGTACTTCTATAAATTGAGTTAAGCTGTTAACTTTGCAGTGATGTTTTTTTTTTTTTTTTTTTAATGCAGGAAGAAGCAGAGATCCAGGCAGAGCTGGAACGGCTAGAAAGGGTTAGAAATCTACATATCAGGGAATTGAAAAGGATACACAATGAAGATAATTCACAGTAAGCAATGGGTGGCATGGGGGCAGGAGTAACAAATGTTAACTTTTCAAGAAATGCTAAAATTATCACAGGACACTTACTTCTAGTAGTGAGTGTGTAGCATGCTTAAGAACTTGAATTTCGTGTTTAGATCAAGGCAGGTTAGAAGTCATTGCAAATCAAATGTTGAATTTTATACCTGATTTTGGAAGCATTTGCAGCATTATTGGGAAATGGTCAAACCTCATGACAATCGCTGGTAAATCCTTAATTATGCTTTTGAATCTTTAATATTAAAGTGTCCTCTCTGTAAGCCAGGGATGGGCAATTATTTCGGGCAGAGGGCCTCTTGCTGAGTTTTTTAACAAGCTGTTGAGGGCTGCATGGTAGCCCTGCCCCCTGACAGGTGCCCTGCCCCCTGGTTACCATGCTGGAACTAGAAACCCCTCCCCTTGCCCCTGGAAATACTCCTTTCAGCAAGGGGCTTTGTCATCTCGGAACCAGAAAAACATTAAATTATTTTCTAAAAATCAAACATCTACAGCATTCATTAATTTGATTTCAGAAAATACTTTTGTCCTGATTTACATGCATTTTGTGTAGTGTACATAGAGGTGATTACACAATAGCTTAAAATGAAACCTTAGTCTTGTATATTGTGGGGGCATGGGCGGCATGAGGGAGTGGGTATAGGTTTGTGGGGGGGGCCATTGATGTGTGGGGGTGGATAGGTTTGTGGAGGGGGGGAGCATGTGGGGTATGGGTATGTATGGGGTTTGTGGGGGAGGAGGGTGACTTGGGGGTGTGGGGGTTTGCTTGTTTGGCAGTGCATGGTGGGGGTGCTTGTGTATGGTGGGGTGTGCATGTGGGACTTTACAAACACATGCACCCTCTCCCTCTCTCATTGCGTGCATGCGTGCGTGCGTATGCACGCACACACACACACTCTGCTTTGCTCAGTTCTCTCTCTTCCCTCCTCCCCTTCCCCCCACCCTTCCCTTATTGGTCTCTCTGTCTCCCCCTCCCTCATTGCATGGACACACGCACACACACCCCGCTCTCTCTCCTGGCCCTGGGGTACCAGTATGGCCCTGTGCTCCTACGATCTAGCGATACAGCTGGGGACCACGTGGTGCTGGAGCAGCCACGTGGAGGGACAGCTCTGGCAGGCAGAGACTTGGGGTGGGGAGAAGCAGGGAGGACCAGGCTGGCTTTTCTCCTGACTCCTGCTAGTTTTCCTGGCTCCTGCTGCCCTTGGCTCCTGTCAGCTGACAGAGAGCCTGGAGCAGATGAATATTCATCTTCTGAAATTTGTAGGTGCCCCGCAGAATAGCCTGGTGGGCTGGATGCGGGCCGTATTTTGCCCACCTCTGCTCTAAGCTATGTAATAGCTGTAATCAGTTGCAGTGTATTGATGGCACTTGCCTTTGTTGGTGTTGATTAGAACTATGTCATCCTCTCCAGATTTAAAGACCACCCAACGCTAAATGATAGATATTTGTTGCTACATCTTCTGGGTAGAGGAGGTTTCAGTGAAGTATATAAGGTAAGTCTGAAGAGTTAATCAGTTTCTGTATTTGAGTCTGATGAAATGCTGCAGTAAGCAAAATCTGACACTTGTTTTCTCAAATGGTGTGTGGATGTGGAGGAAGGGAGGTAGAGACACATGACACATCTGGATTTGATTAGTCAACAGGCTTGCTATTTAGTTACTGCTCTGATTTTCATAAGTTAAAGTTTTTGAAGAAAATGTTATAGGAATTTTTACACTGGCATCTGCAAGTGTGATTAGAACAATGACATTATACAGCTATTCCTCAAACCTAAACAGGTGTTAAAGATATTTTTGGTATATTTAACATAGTTGCATTACAATGAGATTGTGAATCTAACATTTTTTTGTAAGCTGGGGAGGGGGATGCTGCAGTGTTAGGTGGCATAGCCTTCATTTCTTAAGCCGTTGATAGTTAGGAAGCCTTACACACATTGAGTAATCTCCTTGCTTCCTTGTAAGTCAAGATTATGTACATGCCAGATATTTTTTGCAAAATCAAGATGCATAGTATTTGGAGCAGGTTAAACTGCTTAAAGATTAATAACTTCAAGCACCTGCATCCTCAATACTAACTATATGTACTCTAGTAGTACATAAATAATGTTTAAATTAAATTAACTAAAGGTAACTGTATGAACTCTGATGGCTAACAAAAATACCTAAGAGTGGTGTAGTATTAACACTTTTTTTAAAAGGGTTATTACATTTTATATGTCAGATATTAAGCCAGTTTCTGCCTTTGAGGGTTAGGAGTGGGGTGGGCAGTTATTTTAGCTGGAGGGCCACTTAAAGGTTTTAGTGTCCTCTCATGGACCACATTCTCTCCCTTTCTCTGTCTCAAGTTCCCAGCAGGGATTGGGGCTACTGGCCAGGACTGCAACTGATGCAGCAGTGTCAGCTGCAGACCTGGGCGCCCACCCACTGCTGCTTTGGGTGCACAGGGTAGGAACTGGCATAAGCTGCAGAACAGGCTGGGATGTGTCCAGCACAACCCAGCAGCCAGAGCTACTGTCTCCTCATGGGCCAGATCCCATGACTTTGTATATGGCTCTTGGGCGGATTGTCACAAAGACAAGACATTTTATTTAATAAGAGTTTTCAAAAAAATATTTAAATATAAAATAAAAATAGATTTATAATTAAGTCCAGCAAAGCCATTTAAGGGTTTAAGGAAATAGTGGCAAGACCTTTCTCTCAATTCAAATCTAATCCAGTGATATAAAGTTACTCTTGTTGTTTGGTCTTTGTGATCTGAATGTAGCTTTTACTGGCTAGATCAGTGTTGCAGTCACAGGTACAGTGTGTATTGTACACCAGCTTATCAACAGGTAAATTGAAAGAGAGATTTTTTAAAATCGCGTTCTAAAATAGCTTGTTGCATTAATTAACTTTATTTCTCTAATGCCATTTCTTGTTTGTCTGTTTGTTGTAATACTGATGCCCTGGACTGGAAGTGGTGTGAATCTCTTGTTTGCATTTGTAGGATTGTCTTGAAATTTTGACTTTGTCCTCCCCTCTTCACCTTTTAGGCATTTGATTTAACAGAACAGAGATACGTAGCTGTGAAAATTCACCAGTTAAATAAAAATTGGAGAGATGAGAAGAAAGAGAATTACCACAAGTAAGTGGTGCTGTCAAGCAGAAAGCTGGCTTACAGTAATAGTGAAGTTCTGCTATCTCCATATGCTAATGGAAACTGTTTGCTATCTATGGAAGCTGCATAGCATTCTCCTTTTCCTCCCTTTCCTCCCACTTGCAAAGTCACTTTCCACCTTGGTATCTGTATATAAAAGTTGTGGGCATCTTAGAAATGCCTGTAATGTGCAACAACAACAAAAAAAAGAGCGAGTGTTTGCAAACTGCTGGTGTGCTGCTGTGCTCTAAATCATGAGTAATGTCGTGAAGTGAACACATAAGTGCACTACTCTTCAGAACATCTGGCTGTCACTCCATGCAGAGAACAAGTTTGTTCTCAACACCCCAGATGTGCTCATTTGGAATGTGCTTTCCAAAAGCTGCCCTCTCTTCTTTATTGAATATTTTAGGGCAACTGATTGGGAACATGTGTATGTAGGTACAAAAAACCATGAGCATTTGGTAAAACTTGCGTCTTAATGCAGTGGGTTAGACTCCTGCATCCTTCTCTAGAACTTACTGCCTTTTATATTTGTCTGTCTTGCTCTTTGTTGTGAGGTTATTTTTATCTTGGCTAGCAGAACCATTAAATAGCATTAGTTATTCTGCAGTACTGCTAGTGCTCATATCACACTCAGATTGGTTGGTTTTCGAGGATTGTTATGAGCAATTCTTAGGTGTCTTGTCTCACGCTATCTAAGTAGTGTAAATGAGCTTGTGTTTCAACTTGAAACATTCTGAGAACTAAACTGAGATGCTGTATATGCAGAGCTAAATGATAGCAAAAGTATTTACTGCTGGTATTGCTAATGCCTTCTGGTATTTTATTTCCAGACATGCATGTAGAGAGTACAGAATTCACAAAGAACTGGATCATCCTCGAATAGTTAAGCTATATGACTACTTTTCACTGGATACTGACTCGTAAGTGATATACCTTTTGACTGCATTTGACCAGTTTGCCTCTCTATATCGCTCCAACCAAGCTTAGTGACCTAGCCATAGGGAACTTTTCACCTTTGGATATATGCCACATTATATTTGGACATGATTTAGGGATTACTAAAAAGCAGTGGTATCTTTAATGAGAGTACCCAGTTACAGAAAGGCTAGCAAATGTATAAAGGACTCTTGTGCTTCAGGTCAGCCTGGAGGGACTGACTGACAGGGACTGCAAAGAAGCTTCCCTTGTAGGCAGCCTATTCATAGTAGCCCACAATGGGTTTCATGGCATCTTACTCTGAATCTTTGTTATTGGCTCCTGTTGGAGACCAGATCTAGACAGGCCGTTTATCTTGCCTGTTAGAGCCATTATGTTCCTGAGTTCTTATACCTAGGGGCATCCCAGGAGGGACAAATCAGGGTGACCAGCCTGGGTCCTGTGCTTTGGGGGTCCCACAGACAGGGCCATACAGGCCCTGCTGTGCACTGCCAGCTCCACGCTCTGGCCGCTTGCCACCCTCTGGCCCTGCTCAGGCCGATTATGCCCTACTCCTCACACCCCTAGGAACAGCTCTGCTTATACCTATTGTTCATCACATCTTGGCTCTGATTTATTTTGTGCCTAAGTAACATGCCATAAGGGGACTTTCATGATCAAGAATATATAGACAATTGAATTCATTTTGCAGTTTTTGGAAAGCTTTTTAATTTTGCTGTGAAAGGAAATTTAACTGCACCAGGATAAACTTGGTATAAGTGCATGTGAACCTGATCTTTCTTTATGTTTTTGTAGAGGTGGGTTGAGAGAGATAAATACCTGAGACTTTAGAATTAGATGCAATTGTAAATGTAAAATGTTTTTTTCTTTAAGCTGACTTCTTTTAATTTATTGTTTTGCCTTCAGGTTTTGTACAGTATTAGAATACTGTGAGGGAAATGACTTGGATTTCTATCTGAAACAGCACAAGTTAATGTCAGAGAAAGAGGCACGGTCCATTATCATGCAGATTGTGAATGCTTTAAAATACTTAAATGAAATCAAACCACCCATCATACACTATGACCTTAAACCAGGTATGTTATGCTGCTAAGTGGCATGCTTCTACCCTGTTATGACTAGTTAGCCTCTTTGAACATCTATGGAAAATCCATATCCATCAAAGCTGGGAAGCTGACAGGCCTACTGAGACCCTTTCTAAACCTGGGAGCTTATCTTGTGGAGTAGGATGACTCTGCTCTGAAGTAGTTACCGGCTCCTGGAGTTGGAGATGAAGCCGGAGCATTAAAAGAAGTACAGTTCTAGAAAAAGGAAGTCTCCTGGTCTGGGCAAGCCTTTGAATTACCACATGCCTGTATTGAGTTCTCTGTATTCTGGATGTCCTTCCTGCTATAGCCATTAGTGGTGGGCTTGTTCATCTTCGTGTGCATGTATGTGCATACACATTCTCTCTGCCTGTTTGATGCTTAAGTAAATAGCAGTAAAATCTACTCTGGAAAATCTTGGTCTTTTATTATTTTTTCAGGGTTCCCAGCTGTTAGGTTAATGTAACAGGTCAGAGTGATCTCAAAGGTTTGAACTTCCAGATTCACTAACACCCAGTATACCAGACATATGCCATGCACATTGCTGCAAAAGCTTCCATCTCCTTGTGTGCCATGTAGGCGAGGGTAGTAATAGTAAGACATCCCATTTCTGTCTCTCCCTTTTGAGTAGGCGTATGCTGGGTGAAACTCAGCCACGCATTTAATTGGGCTGGAGAGCAGTTTTTAACTGTTTTTGCTGCTTACTGTGACGTTTCATCAGCATTGTACAGCTTTTATCTGCCGTTACTTCCTATATGGATTCATGATACTAATACAGTAGGTGGTGCTGTTGCACTAGGTTGGGGTTTTTTTGTGTGCCTGTTCTCACTTTTCCCAAACTACTGTGTAATAGTATAGGCTCACTAAAAGGCATTTGAACTTGTAGTTTGGTCTACAGCCATTGCATGTAATTCTGATTGAAAAATGAAGCAAAAGTCAGATTGTAAAATGCATGTTCATTTAGTCCTTAGAGGTAATTCTTAAATCTGAAATCCCTACAGCTAATAGAGAAAATATCTTGCTAATAAACTGAGTACTTGTGAAGGCCACCGAGGAGCTCTGTGCCTTGGAGATTAATTTCTGACTTCTGAAACATCAGAGCATGTTAGGATTTCTGGGCAAAATAGGGGAGTGGGAGGCATTGGCAACAGGAAGAGGAGAGCTGTTGTCTTTCCCTGACCTGTACTACCAAAACAACCAGTCTTTTTTTGTTCTGACCCCACTTTGAAGCCAGAAAAAACAAGGAGACTGGATTTTGGTTTGGGAGGCCAGTGTAGAGCTGAGAGACGGGCAAAAAATGCAAAGCCAGCAACTCACTTGAGGCTGGAAGGCAGGTTCCTGGCTCCTTGCTGTGTTTTAGGGAGTCCTGATTCTCTCCGGGCTGTGCTGTACTTTGAGAGTTCTAACATTTTTCCCAGTCTACCGTTTGCTTCGGTTTTTTGTGCAATCTGGCAGTGTTGTCCATTGTTTAACACACTACATGCTGCTGCAGTTCCAGTACTGCTTTTTCTTTCCCTTTTCCCTAATGGATGTTTCTAAGAAATTGTTGTCTTCCTCTTCTAGGCAACATTCTTTTAGTCAATGGTACAGCATGTGGAGAGATAAAAATAACAGATTTTGGGCTTTCCAAGATCATGGATGATGACAGTTACAATTCTGTTGATGGTATGGAGCTGACATCACAGGGAGCTGGTACTTACTGGTAAGTGTCACTTGGGGCAAGTGTCAAGTCAAAATTTTAGAAAATTTACAAATAAGTATTAAAATCCCAGTGGTCAGAACTGGAGTCCACTTTTGTACATGTGCCTTTGTTAGCCCTTGTGTGTGGTCCTTCCTTGTACAACAGTGAGGTCCTTGAGGACACTCTTGAAAGTCGCATGACGTCTGTTTCTATGCTGGCAGCCATATAATTTCCAGGGGGTTAATATTTATTCATGTGTAAGGTTACCTCTTATCCAGTGGGGCCTGATCAGAAGACTACAAACTGCATATGCTGCCAGTGATTAAATGCAGCCAGATCAGGATGGAACTTGGTAGCATCAAACTAGTGCATAATGATTTTAACAAGCCATTTGGGGCTGGAATGGAAAAATTCCATACGTTTGAAAATGGATTGAGACTACTGGCACATTTTAAGGTTAATGGTCCTACTGTGAAAAGTGCAACACTTTCAGTGTCATGCACGACCATAACTTTGGCACTGCAAGTGTCACATAAAAAAAACAGTTTCGGGAATATAGTGCCTGTTGCATCAGCCTTCACACTGAGGCTAGGGTATGCAGTAAGAACTACTGAGTGCGAAGGCAGAAATTGTATTTTATGCTGTGTGTAACCACAGTGGTTATTTTATGCGGTGTCTCATCCCAACAGATTGAGCAGGCATGCCCTGTAGAAACTCCTGTGTTGTGGCTTTGTGCTCTTCAAAAATTCACTCCAGTCTCAGCCAAACCAAGTTTCTTTAAGAGACAGCATCAAACACTATTTTTAACAATGTGCACTTTAGCTGGATGTTTCCATTGTGACATTGATATTAAAACAGCTTGGACAGCAAATGCCAGTTTTCACACTTACGAAGAAGTGAGGCTGTCCTGCTGTGTGTAACTGTAGTTAAACTGCTCCAATGAAAAAACTTCAGCTGTTCACTAAAATAGACAACAAAAGCCCAAATCTTCCCCTTAGCGGGCTGGCAGTCTGCTAAAAGAGCTGAGATGTGTAGCTGAGGTCATAAACCCCCTTCTGTATGTACCAGTTTAAATTGGAGCGGTGCTATAGGTTAGAGCAGCAGGCTACACTTGAGAACTGGTTTACTGTGTTAGCATGGCACTGAAGAAGCGCACACTAGGAACTGTTTAGTTCTGTTAGAAGCAAGCAGTGATGGAGCAGAAAAGTAAGCAATGAATTGCATTGATAAAGATGTGTGAAGAAACTTTTCACACCTGCTCACACTATGCTAGCCATGTACTGAGAGTGGCAAAATTAAAGTTTTGTGTGTTCACGTAGTGAAACAAGTGGACAGGCAACTTACTGTGTGGCAGGAGGGAGACAGTGCTTCACTGCACATCAGCTGCTCTTAGATTACTTTGTGAACACTCTTGCTTCTCTTTCATTGAGTCTCAAACTGCTGCAGTTCAGCATCCACTTACCCTGGGTAAGAACATGCGTTTACCATGAAGGAGTTAAAGAGTGGTAAAGCCCCACCCCATGTCTGCCCCCAGTAAATTGCTTGTGTATTTTAATAGTTTCAGATAGCTAGCCCTTCAAAGTGAATATAGTCATTCCAAAGCTTGGTGGCAGCATGTTATTGTAGAAGATTCAAAGCAGTCTTTGGGCCATTTCTTAGTAAAGTGGGAGCTTAGGAACTCTCTACTGAATTCTCTTGGGCTTTTTCTGTAGCACAGATGCACTGATATCAAGTAGGTTTTGCAGTGTATACCAGTGTTAGAGGTTCATGGTGGCATCATTTATACCAATTGATTTCTAGTGGTGCAAATTCCTCTTGTCCAGGAAAACCATCAGGCTGCCACAAGACCATTTCCTAGCAGCTTCAGCTGGACTGCATGATGGCAGGTTATCTTCTGTCTGTAGAAGAGTACTTAAGATAAAAGGGAGGGAAGGTGGAAAAATCTAAGGACCCCACTTAAGTCTTGTGGGCCCTTGTTTAGGGAAGTAACAGCCTGGAAATCACTTGGCCAGAGATGCATGGAAATTAATGGTGAACTAAGTCAAAGCTCAGACTGACACTGGGGCCCAAATCACTGGGTCATCCTCTTCTTGTGAAAGTGATATGGCAGAAAAATCTGGACACCTTACTGAACATCTTACCTTCCTCCTTTCAATCAGGTATTTGCCACCAGAGTGTTTTGTGGTTGGAAAGGAACCTCCAAAGATTTCAAACAAAGTTGATGTCTGGTCAGTGGGAGTTATCTTCTACCAATGTCTGTATGGCAGAAAGGTGAGGAGAGCATTTAAACTCTTTCCTACCGAACATCCCTTCCCGTTCCTTGTCGGGGACATGGTTTCTAAAGGCCAGCCATGTTATTTGGTATCTTCATGGCATAATACACATCAAAAAGAAAGCCATTCTGTATGTGATTTCAGACTGCTCCGCGTTTGCAGTGCTGGTTGACTGCTAAGCGTGCTACTGCTTAACAGTCCCAGTAGTTGGGGAGCAAAGAGCAAGAAAAGTTGCATGTTGAAAGTTGAGTTGATTTTTGCCAGGGAAGAACTAGAAGCCTCAGAGTTGAAATCAGTAACTGTCTCTGTGGGGTGAAAGCCTTTTCATACAAAGATTGGAAATGACCCAGTAGGTCTAAGCAAATAGAGTTCCCGCCGTCTTTTAAACAGGGGAGGCACTGGATGCAGTCCTAAGGCAGTCCATGTTAATAATGTTCTGCTAATCCAAGCAGTTCTATCATATCTTCCCATCACTCTGGTGCGTGCAGCGTAACTAGAAAAGCTACTGATCTAAGAATAGCTTTGTTATGGCAGGTTGCCAACTTCTTCACAATTATCTGTCCTTCTTTTATAGCCCTTTGGCCACAACCAGTCACAACAAGACATTCTGCAGGAGAACACAATTCTTAAAGCTACAGAGGTACAGTTCCCTCCAAAGCCAGTAGTCACACCAGAAGCAAAGGTAAATATCTCTGTGGGAAGCCTGATGCACACAGTGTGGTCTTTTCTCTTCCCCACTGAAACCCCCCCCCAGTTACTGAAAGCACTAGTTCATCTGTGAATCTCACCAATTTAAATCTTTGCACTGAAATGCCTAGCCTCAAAGAACCATTGAGTGAACACCTTCTTAGTTTCTTTCTTTGGTTCTTCTTAAATAGGAGGTCTCCTACAATCTTAAGTCCTGTCCTATAGACATGGAAGACCAGTTTTGTTCTTTGGCATTGCTCAGTGTCATTGGTGTCATTGGTGAAATGCAGTGGCTATCAGTGACCAGTGGAAGACTGATCTCCGGACTAAAATGAGATTTCAAGTGTTGCACACAGACTTTTCCATCTCTGTGGTCTTACTGACATGGCTAGATCTGTGTTCCTGCAGTCTAGCTGGAAGAGGTATCCAGGAGATAAATTATATTCTCCTCCACGCCACTAAGCAGCAATATTTTTTTATGGTCTCAAACTCACAGCCCCAAACCAAACCCCTTGTCTATTCTCACACTAACATTCATAAAGTGGTTACTGAAACTTAGCTAATAATGAGAAAAACAATCCTGTTGTGTTGGGTGAGTTTTACTTTATATTTGGGGGTGACAGAACTTGGTTCAAAATGTGACCTGCATTTTATTTCAGGTTTAGGTTTTAGCACTGGGCTTATCTCTGTTCGAGTCTCCCTCTTTGGCTTGCATTATAGTGTACAGCAAATGGTAACAGAAAGCTGTAGAGGCCCTGGGCATATCATAGCAAAAGCCCAGCACAGCTAAATAATCATTCAAAAAGGGAGCCATTAGCTTACAGCATGCCTCATACAAAAATATTCCTTTTCCTCACCTGTCTGGGCAGGTTCATCCTTTCAGCCTTTTCCCAAACCCAGACTGATACTTCAGTGCATTATTCTGACATGAATGCCTGCATCCCCAAAAGTCCTATTGATTTCCTCTTTGTGGAAATCTGCTCAGTAAGGCAGTATGGCTGAGGATTGAATTGACCAAAGTTTGCAGTTTTGATTCCTCTCTCCTTGGGTTGAGATGTTTGAGGTAGTGGGAAGGTGATGGAAATACCCATTTGGTCATTTAATGAAGAATTTAAGTTTCTAGGGTTGTCGCAAAGAACAATTAAAGAGAACTTTTCTCTAACCCCTTCCACCTCCTAAATCTTATTCTACCTTTGGGGGACGTTTGCAGGCATTTATCAGACGTTGCCTGGCCTATCGAAAAGAGGATCGGATAGATGTCCAGCAACTGGCCTGTGATCCATACTTGCTGCCTCACATCCGCAAATCTGTATCCACAAGCAGCCCAGCTGGAGCTGCAATTGCTTCAACCTCTGGATCATCCAATAACAGCTCTTCAAACTGAGAGACAGAATAATAGGCCAAAAATTGCTCAAGATGCCGGCAAAAAGACTTTCAGAAACAATTTTGGAATAGAGGAAATCTGCAAGGGTCTCAAGAAACCTGTAACAGGTGGTTTTTTTTCTCTTGCTTTTTTCCATCCATGGAGCATGACGACATCAATTCTCATCAAGAAAACCTTCAGCATCTTAGTCCAAGCCATGTGGATAAGAGGTGGCTTGAGGTTTATTCAGTCAATGACCACAAAGGATGGCTGCTCTGAGAGAAGGGGAAAATATGGTTCCATGTACTGTGAATTTCTGAACACGCAGACTTCGGGAATCCATGAGGCAATGTGTGCTTCAGATGAAGAATGTGGACTTTGGAAAAAGACTGGGCTAGTCCAGTGTTGATATTTAAACATTGTTCTTTTCTTTTAATAAAGTTTAGGTAACATCTCCTGAAAAGCTCGAAGCACCAAGGTTCAGCTGGGGATGGTATATGACTCTTTGCCCTTTGGAGGGGAAAAAAGTTGATCCTGCCTGTTCTTGGCACTAGAGTTAGTGTTTTACCCCTAATTAATTTCAATTTTTTAAAAAAAAGTAACAATTTTTTGAAAGAAAACAGTTTTCTGGTCATAAAGTGAAACCCATATTAGCAAGTATGTGGCAGCACTCATTCCTTGATGTGACCTCTTAAGTAATCTGCCCTTTTTTGGGTGGGGGGGAGGGAGGGCGATAAGCAAAGAGGAAAATAGGCCTCTTTAGATCTCTTGCCATCAGATAAACTGCAAGTTGGAGCACCCTTAGGTTTTCAGCTGCTGCTTCACAGCTTTCTCACTCAACAGTTGTCCCTTTTTTAATTTATTTTTGAAGTGCTGTTTCTTTTTTTCTTTTTTTTCTTTTTTTTTTTTTAAATAAAGGTTGGTCTATTCATGTGGTGCTCTCCACTCCTGTGAGCATTGGTTCTGTTGAATAGTCAAAATACAGGAAGCAAATGGGAAGGAATCCAGATGCTGCGCTCGGTGGTTCTTGTGTGTGATCTCTCTCTGTGCTCACACAGTCTGTACATATCATGTTAACATTATTAAAACCTGAAGTATGAAGACTTGTGTGCTCTCCTCAGTTAGGTGACTTGGCAGGGAAACATTTTCCCTCCCCTAATGATTTTTCTTTCAAAACTGATGACTTCTAATTCTGCTTGAGGTATCCTACCCCTTTTGGCCTTTGCCATCCTGCTGTTAACAGGGAGTCAACTACTAGTGCTGCCCTGCCCCTTAAACCAAAAACCAAAAAAAAAACCAAACAAAGAAAACCCACTTGAACATGTGGCAGCCAGGTTGGAATGTTCTTAACATATGTGGCAAGGGTTTTTAGCCAGAGATATTTAAAGGTGCAGCATTCAGTTAAAAGCCTGTAGGGGAAAGGAGGCAACCGAGTGGTACATTACCACAATTTAAGAGATTGTGTAATGTGAACTTTCTTCAATACCAAACTCCCTGTTGTTGTGGATTATTTTTTCTATGCAGCGCCTTCAGGATTGCTTCTCAATGCGTGCATGTGTGTGCACGCACACATATGCATTGTCTTAGGCATTGCGTACTTGATTGGAGTTCCTGCGGCGATCCACATTTTCTGATGTGTGCTTTCTAGGAGAACTGTCACTTGTTTGCCTTATCGCAAGCCACGGTCAACAAAGCCCTCCAGGAACTAAGGGTAGCTGAAGCACTAAGTAGCCTGTCAAAATTAAACTGGCAATGTGGGAAAGTTCAAAATTCTGCTGCTGCTCTGACCTTTTTTTTAATGACTCCCAGGCTTTAATCTGATGCGTTCATTTGCAGCTGGATTAGCATGGTGTTTAAGCTCTTGTGCTATTCAAAATACTGCATCTTTAAATGCTCAGCCATAATTTCTAAGTCCTTTCCATCCCTGCTGTTCTCTTTAGAAATTAACTTGTTAGTGAGCAGCATGTTCAACCTCTGTGAGGCCAAGGCAGATCTGATCTCTCATCCTGTTTTGTTGAAGTTGATTATTTGGTCTCTATCCACAGAGAGGAGAATTCTAAAAGGGTTTTTTATATTCCAGTCCAACTGTCTTTTGGACAAAGTGTGTGCTATCTCTGTGGGTGTGACTAGTTTTGTGTTGGATGCATTTATTCCTGCTGTGCGACACCCATAGAGGGGTGTGTGGACAGCATTAGCCTTTTCCAGTGCTAAATGCAGTAACTAGTAAAGAACCCTGGTAGAATTCTGGCTGCAACGCTTTTGTTAATATGGGTTTCACTTCACTTCAAGTAACAGACCCTTATTGCCACACTGTTCATTTACTTGAAAAGAAAAGTGTATGAAGAATTTGTAACTTAAACCAGGCCAGACTGTTTTGGCTCTACCCAACAGATGAGACATGGATATTAAAATAAGTTTTAAGAAACCAAATTGCTTGCCTCTCTTGCTTTTACCATTTGTCATTGCTAGCTTGAGGTTTGCCTGCAGTGGGTGTACGAGGGTCATGAATACATGGACGATGGGGTTATGTTGATATCAGCCAGGTTCCATTCACACCAGTGGGAAATACCTGTGCATCAAAGGGTGATCGCTGGTTCAGCCAGCTATTGTTGAAAACATTGAGCTAAATAGCTGTGATCCTCTCTGACTGGCCTTCCCAGCTTATACAGCATGCTCGTCACCAGGGTCCTGAGCACTAGCTAGGCTTTTCCCAAATGATTTGTCTCTAATATGGCCAGTTCTAAGCAAGTAGAAGGCTCAGCTCATATACCTACTGTGAGATTTTGCATAAAATCTCACAAGCACATCCCCCCCACCACCACTTTTGTGATTTCAGACTTTCAACAAAGGGCTGAAATCACTCTACAGACAGCTTGAGAGAAGCATGATTGTGGCTCTGACATGAAGCGAGAAAAGGCCAGAGAAGAGTGTAAATGCCCATGCTCAAAGTTCCTTGTCTTAGTTTCATAGAGGACTATGATGGCCAGTGCCGAGGAACCTAACTTCTTGGATTCACTGCTTGCTACTAGGCTTGTTAGCTTAAAAAACAAAGAATAAAAATACCATGGCAATTAAAGACTTGGATCTCAGTGTGCTCAGGAGTAGTAACCTCAGCTTTAGCTCATCTTCCTAGCACTCCCCGAGGCTTTATGCAGCCCCTGCCTGTTTCCCTTGGATAAGACTAAACTGAAGCTGTAGTGGCTGAGTCCTTCAGCTTTACTCCTTGGAAAACTGGATGCAACTTCTGTGTCTATTCACTCAAAATCCGTCTGTTGCAGCTAAGAATGGTAACTTGCAGCCCCTATCACACTTGGTCAATTGATTTCCCCCCAACCCCCCTCACTGTTCCCACTTTCTGATGGACCAAAGATTTGCAGTGTTGGCCTCTAACTATATTACTTAAGTTAGTTATGGGATAGGAGAAGGAGCTGCCATCTTGGCAATGCAGTGACAAATTTGATACTGTGGAATCAATATTGGACACTTCTGCGTCCATGTGGTATGTCCAGTATGTGTATCTGCATGGTGGGTTCATGCACTAAAGTAAATTAGTACCCTTTTTGGTTTTAAGCACAATGAGCCTTATTCTTGAATGGTTTGTCTCAACCTGGTGAATCGAGAGCCACACCATGGAATAAGCTGCCTCTAAGGGTAAGCAGGCTACCCCTTTTTTACTTCCTGACCTAGCAGGATCCTGGCAACCAACATATTAATGTGGTCCCTGGCACACGTGCTGTTTGCTGCTACTTGTTTTTACAGTAATGCCTAGAGGATCTATCAAGAAAAGCTAAAGGGACCTGCCCTCAGTCTGTGGAACAAGTGGGAAAAGAACTAGCTCTCCTGAGTCTTGAGCCTCATGCTGAGCCTTAACACTGCTTGTCTTTCCTCTTGGGTATGGGTGCACGGGGGAGTGCGGTGGCTTCATGGCAGTGAGTATCTTGAGTTTGTATAAAATGGGTGCTTATTATCAGGACCCAGTTTTCCAGAAGTCGCATCTGCTTCCATTTACACCTCTATTACACTGTAAAGGCCCTGGTTTGTCCCTAACCTGTGTAGCAAGTTGCTCCAGGAATGCAAGAGCTACAGAGCATAGATTGATAATGAGTCTATTCAGTCTCTAGTGGAGAACACTGAGGAAGGGGTATCTCGCATGCAGGGAGGTTTGATCCTCACCAGCCATGGGCAAGACTAGATGTGAGAACAGCTTTTTCACAGCATGCCTCAAAATATATTGGGGAGTGGGATTGAGAAAAGACTCTCCCATGTCAGTGGCCTCAGTGAATATTCCCCCATCTGTCTGGCATGTTTAACTGGTGGATGTGATTCACCCTGCTCAGTCTACTCTTAGCACTTTTCTGCTCCTGGTCTCTAGACCCCTGGCTCCTGTCCGTGCAAGAGCTGCCCCCACCAGAGCGCTCTCTCAAGCAGCAGTCTTCTCTATCCTGAAACCTTCTCTCTCCTTATTCTTCTGTTTTTACTTGTACCTTTTAGTGTTTATTTTCTGTTTTGGGGACTAGTACTATGGTATGTATGCCCAAAGGCAGCTACAAGCCTTGAGGTTGCTGGGTTTGGTCACTCTTCATTCCCCAGGCTTGAAGGCTGCCAAGGCACAGAGGAACTTAGTGGTTTGAATCAAATCTGCATATAGAGTTGTTTGTGTAACGATCTCTTAGTCATCTGTCTAACACTTCGTTCAGACTTCAAAGTGCCCAGTGATCTTACCTAACACAGGACAAGCAAAAGATTTTTCTTGCAAGTTCCTGGTATATTCTTTGAGTCCAAATTGCAGCAGGGTTGGTGGAGGGGAGTTTAATTCCAAAAGCCAGAAGCAGCGGATTAGGGAAAGTTAAACAATCATGTTCTCCCTGCTGGAGTCATCTTCCAATAGCAGATGACTCACAATAGTATCTCTGTATGAGGGTGTTTCTCCTTCATAGTGTTCCTTGATCAGCAATAATATAGACTGACATTTAAATGGCAGTCATCCAAGAATGTAAGCCACCCCCCTCATTTCAGGAGTGTAATGTCTTTGGACTGTCCTGATGGAAGAAACCCTGCCCATAATAGCTGATGAAGAATATGGGGGGGGAGCAACTAACTCAGCTGAACATTGAATGGCAAATACAGACTTGCTCTATCTATGTTTGGGAAGTGACTTCCAGCCCTAGATATTTTAGATCCTGGGATGTGACTCTGGTTGCACACCTCACAGATGGGTTTTGTTCCTTTACAGTCCTATAGGCTGTAATGGTAAATCCACGCTAAGGTAGTGATGGTGGTCAAAATTTTTCTGGTTTGCAAGGTGTTGCCCCTGAGACGAGATATAATCACTCATGACCAACGGGGCTAAGTGGGCTGAGTTATAGCTGGACGTTCTTGTGGTTAACATTTTTGAAGGACTCGGTGTAAGTATCTTTTGCTGTAGTTTCACAGTAAGACCCCCATCTCAGAGCGGCCTTTTCACCTTAGGGAAGATAAGCCTAGGCTAAGCAGCAGGCCCTAGAAACTGCTCTTTGATTGGTTCCTGATAACACTGTTTCATTTTATTGGGTAAGTGTTAGTTCCTGAGTTAATACTATAGTTTTGTTATACTTCATTAATGTGACTCACTGTGCCTTGCTGAGGAAAGGAGGTTCAGAGGGAGCTGGAGGGGAAGAAAGCAAGGTGGAAGAAACTGCCATGGCACAATACAGACTGCAGCAAAGCTGTCCTCTTTACCATTTGGGGCACTGACATTTTGGAGCACTCCTCCCCCACCAAACCATCCCAGGATCTGAGCAAAGGAGGAGCTGTAGGTGAGGTAGGGGTGCTACAGATAGTCAGGAAAGTCAGAAACAGAGAGCCAGGATCCTGAAGGCACAGGCTTCCCCCTCAAGAAGCCATACAAGAGCTGCCTTCAGCCAATCCTTTGGGACGGGGACTGATGAGGCTTCTTTTGGGGATGTTCTGAGGTAGAGGTTCAAATCAAAGGGGCTGATCCATGATTACCATCATGCCTTGCTTTGCCGTGGTCTTGTTTTGATTACAATGGGTACACCTACATGAGTTATTAAGACAATTGAGTAAACTGAAGCACAGTTTGCAATGGAGCTGGCAGGGGGGCCCCAGGGGTCTAGCAGCCCCTGCACTGAAGTACAGGCAGTCTTCAGACTTACGACACAATCGGTTTCTGAAAACTGTGTCTTAAGTCGACACGTTGTAACTCGGAACCAATTTTCCCGTTGAAAACAATGTTATAAATGGGGGGTTGGTTTCTGAACCAAGGCCTGCTGCTCTGTTTTCACCAAAAATAACCCAGAAGCTTGTACTCAATCAACTATAGATGAGTAATATAGCTACATTAATGTATTTATATTGTAAATAGCAATCACATTGATTTGGAAGTACTTCTTTGAGGTAACTTTGCTGGATGTTTTGAAGGGCTCTTGGTTGGACTTTTTGAAGTGTTCTTGGCTGGAGTCTTGTCAGGAGTCTTGGCTGGAGGTTTTTCTGGAGTCTTGTCTGCTTTCTTAAAGAAAGCATCCAAGAAAGTTTGGACAAATATTCTCCAGGGTGATGGGTGATGCAGTGAACTTGTTTGCTGGCATGGCTTGACGTCAGATCAGGTGTTGTAAAGTCAAAACTGACATCAGAAAGTTGAAACAGAGTGTCAGTTTATAAATGTTGTAAGTGAGAAATGTCGTAACTCAAAACATTGTAATTCGAGGACTGCCTGTACTCTCATGCCCCAGCCTGCCCTGTCCACATGTACATGTGCATTGTGGTGGAGTAAATAACTCCACTGTAGGATAGTATTTGTGTCTGGCAGTACTATCCTATAGTGGAGTTGGTTTAGTTTACCCCATCCTAATATTACTGCATGTGTAGACAGTGATGTTTTACTGCGGAGTTAATTAGGTAACTGCAGTAAATATCTCATGTAGATGCACCCAGCGTGACTAAGCCCCTCACTGGGCTGGGAGCTAAGACATTCCATTGTGTTGTTAACTGGTGTGCAAGGGGTGGTATTTCCAACACTGCTTGCCATTGGTCTGACGTATCAGCGGTCAGTTGGAAAAATCCCTTCTTTAATGGAGGAAAGTGAGGTGAGAGCTGAGACCTTCTGGAGATCCTCCCCAAGCCATTCCTGCTCCAAAGACTTTATAGCTTAAAGAGGTAGGAATGACAAAGGATGGGAGGTGAACCTGAGGCACATAAGGAAGGGGATGACTTGTCCAATTTCACAGAGCAGACAGCCAAGGTGAGAACCCCAGCCCCTCAAGTACTAGCTGGCTCCCTTTGCTGATGGCCCTGCCGTTTCTGCAAGCGCTAAGTACTGAGCATTGTTGGGAGGGTGGGATGGACTGTGGCACCTCAACAGTGCACGCTGCCTGGGTCGTGGTTCTTCCCCCTCACCTGGTCCTTCCACAGCAGGACTTGGGTGTATCCTTGCTTGGGGCAGGTGGAGCTGGTTTGGCCTATGTTTTCCCAAAGGTGCATCCCCTGAGCTGTCACTCTGGCTCAGCTAACTGGCACTTGAGTTATGTGAGGAAAACTTTGTAAGTATTATTTCTTGTAAATTATTTGAATTTTTTTTTCTTCGCTTTGTGTTCCCCTCTTGTAGGCTCTGATGGAGACAGTGTCTAGGAGTGAAGATGATGCTTTACACTCTCTAAGGAAAGGGTCCTGTCTCTCTGGTAGCCTCTGGCCTGGTCTAACCCCCAAGCCACTCCTGAACTGGATAAAAAGGGAGGCATCTTAGTGCTGGCCTGCTCCAGCTGAAGTGCATTGAAATTCCTCGTGGCAGCTCTGAGCAAAAACATCTGTTTTTAATAAATTATTTGAAGCATGAACTTGCCTGACATTTAAGAGCTGCAGGAGAATGAATATCCTGTTGGAGAGCAGCAAGGGGAAAGAGCACTGAGAACTACAATGGGAGACAGCTGGGTGCAGTCTCGCACAAAGGAAGTCTTATTGTCTCTGTCACACTGAGTCCTGAGTAACTGAGGATTGACTGCAGTGAATGAACAGGGACAAGGAAATACCAGCAGCTGGAAGGGAACCTGGAGTTCAGAATCCCCAAACAGGGAAAGCTACCAGGCAGGCAGTGTTAATCCCAAGTCTCTAGGGTCTAGGTGAGTTATTGTCTCCTTCCTGACTACCTGAGCTGGAAATGCCTGTTCCTTCCCTGATGAGGTCACCTGAACCTTGCATACTGAAACCACCTACTGAAGGATATGGCAAAGGCATTCTTAGTGCTAAAATCAGGCTTCATGCAGTGCTGTTTCCCACTTCATCCAACTACAGTCAGACACCTAGGACAGAATCATGGATAGCTGGGTTTGGCTGTGGAAATATGGGCAAAACTGCTGCCTCCTGATATGCAAGTGATACTCTGTGCCACTAGTCAGGCAGGATGTTGAGATGGGTCTTAACCTGCCCTCCGTCTTGGATAGTTGTTGAAAGCAGTCTCAAACAGGAGAGGAAACTCTTAACTCAGTTTTCCTTCTGAAATACTCCAAGCTCCACCTGTTCCTTGCACTCTAGTTTCTGGTTCCTTGCTGCACTAGGGGAGGTCAAGCTCATTTCTCTTTTTGATATCTCCACCTAAGCACTAACACATGCTCAGGTGCCCCTGACTTGTCTGCAGCCTTTGATTTTGTTTGCAGTTGCTTTGTAGGCAAGGAAGAAATGACTTCCTTTCCATCATGTTCTTGATTTGAGAACAGTTGTCCTGAGGACCCATTTGAGGTGCATCTTCCTACCTGAATAAGCAAGCTTTTTCAAACAGATATCCACCTTGGTCATCTAGGCCCTGTTGAGGGAAAAAAGCCAAGACTGCATGGAATTAGTATTACTGTGGATGTCAAAGCAGTCTCATCGAGGGCGCAGCTCAGGAACCAGGTTGGGTGTGGAGACAGCTGGTGGCAGCTCTCACTGCTGTAAGTAGAAAGGCCTTCAGGATGCAGGGCTGTGAATCTGTCATCTTTCAGCACCTCTAATCTGCTACATCTGCCTTGCTGACTAACGTGATCTTCCTAAGTCTCTGGGGGCATCAGCTTGCTGCTGACCTCCCCAGACTTGCTGTGTCCGGGAACCTGGTGCATATGTGCTAACATTTCCTTCAGTAGAGAATCTTATGTGTATGCAGTCCCAAGCCCTCATTTCAGAACAGCTCCAGCATGTTGTACAGCTGGGATTATCTTTTCGTCCAACTCTAGAGGCTTGAAGCTTGGAATAAACAAGCCCATGGAATGGAAATCTGGCATTGAGTCAGCAAACATCTTGCCATGAACTGTCTTCAGTGTTTCCGTGCAGACAAGGAGCTGTGCCTGCGCGCGCACATTTGTGTGGCTCCAGCCCATCCCAAATTTTCCAGTCTTATGTTCAGAAGGAGAAAGACTCATCCTAAGAGATGCCTGGCCTAGACCCCTATGGCCAGCTGAGGCTAATCTAAATTCATGTTCAGTGCTCCAAACCTTCCCCTGTCCTTGCCTGAATGCCCCAGGAGGAAGTTTCCTTCCTGAGCCTGCATGGGACCACCACATTTGCTCTCTGGACGCAAGCCCCTCTGCTAGGAAAGACCTAGCAGGGTAAATGCAACAGGAGCTCAAAGTACTTAGTAGCTGGGATGTGGGTCTACAGCTGCTCCTGGAGGGACAGGAAAATTAGAAGAGCTAGTAGTTAAAGCTCCACAGATTTTGGGGCACATCCGCAACTGGTGTAAATTGCTGTAACTCCACAAAGTGCTCAAGTTTTGTTCTGTGGGCTGGTGAGAACATGTCAGGTCACTATTCTGTACCTCACTTTGCTTTTCTGTGAGATAAGGATGATAGCCCCCTGTCCCTCTTTCCTCAATTACTGCCTGAAAGTGCTGGAGAGAACCTGCCTGTTCCTTCTGAGAAGGTTCACAGCACAATTTGGCCTCTGTCTGGAGAGCCTCCAGCTGTTAATTCACACATCTGCTTGAGTTCATTGATAAAGTACTTAATACTTAGTGAGTTATGTTAACAGTGTCCAGAACCTCCAAGGCCTCGCACAATCCAAACAGGTCTTATTTTTCATTGCTGCCAGCTGGAGCTCTCAGTCCCATAAAAGCAGTGGGAGAGGAGCAAAGCATGTGTGAATATCTTCTAGGCTTGTAACTAGGAAGCTGGTCTCCATCTCTGCATGGGCCTCTGACTCACAGCAACCACACCTCCAGTCTTCTGGCTTCGCATCAATCTTGGGAATTGTTATACAGGGTCAGACAAATGGGCTATTTGTCCAGCACCCTGTCAATGGGGTCCAGTAGCAGATGTTTCCCCACCTTTTTTTGAAACCCCTTATTGTAGAGTTGTAGGATAACCTCTCTCTAGCAGCTGTAGACCTTGGGGGCAGGCTGTCCCTCCCTCAGAGCTGCAAAGTACTGAGCTCCTATTTCATTTTCCCCTTCATGCTTTAGGAATGCTCTCTCATTCCTAAGGCATGATGTCCTTCACAGCAAGAAGTGAAGGGCTCACAGTCAGGGGGTTAAAAATGATGGCAGTCTAGGCTATGGGGTCATTTAGGGAGGATCTGGAACACAGCATGGAGGTCCCCAATTAAATTCACAAAAGTGTGTTGCTGGGTATGGTTGAAGATCACTGTTTCCCTTTTCACATTTTCCTCCTAAACTCTAATAGAGACCAGCCTAAGCACTGACGCATGTGGATTTATAGTTCTAATTTTTTAAAACATTACTCTTTTCTCTCTGGATATTCTTGTTACCTACACACATACTTCTAACCCTTTTAGAGACCCATTAATACCTTTGAAATATTTTGTAGCAGCAAGTTCCAGAGGATGAGTCCCATTGTCATCACATGAATTTGTCATGCCATACAACATGTTTTGAGGATGAAAATAGTATGGTTTGCATCTTTTCAAGTATATTCTCTATTGTGGCTTTCCCAGCCAGGTCCTGCATATAGATTACACAAATAAGACAGAAACAACACATTTATCATCTTTTTACCCACCTTCTGTTTAAGCCTCTCAACTAATACTCTTGATAGCCGTTATGGCTGGATCCAGACATGCAAGCATGTTCAGTTAGTGGTGCTGCAAACCACTTTGTGGCACCACAAAGTGCACAAGTTGCACATTAATCCATGTGCAGCACTTCTGATTTGCAGTGCTGGGGCAAAATTTGCTACTGGGATTTCCCGGTAGCAAAAAAAAAAAAAAACCCTGGGGGGGGCGTGGGGAAGCAGTGCAAAGCATGCCAAAGTGGCATTTGCTGGGACAAGTGCAGAGATGGGGGAGCAGGCAGCCCTCCAGAAATGGGGGAGCTGCCTGCTCCACCATTGTGCTGCAGAGCCTCTGCGCTGAGGCACCCTATGCCCCAGCCTGCTACTCCCTGGCTGGCTGAGGCTCAGTGTGCCTTGAGATGAGGACCAGACAGGCATGGATTGGCTGCTCCCCTGTCACCACATGCCTCCTCTGTGGAGCCCCTGTGCTAAGGCTCATGGAAATAGGGGAGCAGGCAACCCTGTACTGCCTGCTCCCCCATCTCCACATGCCGTTTCCCAGCCGGCCAGAGCACAGGGTGCCTCAGCATGGGGGCTGCCTGCCAGTTTGCCCCACCCCGAAGCACCTTGTGCCTGAGCCAGCCCCACCACTACAGCACATGGAGCAGTGGGACAATGTGTTCTGCTCCAAAGTGCACAGGCAAGGGCATGCACTGAGGCAAAAACTATACACAAATTTTGTCACTGCTATTTGTGCTGCTGAAAATGCATGCTCCTGCTCGTGTGGACATGGTCTATGTGGTAGGATACTGTTAATGGGCGGTTGTCCATGTTACACTTTTCCTGTGTCCATGTGACAAAAATAGCCAGTAAGCTAGCTAAATCGCATCTGCAGATCCACATTGTCAGCTCATTTTACCGTTTTGGGTTTCTTTTATTGTGGTAATTTAAAACACCTCTGGCATGTTTTATTTTTAGCTCCCAAATTTCTTCCATGAGATTTTTTAAATTGTATTAAATTTTCAATGTGTATCTGACTTGTGTCCAAAAACGGGATTCTCCCTGCTTTGCAAGAGTTTCACCACCAGGTGCCACGTGGATTCACTCGGTAATCCATGGAAATCAATTGAATTTCTATTGCAATACTGTAACAAGATTCCAGGTGCTAATCTTGCAAATTTTTACTAGTGATTTAGTTCAAGGTTCAGATTAATGAAAAATACAACTTTTTTGGATTCCAAAAAAAATTCTTTCCTGTGTTTGTGTGCACTTCGTGGCAAAGGCCAAATTGTTATGGGTCAGGCAGTTCAAGACTCAGGTTAATTAAAATTACTTTTTGTTGCACTGGGTTTTTGGTTGTAGCAGCATTGGTTTAAGGGCATAGGTAGACTCCTGGGATTTTAAACTTGGTGCGTTTTTTGTCTCCCTGCGGGTCAGGAGTGAGGGGCACCAGCTGGGCTGGGGGGCAGGGGGCTGTGGATCAGGAGTGAGAGGCATTGGCTGGGCTAGGGAGGCAGGTCAGGAGTGAGGGGAACTGGCAGGGCTTGGAGGGGCAGGGGGCTGCGGGTCAGGGATGAAGGGCACTGGCAGTGTATGGTGAGGACTGTGCTAACTATTATATGTGGCCGTTGCACCCAGCTCTGGGGTGTATCTCAGCCTTCCCCATACACTGTTATATGCAGCTGTTACACCCCAGAGCTGGGTGCATATCTGCCCTTCCCATGCACTGTTATATGTGGCTGTTACATCCCAGAGCTAGGGCTACCCCATGCCATGCCTCTGGACTCCCTGGCCATATGGGCTGGACCAGGAAAAATTTCCAGCTGTAATCCCAGCCCAAAAACCAACCCAGTTCCAGGAAAACCAGAGAACTAGAAAAACCAGAAAAAACAGTTCCAGAAGACAAGACCTTCTTCCCATCTTGCTTCTAGGCATTTTTATGCTGGGTGTCCTGCCCTGTCTTTCTTAAGGGATGATGGCTGGTGATCTCCATGACAATTCATTAAAGTCCTTTGAGGTGAGAAATGCTCTGAGCAAAAAAAAGTCCATGGAAGTCTTCATGAGAAGGCCAGGGGACTCTCCCAGACACATCTGACCAGAGTTTTGCCCTGTCCAGAGCGCAGTTTGTTCATGCTAGGCTGCCAACTGACAGCCCCCCAAGCCACTGTACTAAGTATAATGGCTTGAATAAGGAACTGTTTGGGGGCTGGGATCAGAGATGGAAACCCTTTTTGGGCCACTAGCTCCTCCCCCTCCCCTCCCGGCACTGAATTAAGTATATAGGCTTGAATAAAGAGCTTCCTGTTTTGGGCTGGGATTATGGTAGGAAATCCTCTTTGGGCCACCCCATGCCATGCTTCTGTGCCACCAGGTATTCTCTCAGACACCCCTGACCAGAGTCTTGCCTTGCCCAAAATGTGGTTTTTTTTTTCATGCTAGGCTGCCACGGTGCCACAGAGGCATGGTATGGGGTGGCCCAAGAAGGATTTCAATCTCTAATCCCAGCCCAAAAGAAATTTCTTATTTGAGCCTGTATACTTAGTACAGTGGGCATGGGGGGGATTGTCAGTTGGCAGCCTGACATGCACAAACTGTGCTTTGGGCTGGGCAAGATTCTGGCCAGAGATGTCCAGGAGAGTCCTCCAGTGCCAAAGAGGTATGCCGTGGACTGGCCCAAGAAGGATTTCTAGCCATACTCTCAGCCCAAAATCTAGTTCCTTATTTGGGTCCATATACTTAGCACCGTGGCTGGGGTGCTGGCAGCTGGCAGCCTGGCACGGCCAAGCTCTGTTTTGGGCTGGGCAAGACTCTGGTCAGGGATGTCCAGGAGAGGCCCTTGTGGTGCACAGGCATGGTGTCAGATGGCCGAGGGAGGATTTCAGTCTGTAATCTCACCCCAAAAGCCAGGTCCTTATTCGAGCCCATACGTAGTACAGCAGGCATTGGGGGGCTGTCAGTTGGCAGCCTGGCACAAACAAATTGGGCTGTGGTCTGGGCAAGACTCTGGTCAGAAGTGTCCAGAAGACTCGTCCAGTGCCACAGAGCCATGGTGTGGGGTGGACCAAGGAGGATTTGCAGGCATAATCCAAGCCCAAAACCAGTTCCTTATTTGAGCCCATATATTTAATACAGTAGCTGGGGTATTGTCATGTGGCAGCCTGGCACTGCCAAGCTCTGTTTTGGGCTGGGCAAGACTCCGGTCAGAGATGTCCAGGAGACTCCCCTCGTGGCATAGAGGCATGGTGTGGGGTGGCCCAAAAAAAGGTTCCAACCATAAAACCAGCCAAAACTGGTTCCTTATTCAAGCCCATAAACTTAGTACAGTGGGTATGGGAGGCTGTCAGCTGGCAACCTGGCATGCACAAACTGTGCTCTGGGCCGGGCAGGACCATGGTCAGGATTCTTTGGGACAGTCCCCCAGTGGCATGGACAGGAAGCTGGGGATGCACCCTTTCCTGGCTGGCCACCAAACCATTGCCCAGCCTAGTCTTTCTTGCCTCCCCAACCCCCCCCCCTTTTTTTTTGAAAGCACCTATTATAAAGCCCCCAAACAGGGTTCTATTCAAGCTAGGCACTCTTGCTCCCTCACAGACTTTGGGAATTAAGGGAGTTGCCAGCATTGCTGGGTGACAGAGAAGCTGCCCATGCCAGTGCTGCCCCCGCACCCTTTGGCAGCATGTAACCCATTGGGCTTTCCAGCAAGGGTGTGCACCAGGGGCTTCACGCCTCATCTGTCACCCTTGCTGGGGTGCTGGCTTTAGGGTGACCCCACTAGTCACCCAGGCAGTTCCCTCATTGACAGAACAACTTCCCCTGACACCGACCACAGTAGCACAGACCATTGTCTCTTTCATTGCCAGGTAAAATGAGGCTGAAAGAGAGGGAGTGAATTGCCCCAGGTCAGTAGCAGAGCTGGGAAGGGAATCCAGAACAGCCTTCATCCCTTTTTCTAAGCACTGGACCACATTTTTGGGGGGGTCTTTGGCTCAGATCAAGCATTGTCCTATGCTTGCCTGGCAAGGGAAACACCATAGCCATGGAAGTGGTTTTCCTAATCACACCTGGGGAAAACTGCTCTCCTGGCACGGGGATAGTACCTGCCAAGGTAATGTATAGTAAACCTCCCACTTAGCTGCTGGAGTGGGATGTTCTTGGCTTTATGCCCACTTTATGGAAAAAGGAGGCTCCTCCCTAGCTTGTTCCTGCAGCCTTATGGCTAAAGGCAAGCAAAACTCTGGGGCATCCAAACCCCAAGCCTCCAGCTTAGGCCTCCAAGTAGGATGCCCGCCAAAGGTTTTGGAAACATCTGAAGCTCCAGATGGGGATGGAGGATGTTTGCCAGTAGTAGGGCCACTTATGGCTCTGGACTGACTCTTGGATCTGGAATTTATTTTGGCTAATTTGGCTTGGAATAATAATATGGAAAACTTAAAAAAATTTCATAGTTTCATAGTTTCTGGGGTCGGAAGGGACCTGAGCAGATCGAGTCCAACCCCCTGCTGTGGCAGGAAAAAGTACTGGGGTCAAATGACCCCAGCAAGGTGTACATCCAGCCTCCTCTTAAAGACCCCCAGGGTAGGGGCCAGCACCACTTCTCTTGGAAGTTGGTTCCAGACCCTAGCTGCCCTGACTGTGAAGTCGCGCCTCCTGATGTCTAGTCTGAATTTCATAGGGAATGGGATTAGTTGGCACAGAACCCTTCAAATCCATGGCCAGATATAGAGACATGCTAGTGCCTCTAACTCATCAGCTGGTGTACAGCAGCCTGTAGCCTCAAGTTGCTGTCCTAGGCTATTCCCATATAGGCTGCAACGATGAATGATATTTTTCTCCCTGATCCTCATTAGGACTCTTGTTTCTGGCAGAGAGCAGCACAGTCTTACCTTATTCCAGAAGAAATTCAAATGCTTTACTGCATGTGAAAACAAACAGCAAACAATCTTACTTTTTTTAAAAGAAATGGTGATTTCAGAGTATGAACTGCATGCCCGGTGGGTGTTGATCTTGGCCTGGTCCACACCATTTGGGGGCCAAAAATGAGGTCAGGTTGGTGAAAACAGAGGTCTGAGCTCATGGCTGAGCCTGACAGGTGCTCCTGTTTTCTAGCAGTATGACTCGGGAAAAGTCATTGCCCCACTGTGGGTTTGTCCCATCTGCCCCCTGCCTCACTCCCAGGGAGGATTCCTCCACGCTCTCCCAATTTCCCTTCCAAGTCTGGACCGTCACTCCTACCAAGGGGCGGTCACTGTAACCCCTGCCAAAATGCACAATTCCTCTCCCTCCCCCAGCAAACACAACATTAAATTCAAATGAAACTTAATGACATAAAATCCCACCACCTTAGCCTCTGTCACTACCAAAGGGTACTTTTCAGTGTCAGCCACCTAGGTAAGCCTTCTAGATTTGTAAGCCTGTAGGCTGGCTCGTTCCTTCCTCCTCCATTTGAGCAGCTAAGATGGTACCAGGTCTGGATCCTAATCCTCCTTTTTCAGTGGGAGGAAGTAATGGTGTGATCCGAGTAGTTCTTTGGCCCAGGGAGGCCTACAGATTGATAACTAAAATTCCCCCTTCCTTAATCTTCCTGATAACAACAGCTGCTTCAGCCTCCTGGCCCATCCAAAATGCCCCCCATCCCCTACTCGGGGAAGAACCAAAGGATTCCAAGATCTGGGCCAAGGGGAGTTTCTCCCTTCCAGTTGTGACGTGAGATAAGTTAATATTTGTGTTGGGGCAAACTAAATCCTACCCAACCCCTCCAGGGAATAGGGGGCTGTGACAGGGTAGGGTCTGTAGCAAGCTCTGAGAGCAGCCCTCTGGTGCCTAAGGGGAATGAGCCTTTCTTTCTGCTCATCCCACACCTGGTTGGGCTACTGGGGTCTGCCCCAATGGTGACAGGAAAAACACTCTATTGTTCCCCACCCCACCATGGACTGAGGGAATAAAATGTCTCCCAAGCCAAGACTCCTCAAGAGTGTTTAGCCCCCTTGCAATGGGTCTCCTACCCATTGCAGAAGAGGAGAAAGCCAGGGGACAACAGGCTGGCTCTAGGGCACTATAAGAGCTGTTAGGAGACAACTGGCCTTTAAGAAAAAGAGCTGCCTGCCCCAGGGGTGGAAAGCACAATCGGGACTATGCTTGACAGACCTGGTAGGGAAGTGGCTGGTCAGGTGATAGTGGGGAATGGCATGGCTACAGGCTTTTTGTATGGCTGAGACTCAGTATGGGGAAGGACCTCCAGACTACAGGGGCTGAAGGAAGCTCTGCAGCACCAGATGTTGAAGTTGAGCAATTTATGTTACATGTTTATTCTTTATGATTGTAGTGAGGCACAGATCCAGACCGAGGGTGAATTTTAGTTCAGAAGTAGTTTGCTTATACCCAGGGGCGGATCCATGGTGGTGGTGCACTGATGCAACAGCACTCCCATGCCCTTGATTTTTGTTCCACCCCAAGTTTTAAAACCAAATGTCTGAAAGTCATAGCAGCACTTCTCTTCAGGCAGCAGTGAGGGAGTCAACTGACTTCATGGGTCATTAAAATCTACCCAATTCTTTCCGAATACTTCATTCCACAGGTTTCAGTGATCCTTTCCTTTTTAATTGTCTTGATGTTCCACTAATCAAGCGAGCCTTTCTTCTGCAGTTCTGCTGTCTGTTAGCTGCTCCTAGCAATGTAGCTCCTATTTCACAGCCTAGCAGGCAGTTTTTATCTTATTCTAACAAACGTGGTTCTGGGTTTTCTGTTTCCGACAGAAAATGGAAAAAAAAATGCAGATTTTCCCTTTCTTCCTGAGAAAAATGAAGATTTGTCATTTTAACAGAGAAACGCAAAGATTTTACTCTTTTGCAAAGAGCTCTCTGTAGGCTGGCAGAGTTCCAGCCTGCAAGGGGGTGGCAGGAGCGGGAGGAGGGTGGTCAGGCAAAGGGTGCTGTGTGCACATGCGCGCTTACATATATGCATGTGGCCACCAGGCAGCTTGGAGAGCACTACTCACAGGTAAGTCTGGTTGGGGCAGGGAGGTATTGAGGCTCCCCTAGAGAGGGAGGGAGTTGGGCAGGGCAGGGCTGGGGCTGGGGTGGCTGCCTAGCTGGGTGGTGCATGCGGCTTGGGGCCCAGGTCCACAATGCATGGCTGCAGGGCCCTGGCAGGGAATGGGACAGAGCCATAGGCAGCTCATCCCAAGATCAGTGGGGGATTGGGACCAGCTCCCCACAACTGTGCGCACTCCCAGGGGGGCAGGGGAAGCACATGCTCCATGCACAGACCTGGGGAGCAGGGGCAGGTGCAGGCCCTGGGGGAAGGGAAGTAGGAGGGGAGCCTGAGCCCACAGCAGGCAGCCCACCCCTTCCCCACACAGATCTGGGGGTCACAGGTCCCCTCTGCTCTCCCTGAGTGCGCACAGCAGAGAGGAGCTGCCCCTCCACCCCCTCCAAGCCTGCAGCAGGCAGCCCATACCCACCTGCCACGGGCTCCACTCCGGCCATGCTGCACATGAGGGAGGGTGAACTGGGCTCCACGCTCTGCTAAGCTGCAGCAGCTGCTGCCTCCCATGGGTGGTAGCCAGGGCTCAGGTATTGCTGCGGGGGGCAGGAGGCTGCAAACCTGGGTCCCTGGCCCCATAGCCCTGGCAGCTGGAGACCTGTTCCAGCAAGGCAGGGGGCTTGGGGGAGGCAGCAAGAGGCACTAACATGGCTGGGGGGCTGTGGGTGAGAAGCAAGGGGCACCAGCATGGTTGGGGGGCTGGGGGTGGAGAGTGGGGGGCACCAGCAGGTCCCAGGGGACTGTGGGTGAGGAGTGAGGAGCACCAGCCAGGCTGGGGGGCTGTGGGTGGGGAGTGCAGGGTCTGGACCTGCACCCTGATGAGCTAAGGGGGCAGGGAAAGCTCTGATTTTCCATGAAAAAAACCCGCAAGATCAAGTACCAAAATATATAGGTACTTAGAATTGATTTTACTACAGTGACTGAAGCACTGGTAGGCTTCCAAATTACTTTAAAAGTGTAAATAAATCAATAAAATATGGTGTTCAATTGATACCTATATATATAGTGGTGTTTCATTTTAATCGTGGATTTTGGGTGTTTTATCAGAGAATTTTTTATTTTTTTACCAGAGAATTTGTGATTTTTTTTTTTATCAGGGAAACCCGGTATCCCTGCTAATAAAGCTCTGTTTGTTTTTTGCATCAATCTTAAACTGAATTTGTTCACCCATGCGGGCACCAATGATACTGCCAGGGAAAACCCTGAGCAGATCAAATGTGACTACAGAGCTCTGCGTGCAAGGGCAAAGGAGATGGAGGCTCAGGTGTGTTCTCCTCAATCCTTCCATACAAGGCAAAGGGCAGGGGTGGATGCATCCTGCAGATCAATTCTTGGCTGTGCAGATGGTATCACCAGAAGGGCTTGGGCTTCTTCGATCACCGGATGTTGTTCCAAGAAGAAGGATTGCTAGGAAGAGACAGGATAGACCTGATAGAGGGAAGAGCATCTTTGCAGACAGGTTCACTAACCCAGTGAGGAGGGCTTTAAATTAGGTTCACCAGGAGATAGAGACCAAATCCTTGAGGTAAGTGGGTAAATGGGTGACCTGAAGGAAGAGCAAGCAGGCGGCGGGGGCAACAGGGGAGGCCTTCTCGTTCTTCCTGAGGAAGTAGAGCAATTGGCTAGTTACCTCGGGTGCCTGTACACAAATGCACAGAGCCTGGGAAACAAGCAGGAAGAGCTGAAAGTCCTTGCACAATCATGGAATTCTGATGTGACTGGAATAACAGAGACTTGGTGGGATAGCTCACATGGCTGGAGCACCATCATGGGTGGGTACAAACTGTTCAGGAAGGACAGGCAGGGAGAAAAGGAGGAGTTGTAAACTTCACAACATGAACACTTCATGTAAAAGAGCTGTATGATTGCTTGGAGCTCCAATATGAAACTGGAGAGAGGCCTGTTGAAACTCTCTGGGTCAGAGGGGAGAGCAACAAGGGTGATGTCATGGTGGCTGTCTGCTATAGACCACTAGACCAGGACAATGGGGTAGACGAGGCTTTCTTCAGACAGCTAGCAGGCTTTTCCCAATCATATGACCTGGTTCTCATGGGGGACATCATTCACCCTGACATCTGCTGGGAGGACAATACAGCAGTGCACAGGCAATCCAGTAAGTTTTTGTAGTGTTGGGTGAAACTTCCTGGTGCAAGTGCTGGGGAGACCAACTAGGGCCTATGGTCTTCTTGACCTGCTATTCACAGGCTTTGAATTACACTTTGACTCTTGCGGGGTGGGGGAGGAGTCTGCAAAAAAAAAATTGGTTAAAATGATTAACAAGGCCACCTAATTGAAGGAGCAATCTGACTGGAGACCCCCTCCTCAGGTTGTGATTTGCAAATCTTACAGGGGGCTCTCATCTCTTATGTGGGGGTTCAGCCCCCTGAGCTCCCCTTTAATTTGTACCCTGGCTACTCACAAACAGGGAAGAATTGGTGGGGAATGTAGTAGCAGACGGCAACTTGGGCTACAGTAACCATCAGATGATTGAGTTCAGGATCCTGAGAAAAGGAAAAAAAAGACAGCAGCAGAGTAAGGACCTTGGAGTTCAGAAAAGAAGAGTTCAACTTAAGGAACTAATGAGAAGGATCCCCTGGGAGGCCAGTCTGAGGGGGACAGGAGTCCAGGAGAGCTGGCTGTATTTTAAAGAAACTTTACTGAGGGCACAAGAAAAAACCATCCTGATGTGCTGGAAGACTAGCAAGTATGGCAGAAGACCAGCTTGGCTTAGCAGGGGACTTCTGAGTAAGCTAAACCACAAGAAGGAAGCTCACAAGAAATAGAAACTTGGACAAACAACTAGGAAGGAGTATAAGAGTATTGCTTGGGAATGGAGGAATGAAATTAGAAAGGCGAAAGCACAATTGGAGTTGTAGCTAGCAAGGGATGTGAAGGCTAACAAGAAGGGTTTCTACAGGTGTGTTAGCAATAAGTGGAAGGTCATGGAAAGTGTTGGTCACTTACTGAATGAGGCAGGCAATCTAGTGAAAGATGATGTGAAAAAGGCTGAAATACTTAATGCCTTTTTTTTTACCTTGGTCTTCACAGGCAAGGTCAGCTCCCAGACTACTGCACATGGCAGCACAGTTTGGGGAGGAGGTAAGCAACCAAAAGTGGCAAAAGCACATGTTAGGGACTATTTAGAAAAGCTGGATGTGTACAAGTCTATGGGACCAGATGTGATACACCCAAGGGTGCTTAGGGAGTTGGCTGATGTAATCCCAGGACCGCTGACCACCATCTTTGAAAATTTATGGTGATTGGAAGGGGTTCTGGATGATTGGAAAGGGTCCCATCTTTAAGGAATGGAAATATAGTGCCCATCTTTAAGAAAGAGAAATAGGAGGATCTAGGGAACTACAGACCGGTCAGCCTCACCTCAGTCTGTGGAAAAATCTTGAAGCAGGTCCTCAAGGAATCCATTTTTAAGCACTTGGGAGAAGGTGATTAGAAACAGTCAGCATGGATTCACCAAGGGCAAGTCATGCCTGACCAACCTGATTGCCTTTTATGATGATATGACTGGCTCTGTGGAGGCAAAAAGAGCAGTGGATGTGATGAGATGTATCCAGAATTCAGCGAGGCTTCTGATACTGTCTCCAACAACCTTCTTGCAAGGAAGTTAACGAGGCATGGGTTGCATAAATGGACTGTAAGGTGGGTAGACAATTGGCTGGATCATCAGGCTCAAAGGGTAGTAACCAATGACTCAATGTCTAGTTAGCAGCTGGTGTGGCCCAGAGTCGGTCTTGGGGCTGGTTTTGTTCAATATCTTTATCAATGACCTTGAAGGTGGGATAGAGTACACCGTCAGCAAGTTTGTAAATGACAGCAAGCTCGGGGAGTAGCAGATAGGCCAAAGGGTAGGGCTAGGATTCAGAGAGACCTCAACAAATGGAAGGATCAGACCAGAAGAAATCTCACAAAGTTAAATAAGGGTAAGTACAAAGCTCAAAGGAAAAGTGCGAAGGACAAGTGGTGACTGACTGGTTAAACAGCACCTCTGCAGAAAAGGACCTGAGGGTTACAGTGGACAATAAGCTGAATACGAGCCAACAGTGCACCTTTGTTGTGAAGGTTAACAGCATACTGGGCCGCATTAGTAAGAATGTTGCCAGCAGATGAAGAAAAGTGTTTATTCCCCTCAATTTGGTATTGGTGAGGCCAGATCTGGAGTATTGTGTCCAGGTTTGGGCCCCCCACTACAGAAAGGATGTGGAAAGATTGGAGAGAGTCCAGTGAAGGGCACCCAAAATAGGTAGAGGGCTGGGGTACATGACATCCAAGGAACTAGGCTTATTTAATAGCAGCCTTCAACTACTTGAAGTGAAGGGTGATTCCAGAGAGGATGGAGGTAGACTGTTCTCAGTGGTGGCAGATGACAGAACAAGGAGCAATGGTCGGAGGTTGCAGCAAGGGAAGTTTAGGTTAGATATTAGGATAGCATTTCTCATGAGGTGGGCAGTAAAGCACTGGAACAGGTTACCCAGAAAGCCAGGTTTAACGCTAAACTTTCTGCATAACTGCTATAGGACCAGCACCACTAGCTGGCAACTAGGGAAAGTTGTTTTCAGGGGGAGTTGATGGAAGGTAGGTTACTGAGTCTGGAGACTAGCTAAGGGAAGCTGTCAGGCTTGGACTGCTTTCTCACCTACCCCAAAAGCTAAGTGTTCCAGCTTTTCTTATGCATCCTTGCAGGGAAGGAAATGGACCACTTGGTATAGGCATTTGTGGCAGGTGACCCACTTTTCCATCCTCCCTCAATACAGATCCTCAGCAAACCCTAGTGTTTTCTAGTGAAGCACATGCTGCTGCTGCTGCTGATGTAGGGATGGGGATCACAACTTCTGAACTTACTGTGATTTTAGCAGCTGCCTACACTGTCCAAAGGAGTGCATACAAGAGGGTGGAAATGGTGGTTTTCAGCTTTTTATATCAGTCACTACTGAATGGAGTTTCATAGGAAAAAAAGCCCAAAACGAAACAAAACCCCTTCCCATATCCTAGGCCATACTTACTTTCTTCTGAATACCACAGATCTATTATAAACAACACAGCTGTGACAGCTTCTCTGGAGAGTCCCAAAGGATTCTTTACAGAGGCCAGTAGATGATGCTCAGTGCAACAGGACCGTGCCCCAGGGGCAGCTGTCACACCCTCTGGTGGCACCTTGGCTTCTGGTCCACTTAACTCTAAGGTCCCTCCCTCTGCTCCTCCCTGCCATGCCTTGATTTTATTAATGAAACCTGAAAAGGGAGGCTGCCCCAAGAGAGTCTTAGAGTGAGCCACAACCTGTCTTCTTTATTCATGGATCCCTCTTGATCCCTGCTACTTGTAATCAACTCTTCCTGCTATGTGGGCCCTTTTGGCCCAAAGATGCTCCTCAAGGACACCTGTTGCCTCAGGGGCTAAACTTCCCCTACAGCCATGCCCACACCTCACAAATGTTTCCAATCATCACTTAAGTAGGCACTGTCGGGGAAATTGGCCAGCTACTGCGTAGCACCCATACACTGAAGGGTGTGCTCATACACCAATGAGCACTGGCCTCGTCCCGTCTCTGGACTCGTTCCTAGCCGCGATCAATTAGGCAGAGAACAAGGGAGTGTCCGGTATGCGAGTTTATTGCTCTGCAGAGGGGTACTCAATGTCCAAAGACAAAAAGCTCCCCCGATCTGAGTTTGATAGTACTCTTTTATGTTAACAGGTCATACATATGCAAATATAAGTATACATAGGCTAAGGCATATATGCGCGTGCATCTTTGGGGAATTTCTACAAGTCTGGGGTCCTTCTATGTGCTGTTGCTGGGTTACAGAATGTGGAACAGAGCAAACTTAAGCCACCTGAAGTTAAGTTTGGTGGTCTCCAAACTTACTGTCAATCAAGGGAAGTGAGATTTCAAGCCTCTGCTTTTAAATAGTCATCTCCTGCTTCCCTTTTTTAGTTATGGTTATTTTTCTTACAGCACCTTGCCTCATACCACCAGGCTGCCTTAGGCCTCCACTTCCTTGTTGGGGCTTGGCCTTTCTGGTTTCCTTCCCCACTGCTCTGGCTGGTCCCTTTAGCCTAGACTCACTACACCAGGTCTGGCTTCTGTCTCCAGCCCTTGTCTTTCCCTCAAAGCAGTCACATGCCCCTCAAGCACTAATGAACCCCCTAACCACCCCTTTCTAGTCCCAACCAAACCACCAGTCACAACTCAAACCGGAAACATAAACACTCTAGCTATAATTAAACTTTTAGTTCCCTGGCTGTATACCAAAAATTCCTACCTAGCCTTGGGTCTTAGTTCACTACTAGCCCTTCACTTGCCGTCTCCAGGCAAAGCATGCTCACAGTCTATCATCAGCATGCAGCTCTCTGCACATCTCCTTTTCCTTTAGCTTCCAGGGCCAGACCATTTGCTCTGGCTCTGGCCTGGGCTTATATACCACCACAGTCCTGCTTCCTTCTGGCCATGTGACTCCCTGGGCAATCTGCCAAGTGCTCCCTAATGTGCTTGGCTTACCAGCCCTCAGGACTGCCTACAGCAGCTGAGCTGTCACTGCAGTAGTTCTGCTGCTGCTGCTAACAGCTCCTAGCACAGCAATAGGCACTTCTCATTTAAAGGGCTCTGGCCACCTATTGGTGTATAGCTAGCGCACGTTTGTGCAGTTTGCCTTCATTTTCCCTCTTTCAGTAACAGGAACTGTAGGTTCCCAGTTACACTCAGGAATATGTTGTACAGCCTAGGAATTCCTAGACTTGACAAACCTGCCATACAAATGGCTTCCCTTTCAGCAGCTCTTAATGATTTTTCTTTGACCCAGTTAACCCTCAGCATCCCTAAGAGTGCCAACCAAGAGGCCTAATCTCCACTTCTCGTAGCATAAACTTTGCCTATTAACAGCAGGACAAAGTCATTTCACAGGCACTTTTGATCATAAGCAGGAATCTGCGTTTTCCATTTGCTGCAGAAAAACACGGCTTTTCTCCTTTAATGGAGAAAAATATGGATTTTCTCTTTTAAAATGCGGGAAACTGTGGGTTTTCCCTTGCAGACTGGCGGAGTTCCAGCCTGCAAAGGGCTGCTTGCGGCCGTGGGAAGCAGGAGGAGGGCGATCAGGCAGGGGGGCCACATGCATGTGGCAACCAGGCAGTGTGGAAAGCACCTCCCTCAGTTCTTCCAGGTAAGTCCATGTGGGTGAAGGGGGAAGGGGCACAAGCCACACAGGTAGGGGGGAAGGAGCACAGGCCATGTGTGGTGGAAGTGCACAGGCCTGTGTTGTGGGAGGGAAGAGGCCAGGCCATGCAGAGGGAGAGGTGGAGCAGGCCACTGGGTGGGGGAGTGCATGGAGCTCATACTCCTTGAGATTTCTGTGCTCACAGCAGGGTGCAGGGCTGCAACTGGGCTGGACCAGCTCCAGGAAGAAGCTGCTTCTGCTGCCCAATGGGAAGGATTCGGCATGGGAAGGAGTTTTGTGCTGCCATGGCCACCAAAATGAGGCACCCCCCTGCCCACCTAGCAGCAGCAGGGGCCACAACTCCACACCACTACCACTATGGTTACTACTGCCATGCCTCACCATGGCAGCACAGTGCTCCCTCCTGCCCATTGGGCAGCTCCTGCCTGGAGCTGGTCCAGCCCTGCTGCAGCCCCACATCATGCACCCCACTGTGGGTGCAGAAATCTTGGGAGACATATGCCCCCACCTCTGTGTTGAGTGTGCCCCCCTGCCTTTCCCCCACACATACTCCCTTCATCACACACACTGGGAGGCTGGGGGCAGGGGGATGTGGGTCAGGAGTGAGGGGCACCAGCAGGGCTAGGGAGCTGTGGATCAGGAGTATGGGGCACTGGCAGAGCTGGGGGGCTGTGGGTTGGAAGTGAGGGGCACTGGCAGGGATGGGGAAGCTGTGGATTAGGAGACGGGGCAATGGCATGGGCAGGACACTGGCATATCAGGGCTGCTTAGTGCCACACAGCAGTGGGGGAAGGAACAGCTGCAGCTGGACCCATGTTTTGGTGAGTGAAGGGGACAGGGGAAGTTCTGATTTTTGCATGATAACCCCCCCCAAAAAACCCAATCAAATGCCAAAATTTATAAGTATGTTGGGGATAGGTGCTGTATGGCCATGGCGCATGTCTGCCTGATGTCTTAAGCCACTGGGGCACCAGACAGTACCACCACCACCAGTCTCTGATATTCTTCTCTTTTCTGCCACGTCTTGATGTTCCTTAACTATTGGAAGCTGGATGTGTAGTTGGTGGAGGTCCTGACAGGTCTTCTGAGATGGTCTTCTTTTATGGGGCTCCACCTCCCCTCACACCTCACCCTTCCTGTATTGCACATGTTGGGGCCTGAATCTTGTATAACCCAAGTGCTGCCAACAGCTAAGCGCTGAAGGACCAAATGAATACCTAGGAGTTTAGGCCGATTAACTCAGGCCATCTGAGGCCATTTTAAATCAATCACTGCTTCGTTCAGGGATCTGTCAACTGATATCAGTCCATCTAAAGTCCACCAGACCAATGGCCCTTAAATCAGTTCTTCCCAGGTTCCTGGGTTAATCAGTCCAGGATGGCCCCTCAGGGACCCAATCAGATAATCCAATGGGTAGTAAAGAAAAGAAAAAAATTAACTCAAGCCATCCCCCCAGCTCAGTCCTGATTAGATCCGAATCAAGTAATTGAATAGACAATAACAAATAAAAACAGAAACAAAATCCCAACCCCAATGAAGCCAGTGTTTCCTAGATTTCTGGGTTCACTAATTCAGTTCTGCCCCTTTAAGGATGACTCCATTCATCATGAAAAATGACCAAAAAAACCTATCTCGCTGAGTTCTTCCCCCACCAGGCCAGCTCCTCTGGGTGAGAACCTCCAAGTCCCTTTTAGGACAGGAGTTTATCTCACACTGGGGGAGGGGACCATGATCCCCAAAACAACAACAACAAACATAAAAGAAACACTGGGGCCCTGCCCCTGAACTCACAGACCAATTCTTAGTGGTTCCTCTGCTTTAATCTTCCACTGGCTGTCACTGAGGGATTCTTGACTCGGCGTGCCCCAAAGTGTGTCAGTGGTCTTCTGACCACTCTGCCTGGAGGATCCACTTCTTTCTCCCACTGCTGGTAACTGGCTGCTGCTGGCAGGGGAGACTTCTGGCATTGCCTCCATCCTCTTGCCGTGGTCCTCCTCTGACTGCCCCTCTTTGGGGCTGGAAAGACTCTCCCGTACCTTTGCTCTGTCCATCCTCAGGGAGAACATGCTGCAGAAATGTGGCACCATGTCCCCCACTCTGGCCAAGCCTCTTGCTGCACCTGGGGGGAGTATTCCTTGTGTGGGTCTCCCAGGGCTTTTCTCTTGCCCTGCTTCTTTCTCCTCACAAGATATTTAGAATTGATTTTATTATAATGATTGAGGCACTGGTAGGCTTCCAAATTGCTTTAAAATTGTAAAAATATCAGTAAAACATTGTGTTCAACTGATACCTACATATATAGTAGCATTTCATTTTAATTGCAGAAAAACATGGATTTGGAGATTTTTTCAATTAGAGAACTGGGGGCAGGGGTTGTTTTAATTGGAGAATTTGGGATTTTTAAACAGAGAAAACCAAGATCCCTGATCATGAGGCATTTGAACCTGTGACCTAGAGATGATAAGAGTCTATCATCCAGTCACAGGTCCCCAGTGCTCACCCATGCCCTTTATAGCCAAGAAATGTAAGTGTGTGTAGTTTTGCTTAACTGTATCTTAATCTCTGTGCCTGCAGCAGAGTCCATGTATACAGGTGAATTCTGATCTAAATTGACCCCATACTTTGTAATGTACAGCAATAGGGCAGTATTCATTTTTAGGTTTTAGAAGCTACATCTGTGACCCCAGGACTGTCTTTCAAATTATTCCTCATTGTGTAGCTCATGGCTGTACACTTCTCTTCCTCCAAGGAAACTGAGAAAATCTTTCTTAGGACTACTCCAAATTATTTTTGCCCCGACTCCTCAGAATGGTTTGAAGCTGGCTGTCTCAGACTGCAGGGAATTACAGATGGACATGCACTGCACCCTGTCCTGTGTGCCCTGCTATGGTGCAAGTCACATCCACAGTGGAGGGATATCTCAGCTGTACCACCGGCCTGCTGTGTGACTCAGTAAGTCTTTCCCTATCTTTTGTCACTCCCAGCCCACTCATCTGCTGTCTGTCTTGTCCAAAAGGGATCACACCTGTTCTATGGTGAGGACTTTAATAGTCCCTCGATCCCCACTTGAGTCTGGGGATCAGGAGTTTTCCAGCAAGAGGTAAATCTCCCAGTCTTGGCTGATACCAAGCAGTACCCCTTGTATTAGCAGACTGAAGTGTACTGCATCTAAGGGCCTCCCCAAGAGGTAAAAATATTCATGTAATCTCTTTTACATCACCTGACATCTCAAGCCCTTTGTCTCCTTGACCCAGCCATTCACCATCTGCTCTGCTCTTCCCACCCCCAAGCCCCTTACACAGGGCCCCCCTTCCTGCCATTTTAAGGATTTTTTTCTCCCCAGGATTGACTGCTTCGCTTGCTCTCACCAGGGCACTTCCCTCACAACTGTTCTTACCCATTCTTTTGTGGAATTTCCCCATTTCTTTCCTTTTCCACTCATGCTCTCTCTCCCTTCTTCCTCCGTTTATGGAACTCCTTCCCTCCCCTACTGATGTGGAAGGGAACGAGCTTCTTACCTGGATATGCAAGTGGGGAAAATTAGCCTGCTGTTTGGCTGAGTCTGCACTAGGTTTGCACTCCCCACTCCCATTTTAGTTTAGATGGAGCGCATCCCTTCTGCATAGGCCCCTCCTATCCCCAAGAGATCTCCAGTTTCTAATAAACCTAAACTCCTTCTCTCTACACCAGTAGTCACTAACCGGTAGATCATGATTGACTGGTCGATAGTGGAGCCTCTGACAGTTGGAGCCTCTGACAGTTGGTCTCAGTCTCAGTTTGTGGGTGCACATGTATGCAGGCACGAGCTCTCCCTACACTGCCCAGCAGGTCAGTCTATGAGGGAAGGAAGGGGCAGGATTGAGGCCCCCGTAGTGAGGGGGAGGAAGGGGGCAGAGGCAGGGGTGGGGGCTGCAGTGAGTGGGACCCCAGCTGAGCTGGGTGTTGGGACAATTGGAGCCCGGGTGGCTTGTCTAGGGGTGCCAGGGGGCTCCTGCTGCTGTGCGAACCCCGGCAGAGGCCCAGGGGGCAAGTGCCCCCCCCAATCCATGCACAGGGCAGAGGTGGCTGCCACTGTGCACTGGTCTCTGAGCCTTGCTGCAGCTGTGCCAGGAGCAGCACAATGCTATATGTGTCCCACTGCCGGGCAGGCAGGGGGCATGGCTCAGGTAGATTCTGGGTTGCACTTGAATTCAAAAAGTGCTCTTCTGCTTAAAAAGGTTGGAGACCACTGCTCTACACCACCTCTTCCTCCATGCATTGAAATTCTACAGCTCTGCCTGCCTCCTTGGACCAGTGCTTGGTACTGGAGCACTTCAGAAAATGCTACTGTGGAGGTCCTGGACTTTAATCTGCTCCCAAACAGCCTAAATTTACCTTGTTCTGTACCTTCCAGTGTCATTGGTGCCAGTATGAACCATAAACACTACAAGTTCCTTCCCAGCACTCCTAGCAAGTCAGTCAGTGTGTCATACCATGTCTTCTACCTTTGCACCAGGCAGGAAATCAACCCTGCAGTTCTGTATGTCACACACCAAACTGTTTATAAAACCAGAGGGGACCATTTTGATCTTTTTAGGGGTGTCTTTTGTGGCCTGTGCTGCATGTAGGGCCTGTCTCTCACTCTGCTTTGGGAGGTCCCTTAAGCAATGACACCCTCTGGGTGCTGCAGCCATACAAAGCATGCTCAAGCTCTGCATGAAGTGGCAAATTAGTTGCCAGGTTGTTGCAGGGTCCCATGAGTCAGGAAGCTGCTGGCCACTATGGGTTCATTTAAACTGCAGTGCTTCCTTATCAAACTCATGCTTTTAGCATTTGTCATACTGAGTAATCCTTTCCAAAACTTTTATAACTGGAACCTGCCTAATAAACTTGTGACCCTGGGTGGCTAGCAATACCCTTCCCCACAGCATGAGGGCAGGGAGGCAAATCCATTCCTGGCAGAAAGAGCAGGGTAAGCAGCTTCTTAGTGGTGGAAAGAGGTTCTGGAAGGTGAGAGAGAATATTCCCTTGCCCTGATGGCTTGTTTCCTGGGGAGAGTGATGCCACTCTTGAGAGATGTGTTGGGCAGGGTGAGGTCTACCAACCTCCCTTTTGGGACCCAGAGGCCTTCAGGTCTGGGTTTTGACCTTTGTGTTGAGCTTAAGCTGTACACTTAGCCTGAATTGTAGTCAAGACATGCACCTGGTGAAAGGAGCAGATGGAAAAATACTGTACCTGACTTAAAATAAATCAGGAAGTTGGCTAACTGAATTGGATAAACATAGCCTGGGCAAAAAAGGAAGTCAGAGCAAAACCTACACTTGCTTGGACTTGCAGGGAGGCTGTTAGAAAGGCCAAAGCAACTACAGAGCTGAGACTGGCAACACAAATTAAAGACAACAAAATGTCGGGGTTTTTTAGGTATGTAGGGAATAAAAGGAAGGCACATGGCAGCATAGGATCCCTACTAAACAAGAAGGAGCAATTAGTAACAGACAAGGGGGACAAGGCTGAGCTATCCAATGTGTTTTTTGCTTCAGTGTTCTTGAACAAGGGTCGTGATATGTCTCCTAATGGGTTCTTAGATGGGCATCAGAAGGACACCAGCCCGCCAACTGTCGACACTGACTTGGTGCAGTCACTTGGATGGACTGGATGTGTTCAGGTCCGGATGAGCTGCATCCAAGAGTTGAAGGAATTGGCCAGCGTCATAGCAGAACCACTGGCACGGCTGTTTGAGTGCTCGTGGCGCTTGGGTCAGGTCCTGGAGGACTGGAAAAGGGCCAGTGTGGTCCCTATTTTCAAGAAGGGGAGGAAGGAGGATCCCAGTAATTATAGGCCAGTCAGTCTCACCTCCATCCTTGGAAAGGTCTTTGAAAAGATTATGTGGGAGTCCAGCAAGAAAAATAATGCAGCAGGGAAACCAGCATGGATCTGTAGCGGGTAGATCATGCCTGACAAGTCTGTTTTTGTTTTATGACAGGGTCACAAAATGCTTAGATGCAGGAGTAGAGGTAGATGTCATTTTCTTGGACTTTAGCAAGGCATTTAATATGGTATCTCATCCCATTCTCATAAATAAATTAAGAGGCTGTGACATAGATGTTTATATGGTCCGGTGGGTGGCAGATTGGCTTAGCGGTTGCACCCAGAGAGTGATAGTAGATGGGTTGGTATCGCCTTGGAAGGATGTGGGTAGTGGGGTCACACAGGGTTCAGTCTTTGGACCTGTACTATTCAATGTCTTCATCAGTGACTTGAACGTGGGTGTAAAGTGTACTCTGTCCAAGTTTGCAGACGATACTAAATTGTGGGGTGAAGTACATGCCCCAGAGGGTAGGGAACGACTGCAGGAAGACCTAGACAGTTTAGAAAAGTGGGCAATACACAATAGAATGCAGTACAACAAGGACAAGTGCAGAGTGCTGCACCTGGGGTGAAAAAATATCCATCATACCTACTGGCTGGGGAATGACCCTCTCAGCAGCACAGAAGCGGAAAGGGATCTCGGAGTTAGACTGGACTCCAAGATGAACATGAGTCGTCAGTGTGATGAACTCATCAGCAAAGATAACAGCACTTTATCATGCATCAGGAGATGCATGACAAATAGATCCAAGGAGGTGATGCTTCCCCTCTATGCGGCATTGGTCACACTGCAGTTGGAGTATCGCATCCGGTTTTGGTTGCCATACTTCAAGAAGGATGTTGATAGACTTGAGAGGGTCCAGAGGAGGGTCGCTCGTATGGTTAGGGGCATACAGGACAAGCCCTATGAGGGGAGACTGAAGGACCTGGACCTCTTCAGCCTCCGCAAGAGAAGGCTGAGAGGTGATCTTGTGGGCACCTACAAATTCATTAGGGGGATGCAGCAAGGGATCGGAGATGCTCTGTTCACCAGGGCACCTCTTGGGGTAACAAGGAACAATGGTCACAAACTGACAGAGAGCAGATTTAGACTAGATATCAGGAAAAACTTCTTCACAGTAAGGGTGGCCATTTGGAATGGGCTTCCCAGGGAGGTCGTGCTAAGCTGAGCTTCACCCATGCACAAAACCTCTTACGTTGAGGAGTGCAGCAATGCTTTTCATTTAGGCCTAGCAGACTGTCTGGAGGTAAAGGCTGCCACTAGACACAGCAGAGCAGGTGAGCTGCTACCAGGACTACTTTAGCACTGCTCACTCAAGCCTGACTCTCATTGCATGGGGAGGGCTGCTCTCACTCCAGCTATAAGTTAGTATTAGCTTGAGGTAATCCTTTTGTGAAGACATAAACTAAGAAACCGCATCTTCTGGTGAGGCCAGTCCTTTGGAGAAGCTGCTGGGAGGGCAGTCCCCTAACTTAACTCAGAGTTTCTCAACCAGCGGGACTTGATGATTGTGTAGGTGGGACTTCAACTCATTGCCCGCTTGAAAAAAAATCAGTTGTTTGCACTTCAAATAGATGAATCAGCAGATATCTCGAACAGTGCATAAGTGGGGTTTTGTTTTTATCATGGTGGGCATGAACGATGCATGCCTCCGGAGGCTGGGGGCAAGGCATCTGCCCAGGTAGTGAGCTCCCGCAGGCAGCTGCGGTGGTGTTGGCGGCAGGGGACCACCAGCAGACGCCACTGGCAGTGGCGATCGGAAACCGCCTGCAGACGGCGGTGGTGAGGGGGTGGGTGCTGAACATTGGTGGCAGCCAGCGGGGGTTGGCAACTGCCCACAGACGCTGCCGGTGGTGTTGGCATGGCCGGCAGCGTTGGCGGCACTTCTTTCAGAGGGTGCACAACCAATCTCAAGGGGCGCACATACACCCCCTACCACTGGTGACTCAGAGGACGCATTGGTGGTGCACCCCCTGCGAAAAGGTGCCATCGACACTGCCACCCCCCCTCGCTGGCGGTGTCTGCGAGCGGTCTGCAATCGCCGCTGGCCACTGCCGGTATGGCTGGCAGCTTCTGTGGGTGGGCGCCAGCGCTATGGCCGCCTGCGGGAGTTCGCCGTGCCCTGCCAGCCTCGGGGCAGGCGGCCTTCATGCCCCCCACGCCTCGCCAACGATGGTGGGACCCAAGGTGCGAAAGGTCTTCCCTAAACGGAGCCCTTCTCCTGGGAGAAGCAGCGGCGCGGGAGGCAGGAGGCGCTGTTGCCTTGCCTGCACTCCCCTCTGACTTGCCATGGCCACCTTCCCCGAAAGAAAGGGCGGCCAGGTTGCAAGGAGCGCCCCGGGAGAGGCGCTGGGGCCCGGGGTTCCCGCGCCGGGGGGAGGGGGGACGCGGGCGGTTGGGCGGCCCCGCGCCGCCTCAGCGCTGCAGCCGCGAGGTCTCCCTCGCAGCGGGGCCCCGGCGCCGCCGCCCCCTCCCCCGCACCGCGGCCAAGTGAGGCACCAACAAAGGAGCAGCCCCGAGCCCCGCGCCGCCTGCCAAGCCACGCAGCCGTCTGCTGCGAGCCCGAAACTTTTTTTTCCTTCTTCTTCTCCTCCCTCCCTTTCCCAGCTTTTTTGGGATCGGCCCACAAGTGAGGGACTGCCCGGCTCTCCGGTGACGCAGTGTCTGAGGCTCGCTTTGAACCATTAACAGACACAGAGAGACACACTTTTTTTTTTTGGTTGGTATTCCTCCTCCTCCTCGAGCTGTCCTTCCTTCCCCCCCTCTCCCTCCTCCAGCCCAGTCCCTGCATCCTCCTCCCGGCCCGAGTGAGAGCAAGAGGGGAGAAAACAGTCAGTTAACCCACCAAGGCTGCAAGGACAGGAGGGAAGAGAGACAGGAGAGGGGGCGGGGAGGTAGGGGGCAGAGAAAAAAATCCAGCCTCCATCCCAAAAAAAGCCCCCTTCGGCTACTCCATCCCCGGGCATGAAACTCTTGAATCCCGCCTGCTTTCTATGGCCACGGCTGCTGCGCTGCACTTTGTGCTTCTTGAGCCTGGATGCGGGACTCGGCGCCGCTCGCTCAGGTAGGGGCTTGCAAAGGGGGGGGTGCCAAGTCCGGGGGGGCATCTGGGCCAAGGAGGTCTTTCCCTCGCCCCTTTCTCTGGCGGAGAGGGGGGAGAGAAGGAGCCAGCTCCAGGAGGAGCTGAGTGAAACCAGATGTGGAGGACTGGCTGCCGGGAGCGGGGCTGGGCTGGAATGAGGCTGCACAGCTCATTCAAAAATAATGACCCCCCAATCCTGTGCCCCAAAAGGTGCCCCCTGTCCGCCCAGATCAGTCCACTCCACTGCCTGGGCTGTCCCTTAGCAAATGCATCCACCTGGCACATCCCCTCAGGCCAACAACTCTGGGGTGGATGCAGAGGTAGAGGGCCTGGGGCCCTTCAGCCTCTGGAAGTGACAGTGACCTGGCACACATCGCTTTGTGCATGGCTTGTCAGTCCCCAGAGGTCCATAAAGACCCAGAGACTCCCCCCCTCCCCCCCCCCCCAAGCACCAAGGCAAGCTCAGGAGTGCTTGTGTGGCTCGGTTGCGTGTTGCTGTATTATTATTTTTTTTCCCTTTCCTTGTTTTTGGCCAAGTTGGCAAACATCCACCCAAGAGTCTGGACAGCTTGGGGGTGGTACCAGACAGGCGGGCTCAAAAGAGGGGGGGAAGCGTCTCTTCAATCCAATTCCTGCTATTTTTAAGACGCAGGCTGGTAAGCGCAAACAGAAAGTCAGCGCGGCCCGAAGGAAGCTTCCAAGGAATTGGAGGCTGTATCATAAGAGGAGAAGAATGCTACAGAGAGAGGGACTGCGGGGGCAAGAGTGGGTCTTGTGGGACAGGAGTTTATTAGGTCAGGCTGGATGTTAACCAAACTGCTCAGGAGCTGGCTTGCCAGCTCTGGAAACTGTAGATGCAGTATGGAAGCCTTTTGTCTTCAGTGGGAGGTTGGTGTGGATTTGTAACCATTCCATCTTTTCAGGCCGCAGTGCCACCCAGCACCTCATTCAGCCCCAACACTGAGCATAGGTTTGGGTCCCAGTAGGAGTTAAGCTCCTACTTAAGCGTTTTGCTGAATGGAGCATAGATGGGAATTTATCAGCTATGATTTTTAATTTTTCCTGACAAAATCTGTTTTTTTAAACTCTTGCCAGATGCCTGTGGCTTTTCAAGACATCCCATGTAATAACCATTATAAATATTTTAGAACCCAGAATGTGTCTGTTTCCAGAAAGGAGTGATCAGTGTCCATTTCTGTCACTTCTTTTAATTCATTGTGCCACATTAGCATCCAAAAAAGAAAAAAATTAAAATTGTCTACGTTTGCCAAAATGAAAACAAACTTAAGGCCTTGGCCTAATTTATTAGAGTACACTTTGTAAATCTAAACCAGATTTGTGACTGACAAATTAGAAGGCCTGTGCTGTTTTTTTCTTCCTCTGTGTATAAAATAACAATAGGGACAAGAATATGCTGGTCCGGATTTTACCCTCTGAGGTTACTGGTTGCATATGTATGACCTGACCCATCCTGAAGAATACTGATAGAAAGAGGAGTCACAAAAGATGTAATGCACAAAACTTGCATGACTTCTGTTTGTGTCACAATAGCATTTAGAGATTTCAGTAAAAACCAAGTGTGGGGTGCTGTACTAATCTCTGTTAAGAGGCAGCTCCTGTCCCAAAGAACTATATTTGAAATAATCTAAGCTAAGGCTAGGAGGGGAAACAGAGGCACAAAGAGGGAACTCATCGATTGCCCACAAAATTTAGAAAGCAGTGTCAGTAAACTAATGGAAAGTAAACGATGTTGCTGATTTGGAGATGAGAAAGTGAGGCATGGAGAACTTCAGGGTCTTTACTATAAGTGAGAGTAGTTCTTTTTATGGTCCAGATTTTCCAAGGTAATCACGCTCCAGCTCCTGTTGATTTCCCCAGTGACTAAGGTAGTTCTTCTGCAAACAAGAGGTTTGGGAAAGACCCAGAAAAAGAACCCAAGTCTTGTAAGGCCCAGTTAATGCCATAAAAGCAGGGCCCCAAGGACGGTCCTGTGTAAAATGGGTTTGGCTGTTCTCATTTGTTTCCATGCTGAGGTGAGACTGGAAGAGCAGATCTCTGGGTTGTCCTCTGCTAGCTGTGGGTATGGGGCAGAGTTTAGTGTAGCACATTGTATCAGTGGCCAGGTTCATTAGGGAGGGTTTTGGCCAGGGGCAAGAGGGTGAGCCCCCTGCTGCATGAATCTCTTCAACTATTTGTGGAGTTTGCAAAACTGCTTTGAATTCAGAAACTCTTCCTATCCCTTGTAATCTTAAACCCCTGCTTTTTATTCCAAGGGTAATTACATTTAAAGACCTCTACCCATGATTTTGCAGCTAAAGGGGATGTCTGTGCTTAGAATTATGTCTCAAAAGCCCTCCTTCCAGTTGCCCTCTGGTGCTCCCTGGGCAAAAGTGGGTGAACTTTGAACAGCACATGGGCTTTGTTTATTTTCTCCTCCCCAGTTTGCTCCTTTCCTCTGAATTCTCTATTCATTTTCCACTTGGTCTCCTTCTCCGCTCCATTTTTATCCAGTTCCTTTCTCCCCTGCCAGTTGTTCTCTGCTTCTCCCTTCTCTTCCCAAACTTGCTATGCAAGGAGCACTAACTCCGTAGCATTTCAGTTTGCTTGTAGGACTGCGATCTGCTGTGGCAAAAACTGGGTTTCCTGTCTCTGCTCCTGCCCCTAGTGAGTCAGGCCTGTTTAGTTTACTGACCACAAGAGTTCATGCTTCAGTTGGGGCTGCCAGCCCAATGGGGAAGGGAATTGAGCAGGCTGCCTTCTGCTTTGCTTTGCACACAGTGTGCCGCGTTGTCAGCAGGGTTCATTGTGGCTGGGGTTGTATGGAGCAGGCTGATACTCCAGCACTGAGCTGAGCTTGCAGTTTGGAAAGGACTCTCTCTCCCTTTGAGTTGTGATTTGAGCAGATTAGTCATAAAAACAAGCTGTTTCACAGTCACTGGCTTGATCCTTATCTTTCCTTAAACCAGTGGTTCTCAACCTTTTTAAATTGGAGGCACCCCTCATAGACTCAAGGCAACCCCCCCAAAAAGCTAGCTCTTAGCTTTCATTCATTTATGAACTACAGAGTAATAGAGTAATTCTTCTGTTGCAAAGAGCAAAGAAAGACCACAACAGGGCCAATGTTTTGATCACTTTTGATTCCTGTTTGAAATTTTTGGGTCTATCTTCTGTATCAAATTTGGTTACCTAATGGTGCTAAATGTATGTGGTACCCCATTGGTACCCTTGAAAGGATCTCAAGGCACCCTGGTTGAACATCATTGTAAAAACAAGGGTGGGCAGTTATTTTGGGTGGAGAGCCGCTTACTGAGTTTTGGCAAGCCATCGAGGGCCACATGACAGGGAGTCAGGGGCAGATAAATATTAATTTTCTAAATTTTTTAGGGGCCCTGCAGGCCAGATAGAATAGCCTGGCAGGCCACATCCGGCCTGTGGGCTGCATTCTGCCTTAAAGGGACACTGCAGGTAAAATCTGGATCCTAAGCAGCTGGCCCTCAGACACAGAGTACCAGCCTTCTGGAGAAATTCCTGGGGGACAATGATCACTAGGTTCCCCTTGCAGAGACTCCTACTACACATCTCCCTCAGGGAGAGAGTGAACTGGAGGCAAGGCATCACCTGGGTCTGGAGACATCTGCAGTAAGGATTGCTGTGCCTTCTGACTGTAGTTCCTTCCAGCAATACTCTTGCTGCTGTTGTTATCTGTTATCTCCAGAGCTTTGCCAGATCCTCTGAAGAGTCCCAATGTCAACATTTTGCAGCAGTCATTATTTTCTCACTAACTCTAGTTAATGCCACATATTGGGGGTGCCCAGCAGTGTTCCCAGTTCACACAGAGGAAGCTTGCAGGCCAGCAGGAGCCATTGTGATTTTCTCATCTGACCTCTTGCACAGCACATGGATTCCTACAGCTGATGGAATTATTCTTCCCTGTTACATAAATGAACATTTTCAAGCCCTGTAACTTGTGTCTGAACTAAAATATGTCTAGGAGAAAGGCATTCTTTTACAGACTCCAGAGGGTGGAGCCCACCAAGTCTCTTGGGCTGTGCATGCAATGTGAGCACCCAGACTATATGATCAGATGGCCTCTTCTGGCAATAAAATCACTGACTCCTCAGCAAGCTGCTCCAGTGGTTAATTACCCTCATTGTTATAGCTGCTGTCAGATCCAAGCTAAATGGAGCACAGTTTGGCTTAGCAGGTTTGGGTTGAACACTGTACCGTTCACTTTACATTGTTTCCTGCTGTGGGTGATCATTTGGGGTATGAATTATTTCTTGTGCATTGGCACCCACAAGTCTGTTCCAAGGTCCATGGTACCAGCTGAAATCCCACCCCGTCAAAGGCTGTGGCAAACTCTTCATTGATTTCAGTCAACTCAATGCTCATTTATTCCAGTTTTACCCTTTTACTTCAGTGAGGGAGTTTACAGTCTAAGGCCTGGTCTGCCTGCCAGGTTGTCCTCCTTCCCATGTTGGAATAAGTATCTGCCTTCAAATGAAGGGAGGGTGCTTCTGTTTTAAGTTTATTAAATATATCAATAGGGTTAATGTTTGCAGGTAGGATCTAGAGCAAACAAAGGTCAACAGAGATTAAATGACTTTCTCAGGGTCACATAGCAGGTGGGTGGCAAGGCCAGGAGCAGAACACAGCTCTCTTGGGCCAAAGCCCACACGTCTGAGTCAACTGCTATTCAGCTGCAGTGGTTGTTCAGCTTAACTGAATCTAGACGTGGTTATTTTTAGGAACGTAAGAAGTGCCATACTGGCTATGGTGAATGGTCCACCTAGCCTAGTACCCTATATCCAGTGCTGGCAAGTAGTAAAAGCTTTAGAGGAAGAGTATATGAATGGGGCAGATCTATAGTGGTCCATCTCCTGTCAGACCCTCCCTGTTGCGAACTGTTGTTCACTTAGGGATGACAGAGGATTTATCCCAGAATGTTCTGTTTAATAGTTTCCCATGAACCTGTCCTCCATGAACTTGCCTAATCCCTTTTTGAACCTGGTTATACTGTCTGCCACTGCAACCCCCTGTGGCAACAAGTTCCAGAAGTTTAACCACATGCTGTATAAAAAAAGTACTTGATCTTGTTTTTTTAAATCTGCCTCCTGCTAATTTCAGTGGATGCCCCCTAGTTCTTGTATTGTGGGATTTAGTGAATAAGTTTTCTATTTACTTTATTCACACCCTGAATGGTTTTCTAGACTTCTGTTACATCCCCCCCTCAACCTTGTCCTTTACAAACTGAAGAGTCCCAGACTTTTCAGTCTTTCCTGGGAAGACAGCAGCTGTTCCATACCCCAAACACCTTTGTTGCCCTTTCTGTTTCTCATGCCTTAGCATTAGGCAGCTGTGTTTGGGCTTGCATCATGGAGGATGGTAAATAAAATGAAAAACTCTTCTCAGTGACCTTGCTACTTACAGCAGAAAAGTCACAAAATTCTTCCTGCTCCAATATTTGTTTGTAAAACGCTTTGGCTTGAGTTTTTTAAAAATCGTCCTTGATTTTTTGGGTGCCCAACTTGGCTTTACTTGTCAGAGTTTGTGATCATGCCCCCTCCACCTCCCATCCCCATGCTCCCAGATGGAGTTTGAAAGAGCTGCACATGCTCAGCAACATTGAAAATTGAGATCAAATTGTTCTCTTAAAAATTGAGGTACCCAGTACTAGCAGCAAATCTGCCAATGTGGCCTTCATGTGTAGAGCTACATAGAAAGACATAAAAGTTATAACTGGTCCATGTATTTCACTAAATTACAACCTTTTTAGCCTTCCACTAAATTGCCACCATGAAATTTACCACCTTTTTAGCCTTTCTTGACAATGACCAACATTTTTGCATGTGGATAAAATATTTCCACATTTGTCACTTAGATTGCAAGTGCTTTGGGGACGGGACCATGTTTTTGTTCTGGGCTTCTGAAAGAGTCTAGTGCAACAGGGTCCTAGCCTGGGACTAAGCTACCTAGCGGGGGTTGTACATGACATGGAGGTTTAATTCTCCCTAAATTGAACTAGTGGTTTTTTGAAAACACTGCTTCAGTTTAGGGCAAAATAAACTCGTGTCATGTACTCCAATGTCGGAGCCCGATCCTTACCTACCTCTCCAGTGGTGGGTGTGGGAAAGAGCGAGCTGCTGGCAGGCAGAGTAGCGGTCCGTGAGGTGGGGGTGGGGGGAGAGGGGACTGGTGCTTCCCTCTGCAGCAGCAGTGGCTTCCCCCCACCCCTCCAGCAGCACCTGCCTGCTGACACCTGGCTCGAGTAGTCCCAGGGGGCACCGCAGCCGTGGAGGAAAGCATTGGGCCTCCGCACAGCTCAGCAGGCAGGCTTGGTGGGGAGATCAGGCTCGCCACTTTTTTTTTTCTTTCTTTTTTGTGGATCCTGCCTTCCTGGGCTGCTGCTGGGCTGCCTGCACAGTCCCTGAGCTGCATGGGGCCTGCTGCTCCCCTCCATGGCTGTAGGGTTTAGAAACTAAAACTCGTCGGAGGTTTTTTACTTCGCAGCTCCCGAAAGTCATTTAAGGCGCATTATGCTGTTAAAAGTGCTACAGCAGCTGGAATTAATGCACAGTACGCCACCAAATGTGCAAGCAGCAGTGCCATTAAAGTGGTGCAAAAGGCATTGAACCCACCTTAAACCTGCTTTAAAGTGTCATCTACAAACTCCCATAAGTGCTAACACAATACAGATAATTCAGAATAATAAATAATAATTACTACTTGGGCACACTTTGGTCCCTTGGAAATAACTTTAGTATCATAGTTGCATTGAACAGACACGGTGAACAGTGGACCCATATTTTGGTAACCAAAAATCATGTGGCAAGTGAAACCAATGGTGACCATTTGGAGCTGGTTGGATTACTGAACCTTTCTTTTCCCTTTGTTGTATGCACTGTTTTCTGACTGGCATGGAAGTCATGCAAATCCTAAGGCAGAATTTTGCTCTTTAAGATTATTGAATGGTACACTTGGATAGAGCTTAAGTGCCGGAATTAGGAGGATTGCATCATGGCCTCCTTTCTGCATTTGGATCCATGAAAGTAAATGGAGCCCTGGGAAGACAAGCATATGCACTGGTTTTGTATAGAGTGGTAGGGATGTCAGGTGTGTTTAGATTAGGATATTAAGAGACAGGATTCCTGGTTTCTGCTCCTGACTCCCCTGTGACCTTGAGCAACTAACATTTCTAGGCACAAGCTTTCTCTAAAATAATTATAGATAAATTAGCCTATGTCAGTGGTTCTCACCTGGGCTCACACAGGTGCTGCGGGACCCTTTTATGGGTGCTGCTGCTCCTGCCACCACAGCCAAGCGAAACTGCTCTGCAAGTCTCTGTGCCCAGAAAGGGCATGCAGGGCCAGATGGGGAAATGGCTGTGGCAGGAACAGGTGTTCCTGCCTGCATTAGGTTTTTCTCCCATCCCTTATTGGCTGATAGTTTGGCTGTAAATAGGAAATGCAGGCAACAGTCTGTAGGGGGACTCTCTACATGTAGGGTAGGGGTTCCGGAAGTATGCAAGTATGCAAGACATCTCTGCGGGTAGTACACAGGAGAAATTGTGTAATGGCTGATTTAGTTTTCATTATAATAATTGGCATTTAAGGGGTTAAAATACAAAACGTATGTTGATAGGGGAATGCGGCTAGCTGGTAAATCTGGAAGGGAGTATGCAATTAGAAAAAAGTGTAGGAACCTCTGATGTAGGGTATAGCTACATTCAGTGTCTGCAAAACCTGCAGTTCTTATTTATAAACTTTCAACCAGTGGGGGAGGAGAGCAAACCCTAAATCAAGCAGGGGTGTCTACTCTTGCCATAGCTCTTTCCCCATCTGCCCCCCACACCCCTTCTGGAAATAAAGGTGCATAAGGCCGTCTCAGCTGTTGTTGGTGGCAGCCTGGAGATAAAGGAGGTAAGCTGAGATTTTCTAGTGGTTCTCAGTTGGGGTGTAACCTAGTCCAGGGGAGTTATGGAGGGATGCCTTGAGTTTAAAAGGTTGAGAAACTCTGCCCTATGTGCTACAGAGTGTGCAAGGAGGACCAGAGCAATTTCATAGTTTCATAGTTTCTAGGGTCAGAAGGGATCTGAGCAGACATTTGTTAATTATCGTAAAACCTATAGCTTAAATGCTCTATCTAGGCCTGATCCAAAGCTCCTTGAAGCTAGTAGAAGAAATGGCTGTTGACTTCACCAGTCAGGGTCATAAATAGTCTCCCCAGAGGTGAGATCAGATCTGAATAACGGGGCATTCTGGTAACTCTCTCACCACATAAACAACATCTTTGCTATGTGCCATTGCCATGGCCAGAAGGAGTTTGTTGGCTCTTTATTACCCAGAACAAGGCTTCAGGGTGTTTCACATGCAAATCCAGCCCATCAGAGGCTTTACTTTTTTCCTGGAGCAAGAGAACAGCTTACTTTCCCTTGAGGTTTAGTAAGATTTAAAAAAAGAAGGAAAAAACAACTCACAAAAACCCCCCCTACTTTTCTTTTACTTCTTGGCCTGAGTGTGTAGATCCACTTCCTGCTGAGTCAGGCCCCAGCCAGCACCAGGCAGGCCTGACTGGGTCTCTTGTGTGACAGGCTGTGTCTGAGGAGGATGCTGGAAGGGAAGCAGAACACTAACCAAAGCTGTGCTTAGAAATGATTTATTTCTTTTCCTTTTTTAACAAGTATTTTTAAAAGGGTTGGTGGTGGTTGGGGGCAGGAGAAAATAAACACAGATATAACCCAGGAAGTTTCTCAGCGTGGGTACCTCTGACCATCACAGAGGTCTGACTTGAGATACCTCACCCGCATTTATTATTTTCCCCTTCCTCCTGGAATTTTGGACCTCAGTCAAGATCCAGGCTTGAAGTGCACAGCCACAGTCATCTTTAGGACTCTGGGGTCTTTATCCTGGCTCAGCCGCATTGGGTAAATCACCTCCCCCCACATCTATTCAGATTGTAAGGCCTTTGAGACAGCTACTGTTTTTCTTATTATATACCATATTTTCTTGCATACAGCACACATCTTTTCACCCAAAATCAACCCCTCAAAATTGGCTGCATGTATTAAGTGAGGAAGCTGCTTTTAAAAAAATCTAAGATAGAAGCACCTTGCTTGGATCCCTGGTCCACAGTGCAGCAGCTCTGGTATTACTCGTATGACAGCTGAGGGAGTCAGTGACCAATTAATTGTTTTTAATTTCAGAGGTGTTAAAGATCATCAATCCTTTTTAATAGCCTTGATGTTCCACTAATGAAACTAACTTTTCTTAGGGGAATTTTGCTTTCTGCTAGGGCTTATTTCACAGCTCTTTAGCTCTTTTCCAGATCAGAGATCCACGCATGGAAACCAGTCTTCAGCAACGTCTAGGGCAGGGGTGGGCAGAAAACGGCCCACATGCTGGATCTGGCCTGCCAAAGGATTATGCCTGCCCCGTGCAGGTCCCTCAGTCCAGCCCAGCTCAAATGTAGAGGGCGGCCCTGGCTGGATGCCCGATGGCACTAGACACGCCTGCCAAGATAGAGGAGGCAGCTCCTGGCTTTCAAACTAGAGCCCCAGCACCAAGGTGGCCACTCCCACCCACCTGCCCCAGTGACTGGAGGGAGCATCAGCACTCAACACAGCCTGCAGGAAGGGACCCCAATGCTGGCAGTGACAGGCTGTTTGCAGAGCTGCTGCTCCTGATTGGCCCTACTGCATGGCGTGTCCAGCACAGCCCCCAGTGTGTGGCTCCTGCCCGGTACTTGCTGCCCAATATTCCCTGCATAGCCCTGCCCTGCCCGCGCTCTCCCTCCCCACGGCCCAGGCCCTCCACTGCTCCCCACCTTGGCAACGGCTCTGCTTGAGTCTCGACCTGCTGCGAAGCTCTCGTGCACCGCCATTCCAGCTGGGCTAATGCTTGGCTCCGCACAGTGCTGGGAGTTGGGACGTCTGCAGAAAGTGCCAAGCCCCTGCTGGCGGTGGGTAGGGGTGGCGGGAGCCCTTTGCATTCCTTTCGCTCTGAGGCCCTTCAGCTCTTGACACCTTACTGTTTGGGTTTTGCAGGCTGCTGCCGCTTAGCCCAGGATCCTGGTCCTGTGCACCTGTCCCATTCCTGATGCTGCTCCCTGCTCACCTGTAGCCCCATGCTAGCTGGGGCCAGGGCAGAGCCCAGGAATGGGAGGGGTACAGAGGGTTGGGGCTGGGATCCCAGGCCAAGCAGCGTGGCAGAACACTTTAATTTTCAGGTTCAGTCTTCTCAGGACCTTGGGGTCTGGCTGTGAGCTAATGTCAGTGTACCTGTATTGTGAAGAGTTATTTCTGATTTACCCCTGTGCTAATGGAGAGATCAGGCTCTTAAATTTTGGCTCCCTGTGGCAAGGGGTGTTTTCCTGCTTTTAAGAATGCTTTGAAGATTTCAGATGTTTGTCATCTACCAGCTCGGGGGTATGTGTTGGTTCCTAAGTATGACTTGCACTTCCTGTATGCCAGAGCCTAAGCAATCTTTAAAAAGTAATTGCATGTAATATCAAAGGAGAGACAAGACGGCCCTTCAGGGATTTGTTTGCTATTGAGTGTGTGGGCTCCTAAAAAATTGGTGTCTGTTTCTAGCACAAGTAGAACTTACCTTCCAGCACATTTTCTCACTGCCCCTCCAGGGTACAGGCCTGAACACGTACTTGTGTATCCCTTTTTTTTATTCCTTAATTAAATAAATGAATGACCTCAGAATAAATATTTATGTGCCTGTCTAATTCTCCCAGACAGCACAAGGTATGTTACTGCATCTCTAACGCCTGCCATAAAGAACTCTGTTATAAAGTAAGAGCCATGTCATGACTACCGTACAATCCCAGTGAAGCCAGTAGGTATGCCTGGGTGTTGTGGTGGAGGGTGTGTTACTGAGGAGAGGATGTTTTCAATATTAATGGAGATGGTATCATGCTGAGTTGTGCATGGACCAGATATTGTTTTCAGTTACGCTGGTGTAAAGCTGCAGCTGGAGTCATAGAATTATTCAGGCTTTCATTACTGATTGAGACCAGAATCCTATGAGGGTTTCCTTCCCTCACCCTGGATTTTTTTTTTTGCACTAGCTCTTTGTGCTTGATAGCTGAGGAACAAAATGTTGTTCTGGCATTGTGCTCTGCCACTCCTGGCATCTGAGAGGTTGGATTCAGGATAGGCAGTGCAATAAGACTACAGAACAGCCACCAGAGGCTAAAAATTTCTAATTGCCTTCCTCTGGATTCAACCCTGTAGCCTCAGTGGCCTTCCTGGGGCTAGCTCATGAGCTTTTCAAATGCATGTCAGTGCATGGGAGTTGGGTATCCAGGTATGTTATTGCTTGCACGGGGTCTGGGTGAGAGAATTAGAATAGCATCCTCCTGCAGGCTGTTGTTTTTGGTTGGAGGTTGCATTTTGGTACTGGAAAAGAGCAAAGGTAAGCAGCCCTGTCCTGAGGACAGAATCCTTCTGGCAGTCTCTGTCCATGTAGAGTAGGGGTGGTCAAAATATGGCTTATGGGCTGGATCTAGCCCATTGACAGATTGGATCTGGCCCACAGGCAGGCAGCTGCCAACTCATTGGATTTGTCCCAGGGTCATGAACGACATGTGCCCCTGGAGGCGGGGGGGCATGATGACTGCCTGGATGGTGGTGGTGACAGCAAGCAGGAAGCTCCTGCAGGCAGCTGCAGCAGTGTCATGGGAGACGGGGTGGTGAATGCTGACCAGCGGTTGGCAACCACCTGCAGACACTGTTGGCACTGGGCAGGTTGGCAGGACTGCCTCCCAATTATTTTGGGTAGAGGGCTGCTTTTGGCAAGCTGTTGACAACCACATAGGTAGCCCTGCCCCCTGACAGGTGCCCTGCTCCCTAATTGCCATATTGTGTTTGGAAGTCCTGCCCCCTAACCTCTGACCTTTGCCACCAGAAGTCCCTCCCCTTGCCTCTGGGAGTACTCCTTTCAGCAAAGGGTTTTGCCATCTCAGAACCAGAAAAATACCAAATTATATTTTAAAAATTGAACATCTACAACATTCATTAATTTGATTTCAAAAATTTTTTTGTCCTGGTTTACACATGTTTGTGTAATATACATAGAGGTGATTGCACAATAGCTTAAAATGAAGTCTTACTCTTGTATATTGTGGGGCATGGGTATAGATTTGTGGGGCGCTGTGGGTATGTAAGGTGTGGGGGAGGTTATGGGTGTCTGTGGGGGCTTTGTGGGGGGGATAGGTGTGTGAGTGTGGGGTAGGGAGCATGTGAGTATATGTGTGAATATGTCAGGAGGTGTGCATATGTGGAGAGTGGGTGGGTATGGGCTTTGTGGGATGCTCTCTGCGGTGGGAGGGTGGCTGGAGTGTTTGAGGGGGTGTGGGGGTCTGCATGTATGGCAGGGTGTGTTTATGGGACTCGCCCTATGAACACACAAACACACACTCCCTCCCTCACTGCGTGCGCACGCGCACACAAACACACTCACACTCCCTTTTTCTTTCCCTCTCCCTCATTGCTCTCTGTATCTCTCACCCTCCCTCATTGCATGCACACACACAGCCTTCCACTCCTGGTTCCAGGGTACCGATGTGGCCCTATGCTCCTGTGGTCCATCAATGCAGGCTGGGGCACGTGGTACTGGAGGCTGGCGGGTGTGCAGGAAAGCAGTGAAAGCCAGGCCAGCAGAGGCTTCCGGTTGGGAGGACGAGGGTGGGAGGGGGTTGGGAATGGGTTGGAGCTGGGCTTGCCTTGTTGCTGGCTCCCCCTGGGTCCTACTGCCTTTGGCTCCTGTCATCTCTGACAGGCAGCCAGGAGCAGATAAATATTAATTTTCTGAATTTTTTTAGGGGCCATGGGCTGGATAGAATGGCCTGGCAGTTTGGATCTGGCCCACAGGCTGTATTTTGTCTGCCCCTGAAGTAAGCTCTGCTGGTGTTTCATTTAGCTGCCTGGACTCAGATTGTAACTATTTTGGAGTTCCTTGACAAATCTGAGAGCCCTAGGGACATCTCAGCCTCCTTGCTGATCTGTCAGCAAAAGTGACTAGGGATGGGGGTGGCTGACAGGGTCCCAGCATTAGGAATATTGGGTCTTTTGAACCTCCAGCTTCATATCTCTCCCAGGATGGTCTCGACAGGCTACTGCAGATGGAGGGATATCTCAAGGAGCTTTCTGTAGGAGAAGGAGCAGGCATTGGTCTCCTTTGTGTGAGGCAGCAGACACTTTAAGATATAACTTTCACAGAGAAGAGTAGGACTGCCTAAGCCAGTGGCCTGGGCAGCGCTTGCCCCCTCCCTCACTGTGGGGGGAATTGATCTGTCCCCTGCGTTGATCTGCACCCCCCACCCTCCATTCCCCTTCTCTCCCCCCTCCCCTTCCACTACACTGGACTTACCAGCTGGAGGCAGCTGTATCAGATATCAGATCGGTATAGGCTGATATGCCTCCTTAAATATCAGCTATCAGTATTGCCCCTCAGATCTATTGGTGGACCCCTCCAGTTTACATACATTCATTTTGCACTTTTATCCTTTGGGACATAATAGCAGAGGTTGCTGTTCTGCACTGATTCTGTTTGGTAGGCTGGTTACACGTTTACAGTACTTATTACCTTGGTATGTGGATGTGGAGCCAGTTTCTGGCTAGCTTCTGTTACACATATGTAACAAGAAGGTCATGGATTAAAAATGTCCTTTTGCAGATTCCGGCCAAAATCCTATTTTGGATGCATTCCTTGTGGGTGCTAGGTGCCTAGAGGAAGCTGGGCTGAATATAGGGCTATATGCCCCTGCAGTGGCTACAGAGTGGCTGGGAAACATGTTGAGGTACGTTTTGCAGTGGAGATGCCTCTATCACTTTCGCTCAGGACAGTCCATCTGATTGAGCCAAAATCCCACTGTGGGGTTTCCATCTGCCATGCAGTTCTTCTGGCATATAGTACAGTGTGTGGCAAGCACGGGGGTGGTGAAGGGTACTGTTGAAATGCTGGGTGATGGGATAGTGTTTTCTGGAACCTTGAATTTATATGAGGCTCATTGATGTTCCTTATGGAAAGAACAAGACCTGCTGCTTTATAGAACTCAGGTCAAGGTTTGCATCAAGTGCTTGAAGCATGCCCAAGGGAGCAAGCGAGTGTTAGGTCCCCGTGTTCCTGTTCCTTTCTGTAGCATGGCCTTCTCACATTGTTTCAGTCATGTCACTTACATTCTCTGTGCCTCCTGTCTCTTTGTTTGGAGAAGAGTGATGAGCCCTTGATGTTCAACTGAAGGATCTGGAAAAATGGCAGAAGAACCTGCTGCCCTCACGTCAGTTTGGGTACATAGTACTGACAACCTCAGCTGGTATCATGAACCATGAGGAAGCTAGGTGAAAACACACAGGAGACAAAATCCTGGGATTCTTTTTCTAAAACTTGTAAGCCAGGCGTACTAATAAATTGTTCAAATGGGAAAAAAACCCCCAAAAACAAAAAAACCCCTCCCTCTCAGAATTAATTAAATACTGATAGCTCTTATCTGTTGGTCTACATTTTGCAGGAATGATCCTGCCTTGGGCAAGGGGCTGAACTAGATGACCTTGCAAGGTCCCTTCTGGCCCTACTTTCCTGTGGTTCAGTGATTCTATAACTAATGCAAAGAATTACCTTCTTTGTAACGGAAGGTAATTTTGGAACCTCACAAAGAAGATGTACAGTATATTTTTTTCTCATGGAAACACCGAGTACAGTCTTGCTTTCATTGCAGGTAAAAGGAGCTTTCCTACTCGGTTTCATGGGGCCTGAATTTCACCCCAGGTATTCTGTGCCTTGTTCATGACTGGTTTATGAGAAGGCTAGGTTTTCAGTGTGGGGGAGAAAACATTGAGAAAGAACAGATTGACTCCACACTCATAAATAAGTCTTATACACTGACCTCCCTCTACATGGTGCTGCAAATTCATTGCTGTGATGTAGAACCTTTTGAAAGCTCACAAGGGCTGTGTCTGAGACACTGACTACACAGTAGCTCATTACTACTGCACGGTAGCTGCACATGGTATGAAGTGTAACTTAATGTTACTGCGCAGTAGTAACAGGCTGTTGCACAGTAGTAACGAGCTACTGTGCAGGTGGCTTCACCAAAAGCCTTTCGGGGACGCTACTGCACAGTAGCTCTTTTTACTGTGCAGCCATTTAATACTTGCGTATGCAAGTACTAAATGACTGCACAGTAACAGCTGTGTAGGCATCACCAAGAAGGGGCATTTTATCAAGGCACTGGGCCTGTCTTGCCCAAGCTGGTGGTGAATTGGTAGTTTGTGTCAAGTTTTAAACCATACCTGATCTTACATCACACTTTTACCAATAGATCTCAAAGGATTTTGCAGAATATCGCTATCAATATTCTTGTTTTACACAGCTGGGGAAACTGAGGCATGAGTACACGAGACTAGCCCAAGGTCACCTGACAGGCCAGTGGCAGAACTGGGAACAGAAGCTCGGTCTTTTGAGTTTCAGGAGGCTCCATCGTAAAAAAGAAGTTCTCCCTTCACTAAGCAGCAGAGTGCACCTTTGTGAGCAAGCAGTCCTTGCAGAGATGCCAAGGACTGCACAGTTCGTGGGAACTGCAGTCTACTTTCTCTTCTACAGCCTCTGTCCAAGTCATGGGTGAGGCATCTCGGCAGGGTGGTAGAGAGAGATCCCGTTCTCTGTGTGTTTGTGGTTACAGAGCCTGAGTCTCCAGGTGGTCAGATTGAACATTTAATTTATTGTAAAGTAACAGTTACAAGAATGGGTGGGATGAGGACAATGAGGCCACTGATGTAGTGCCCTTCATTAGAGAATGCATCAAACCACTGTGGCTGCAGAGCTTCTGAAGTCAGACCTCTTTTATTGTTCTGGCTCTGAGAGGGGCATAGGAGCCCTGAGGCCTCTCTGCCTCTTGTAATCTGCAGACTTATTGGTGTGCTACTGGGAAAAGCAGTGTCTGGCTGTCCTGGCTCCCAGCACCCAAAAAGGAAAGGTCTCAGTTAAAACTGGTTGGAAACCTTCTGGGAACAACCCTTTCTTCCATGGGAATGCACCAAACCACTTGCATTAAAACATTTGACAGAGGTGTGATGATTCTGACAAAATGGTTTTCTTCTACCCAGGTTCCCTTCTACCCAGTCCCTTGGCCACCTCCCTGGAGGGCTGACAAGGCTTCACAGTTTGTTGCCACTTGACTTCAGGGTCTTGGATAATCCACAGCTTATGTCGGTTCCCCCAGGCAGAATGCTCTGGGATTGACAGAAATTCTCAAAATATGTGTTGTTCAGAGTTGGGACCAAACCAGATTTCAGAATATCAAACTGTCTTAGAAACTGGAATGACCTTTCTCTGCACAGCCCAAGTGTTGCCCTGTCCCCCGCAGCACTGGTGGAGATCCTTTGTACTGGATAAAAAGGAGGAAGACAAATCCAAATCAAGGAATCACTCTATCCTGTTCTGTACCAGCTGGGCTTAGACAGCCCCCATGTTTTGTCAGGCCAAGGGCTTTGTTGCACCTTGTGCTGAGAGCTGCACAAACGTTGGTGGGTGTAAGTGCTGGCTCAAGTTTGGAGCAGTCACACATTCAGGCCAGCAGGGACCTGGAGGACTGAAAGGTGAGAACCCCTGCATCCCATTCTGGACTCCCCCCAGTTTGCCTTCCCTCAGGGCTTCTCTCTTGTTTCTAGGTTAACTTGCCTGCACAGCCGCTGCTGTTGCAGGGCTGCTGCTCTTTTGCCCAAAGAGCAGCAGAAGTAGGGACTGGGCGGTCAGGTTAACCCTTCCTTGCCTGCTCCCCTAGAACAGACAGTGTAAGCAGCCACAAGTAAGCAGGGGCTGGGGAGGGGGGCAGTGAGCAGGGATCTGGGGTGCTGGGAAGTGTGGGGGGTGGCAGTGGGCCCAGTATAGGAGCGGGTGCGGTGTTTACACTAAGGTGTAGCCTGTGGCTGCACCTTAGTGTGAGGGCCTTTTTGCATGGTGCTTTTGGGCAGGCCCTGGAGCTCTTTACCCCTGGATTTTCTGCACATTAACACTTTAAAGCAGGGGTTGGGAATGGTTTTGAGCAGAGTGCCAAAAACACCCCCAACCTTGACTTGTAAGACATTGGCATGCTGGGGGCAGACAGCAGGGGGCCGCGGGGTGCCCAGTCCTTGTTGTGCTGGGGATTGCCTACCCCTGCTGTGAAGTGATATTAAGCACTTGTTATGTGGCTCAAAGTTACACCATTCCAGGGAAGGATTATCTCTGATCTGTACTACCCAGCTCCTGTTCCATTAAGGTGAGCACTCCCCACAGATATGCTGACAAGCTGAAGTCATCCAATATCCCAGGTTCTCTCACACCTTCACCTCAAGAGCAGGTTCACCAGCCCTCTAGTGGCAACTCACAAGTATAGCTCCTAGTCCTGCCCCTGCTTGCCAGGCCCTTTAGTGTGGTAAGTCACAGATGTGCAGGTGGGAACAGTCAGAGAAGGTTTCTGGACTAAGGGTGTGACTGCTCCAAACTCGCAAGCTGCCACTAACACCAAACAATATTTGTGCAGCTCACAGTGTTTAAGTATAACAAAGCCCTAGCACGAGCTGGGTAGCACAGATCCAGTACAAAGGATCTCCACCAGTGCTGCGGGGGACAGGGCAACACTTGGGCTGTGCAGAGAAAGGTCATTCCAGTTTCTAAGACAGTTTGATATTCTGAAATCTGGTTTGGTCCCAACTCTGAACAACACATATTTTGATAATCCTGCCCTGGAGTGGCATCACTCTGAACTGCATAACGAATACTTAAAACCAGTTTGAGGTGTTGATGTGGGGACAATACAGGGATTAAGAGTTTGAGGAGCTGCCCAATATTACCAGGTTTTGAGGCCCTGAGGTATTGTAAGAGATCTCGGTGGCATGTATGGTGCAAGAAGATGCATCAGATTTTAACTGCATGCTCACAAGCTCTTCAGGAATACAGGCATGAATAATAAGCAGACAGCACAGGTATTCTTGGGATTACTGTCCAGACAGCACCTCTATGATGGCTGCCAGGACAGTTTGTATTTGGGGACTGAGCTACAGAACTCCAGAGGTAAAAGTATGAACTGCTACAGCTAAAGAGGCAGGGCTCCCTAGCTGGGGGCTGTAGTGCCTCATAGTTTGGCAGACTGGGCATGGAAGGTGCATATGGCAAGTATTCATTGGTGGGTTACAGCTGCATCTTCTCCCTTAGACTGATAATCCTTTGGCCAATCTCCAGACCTACTGCTGCATGGTGTGGTATCTTGAGGCTCTTGGGGGATAATGCTCAAGGCTTTTCTAAAACAGAGAGCAAATAAATAGCTTCAGGGCTGGCAGAAGTGTCACATGGTTATTGCTTAGAGAGCTTGATAAAGCTTTACTCCCACAGCACTTACAGAAGACGACCAACTTCTCTCCAACACCATCATGTTCATCTGCTTCAGTTTTCATCTGCAGGGATGACAAGAACAGGAAAAAAAATGCTTTCCATTATATATTTTGGATTGCATATAAGTTTTTAGTAATATGGGAAAAGTTTAAAATCAGCTGAAGCTCAGAAAAATCAATGGTAACAAGGGAATGAGTTTTCCTCATTTTTTCTGTATTAGGTGCATAAGGGCAGGAATTATGTCCCAGGAAGGTATAGGGGGACCTTTATGGGTAAGAGGGAAAAGGTCTCATTGCATCTCTGCCTCATAGTCTCAGTATTAGTGCAAATTTTATCTGTTGTGGTGACAAGAGACATCTGCTCCCTAGGCTCTGTACTGAAATCCTTATGTTCATTTCTGGGAGGCTGCCAAGCTATACAAGTTGGCTCTTTGGGGGAAGGTCTTGTTCCATCCTGAGCTAAATTCCTGTTGTTTACTGCTCCATGGACCTCTGTGACTCACAGTCCTGTGGTCCATATTTCCAGGATCCTTGAGTTAATACATTTGGTCAGAGTAGGGAGAACTAGCAGCATTCTCTGCTGTGGCCATTCCAGAATTCTGGCTAGGAAAAGTCTTGGGATGACATTTAAACTTAGCTGCTTTGGTTTTCCATTTGTTCCAGAGACTGTAGTCTTCCCAGAGAGAGGTCAGCAGCTTGTCAAGATCTTGTTTTGAGGCAAACTCCTCCATATGTTTGACTGAAGACGCAGAGACCTTAGGGAGGTCTGCAAATGGGAGCATGTTAGTGTTCATAAGACTGTTCCATTACCCATATACTGTATGCAGCTACACATGGAGGAAATATCTAGTACTGGGCTCTTCAATTTATCAGGCAAAGGTGTCTTTCTTAACTGCCGGAGCTGAAAGATTGAGTCTGAGTATAAAGTACAGACTTTTAGCAGTGAGTTCAATCATTTGAGTGATTGACCTTGGGATACGGTAGATTCTTTTGAGGCATTTCTGAAGGAAATGCTCTAGCTCACCCAAAAGTTATCAGCTGGATGTGGGAATCACAGGGTGGATTCTCTGATCTATAGGAAAACAGAGTAGATGATCATAATGGTCATAAAATCTGTAATTAACAAATTTAAAATTTAAAATTTTATTTTTGCCACCCGGGCTCACACAGAAAGCCCTCAGCAAGGTGCTTAACTATTAAGTGGACAACACCAACACAGCTATAACCACCACCCTTGAAACATGGAAGATTACTTTTAAGTGTGTGTTTAAACCCATTGCTGTTCTACAAAGTATCGGTGGATGTCATCATGGGCATAGAGTTCAGCAGATGCTGTTAAGTGTTTTGCTCAACAGGGATGGTTTTGATCACCTGCCTATGTGTTTGACTGGCTCTGGGCCTTTGCTGGAAAATTTTGATTTCATGTGGTCACATTGTAGATTTATTCCTTCCACGTCTCTCTTCAGTTCTGCTGAGTCAGGTTTCTGTCAATCTCTGACCTCTCAGCCTCCCTGACACTGACATGTATCTTAAAAAGTCTCCCACAGCTGCAGCACATCCCGCAGCTGTAGTGCTTGCAGTACAGCCCTATCTGGTGGAGTTCTGGAGGGGCATGTAAAAAGGTACCAGTGTGTACTAGGCAGCTCTCTAGAGTGCTGTGTGCAGTGTTAGTCTCCATGCTTTAAAAAAGGACATGAAACAGAGAGCGTCCAGAGGCAGGTAACCAAAATGATACAGGACTTGGAAGGTAAGCCATAAAAAGAAGGGCTGAAGGAAATGGGCATTTTCAGTTTGCAGAAAAGATGCTTAAGAGGGAATATGATAGCAGTCTTCAGATATCTGAAGGGCTGCCATAAAGAAGAGGGAAAACACCTTTGCTTTCTTACTGCAGAGAGTAGGAGGTGGACCAGTGTTTTGATGCTATAGAAGAGTAGATCAAATAGCAAAAAAACCCATCTTCACTGGAAGTAATAGGCTGCCTAGGGAAGTTGTGGAATCTCGTTCATAGAATCATAGAAGTCGGGTCGGAAGGGACCTTGTAGATCTTCAAGTCTGACCCCCTGCCTGGGCAGGAGAAAAAACTGGGCTCAAATGATCCCAGCCAGGTAGGCATCAAGCCTCCTCTTAAAGACCCCCAGGGTAGGAG